>NW_027307863.1:0-300000 GCF_047496885.1 Scyliorhinus torazame
TCTGCCTCCCTCACCCACACCCGCTCGCTCTCCACTCTCTGCTTCCCTTTCTCTCAGACTATCTGCCTCCCTCACTCACACCCGCCCGCTCCCCACTCTCTGCTTCCCAATCTCTCACCCAATCTGCCTCCCTCACCCACACCCGCTCGCTCTCCACTCTCTGCTTCCCTTTCTCTCAGAAAATCTGCCTCCCTCACCCACACCCGCTCGGTCTCCACTCTCTGCTTCCCTTTCTCTCACCCAATCTGCCTCCCTCACCCACACCCGCTCGGTCACCGCTCTCTCCTTCCCTTTCTCTCAGACACTCTGCCTCCCTCACCCACACCCGCTCGGTCTCCACTCTCTGCTTCCCTTTCTCTCACCCAATCTGCCTCCCTCACCCACACCCGCTCGGTCACCGCTCTCTCCTTCCCTTTCTCTCACCCAATCTGCCTCCCTCACCCACACCCGCTCGGTCTCCACTCTCTGCTTCCCTTTCTCTCACCCAATCTGCCTCCCTCACCCACACCCGCTCGGTCACCGCTCTCTCCTTCCCTTTCTCTCAGACACTCTGCCTCCCTCACCCACACCCGCTCGGTCTCCACTCTCTGCTTCCCTTTCTCTCACCCAATCTGCCTCCCTCACCCACACCCGCTCGGTCTCCACTCTCTGCTTCCCTTTCTCTCAGACAATCTGCCTCCCTCACCACACCCACTCGGTCTCCACGCTCTGCTTCCCTTTCTATCAGACAATCTGGCTCCCTCACCCACACCCGCTCGCTCTCCACTCTCTGCTTCCCTTTCTATCAGATAATCTGCTTCGCCACCCACACCCGCTCGCTCTCCACTCTCTGCTTCCCAATCTCTCACCCAATCTGCCTCCCTCACCCACAACCGCTCGCTCCCCACTCTCTGCTTCCCTTTCTCTCACCCAATCTGCCTCCCTCACCCACACCCGCTCGCTCCCCACTCTCTGCTTCCCTTTCTCTCAGACAATCTGCCTCGCCACCCGCACCCGCTCGCTCTCCACTCTCTGCTTCCCTTTCTCTCACCCAATCTGCCTCCCTCACCCACACCCGCTCACTCTCCACTCTCTGCTTCCCTTTCTCTCAGACAATCTGCCTCGTCACCCACACCCGCTCGCTCACCACTCTCTGCTTCCCTTTCTCTCAGACAATCTGCCTGCCTCACCCACACCCGCTCGCTCTCCACTCTCTGCTTCCCTTTTGCTCAGACAATCTGCCTGCCTCACCCACACCCGCTCGCTCTCCACTCTCTGCTTCCCAATCTCTCACCCAATCTGCCTCCCTCACCCAAACCCGCTCGCTCTCCACTCTCTGCTTCCCTTTCTCTCAGACAATCTGCCTCCCTCACCCACATCCGCTCGCTCTCCACTCTCTGCTTCCCTTTCTCTCACCCAATCTGCCTCCCTCACCCACACCCGCTCGCTCTCCACTCTCTGCTTCCCTTTCTCTCAGACAATCTGCCTCCCTCACCCACACCCGCTCGGTCTCCACTCTCTGCTTCCCTTTCTCTCACCCAATCTGCCTTCCTCACCCACACCAGCTCGGTCACCGCTCTCTCCTTCCCTTTCTCTCAGACAATCTGCCTCCCTCACCCACACCCGTTCGGTCTCCACTCTCTGCTTCCCTTTCTCTCAGACAATCTGCCTCTCTCACCCACACCCGCTCGCTCTCCACTCTCTGCTTCCCTTTCTCTCAGACAATCTGCCTCCCTCACCCACACCCGCTCGGTCTCCACGCTCTGCTTCCCTTTCTATCAGACAATCTGGCTCCCTCACCCACACCCGCTCGCTCTCCACTTTCTGCTTCCCTTTCTATCAGATAATCTGCTTCGTCACCCACACCCGCTCGGTCTTCACTCTCTGCTTCCTTTTCTCTCAGACAATCTGCCTCCCTCACCCACACCCACTCGGTCCCCACTCTCTGCTTCCCTTTCTATCAGACAATCTGCCTCCCTCACCCACGCCCGCTCGCTCTCCACTCTCTGCTTCCCTTTCTCTCAGACAATCTGCCTCCCTCACCCACACCCGCTCGCTCTCCACTCTCTGCTTCCCTTTCTCTCACCCAATCTGCCTCCCTCACCCACACCCGCTCGCTCTCCACTCTCTGCTTCCCTTTCTCTCAGACAATCTGCCTCGTCACCCACACCCGCTCGCTCTCCACTCTCTGCTTCCCTTTCTCTCAGACAATCTGCCTCCCTCACCCACACCCGCTCGCTCTCCACTCTCTGCTTCCCTTTCTCTCAGACAATCTGCCTCCCTCACCACACCCGCTTACTCTCCACTCTCTGCTTCCCTTTCTCTCAGACAATCTGCCTCGTCACCCACACCCGCTCGGTCTCCACTCTCTGCTTCCCTTTCTCTCACCCAACCTGCCTCCCTCACCCACACCCGCTCACTCTCCTCTCTCTGCTTCCCTTTCTCTCACCCAATCTGCCTCCCACACCCACACCCGCTCACTCTCCACTCTCTGCTTCCCTTTCTCTCAGACAATCTGCCTCCCTCACCCACACCCGCTCGGTCTCCACTCTCTGCTTCCCGTTCTCTCAGACAATCTGCCTCCCTCACCCACACCCTCTCGCTCTCCACTCTCTGCTTCCCTTTCTCAGACAATCTGCCTCCTTCACCCACACCCGCTCTCTCTCCACTCTCTGCTTCCCTTTCTCTCAGACAATCTGCTTCCCTCACCCACACCCGCTCGCTCTCCACTCTCTGCTTCCCTTTCTCTCAGAAAATCTGCCTCCCTCACCCACATCCGCTCGGTCTCCACTCTCTGCTTCCCTTTCTCTCACCCAATCTGCCTCCCTCACCCACACCCGCTCGGTCACCGCTCTCTCCTTCCCTTTCTCTCAGACAATCTGCCTCCCTCACCCACACCCGTTCGGTCTCCACTCTCTGCTTCCCTTTCTCTCAGACAATCTGCCTCCCTCACCCACACCCGCTCGCTCTCCACTCTCTGCTTCCCTTTCTATCAGATAATCTGCTTCGCCACCCACACCCGCTCGCTCTCCACTCTCTGCTTCCCTTTCTCTCAGACAATCTGCCTCGCCACCCTCACCCGCTCGCTCTCCACTCTCTGCTTCCCTTTCTCTCACCCAATCTGCCTCCCTCACACCCACCCGCTCACTCTCCACTCTCTGCTGCCCTTTCTCTCAGACAATCTGCCTCCCTCACCCAGACCCGCTCGCTCTCCACTCTCTGCTTCCCTTTCGCTCAGACAATCTGCCACCCTCACCCACACCCGCTCGGTCTCCACTCTCTGCTTCCCTTTCTCTCACCCAATCTGCCTCCCTCACCCACATCCGCTCGCTCTCCACTCTCTGCTTCCCAATCTCTCACCCAATCTGCCTCCCTCACCCACACCCGCTCGCTCTCCACTCTCTGCTTTCCATTCTCTCACCCAATCTGCCTCCCTCGCCCACACCAGCTCCGTCTCCACTCTCTGAGGCCCTTTCTCTCAGACAGTCTGCCTCCCTCACTAACACCCGCTCGCTCTCCACTCTCTGCTTCCCTTTCTCTCAGACAATCCGGCTCTCTCACCCACACCCGCTCTCCCTCCACTCTCTGCTTCCCTATCTCTCACCCAATCTGCCTCCCTCACCCACACCCCCTCGCTCTCCAATCTCTGCTTCCCTTACTTTCACACAATCTGCCTCCCTTCCCTAAACCCGCTCGGTCTCTACTCTCTGCTTCCCTTTCGCTCAGACAATCTGCCTCCCTCACCTAGACCCGCTCACTCTCCACTCTCTGCTTCCCTTTCTCTCAGACAATCTGCTTCCCTCACCCACACCCGCTCGGTCTCCACTCTCTGCTTCCCTTTCTCTCAGACAATCTCCCTCCCTCGCCCACACCAGCTCCGTCTCCACTCTGTGCCGACTTTTCCTTCACCCAATCTGCCTCCCTCACCCACACCCGCTCGCTCTCCACTCTCTGCTTACCTTTCTCTCAGTCAATCTGCTTCCCTCACCCACACCCGCTCGGTCTCGACTCTCTGCTTTCTTTTCTCTCACCCAATCTGCCTCCCTTACCCACACCCTCTCGCTCTCCACTCTCTGCCTCCCTTTCTCTCAGACAATCAGCCTCTCTCACCCACATCCGCTCGCTCTCCACTCTCTGCTTCCCAATCTCTCACCCAATCTGCCTACCTCACCCACACCCGCTCGCTCTCCACTCTCTGCTTCCCTTTCTCTCAGAAAATCTGCCTCCCTCACCCACACCCGCTCGGTCCCCACTCTCTGCTTCCCTTTCTCTCACCCAATCTGCCTCCCTCACCCACACCCGCTCGGCCACCGCTCTCTCCTTCCCTTTCTCTCAGACAATCTGCCTCCCTCACCCACACCCGTTCGGTCTCCACTCTCTGCTTCCCTTTCTCTCAGACAATCTGCCTCCCTCACCCACACCCGCTCGGTCTCCACTCTCTGCTTTCCTTTCTCTCAGACAATCTGCCTCCCTCACCACACCCACTCGGTCTCCACTCTCTGCTTCCCTTTCTATCAGACAATCTGGCTCCCTCACCCACACCCGCTCGCTCTCCACTCTCTGCTTCCCTTTCTATCAGATAATCTGCTTCGTCACCCACACCCGCTCGCTCTCCACTCCCTGCTTCACTTTCTCTCACCCAATCTGCCTCCCTCACCCACACCCGCTCACTCTCCACTCTCTGCTTCCCTTTCTATCAGACAATCTGCCACCCTCACCCACACCCGCTCGCTCTCCACTCCCTGCTTCCCTTTCTATCAGACAATCTGCCACCCTCACCCACACCCGCTCGCTCCCCACTCTCTGCTTCCCTTTCTCTCAGACAATCTGCCTCGTCACCCTCACCCGCTCGCTCTCCACTCTCTGCTTCCCTTTCTCTCACCCAATCTGCCTCCCTGACCCACACCCGCTCGCTCTCCACTCTCTGCTTCCCAATCTCTCACCCAATCTGCCTCCCTCACCCAAACCCGCTCGCTCTCCACTCTCTGCTTCCCTTTCGCTCAGACAATCTGCCTCCCTCACCCAAACCCGCTCGCTCTCCACTCTCTGCTTCCCTTTCGCTCAGACAATCTGCCTCCCTCACCCACACCCGCTCGGTCTCCACTCTCTGCTTCCCTTTCTCTCACCCAATCTGCCTCCCTCACCCACACCCGCTCGGTCACCGCTCTCTCCTTCCCTTTCTCTCAGACAATCTGCCTCCCTCACCCACACCCGTTCGGTCTCCACTCTCTGCTTCCCTTTCTCTCAGACAATCTGCCTCCCTCACCCACACCCGCTCGCTCTCCACTTTCTGCTTCATTTTCTCTCACCCAATCAGCCTCCCTCACGCACACCCGCTCGCTCTCCACTCTCTGCTTCCCTTTCTCTCACCCAATCTGCCTCCCTCACCCACACCCGCTCACTCTCCACTCTCTGCTTCCCTTTGTCTCATACAATCTGCCTCCCTCACCCACACCCGCTCGCTCTCCACTCTCTGCTTCCATTTCTCTCACCCAATCTGCCTCCCTCACCCACACCCGCTCGCTCTCCACTCTCTGCTTCCCTTTCTCTCAGACAATCTGCCTCCCTCACCCACACCCGCTCGTCACCGCTCTCTGCTTCCCTTTCTCTCAGATAATCTGCCACCCTTACCCACACCCGCTCGCTCTCCACCCTCTGCTTCCCTTTCTCTCACCCAATCTGCCTCCCTCACACCCACCCGCTCACTCTCCACTCTCTGCTTCCCTTTCGCTCAGACAATCTGCCACCCTCACCCACATCCGCTCGCTCTCCACTCTCTGCTTCCCAATCTCTCACCCAATCTGCCTCCCTCACCCACACCCGCTCGCTCTCCACTCTCTGCTTTCCATTCTCTCACCCAATCTGCCTCCCTCGCCCACACCAGCTCCGTCTCCACTCTCTGAGGCCCTTTCTCTCAGACAGTCTGCCTCCCTCACTAACACCCGCTCGCTCTCCACTCTCTGCTTCCCTTTCTCTCAGACAATCCGGCTCTCTCACCCACACCCGCTCTCCCTCCACTCTCTGCTTCCCTATCTCTCACCCAATCTGCCTCCCTCACCCACACCCCCTCGCTCTCCACTCTCTGCTTCCCTTACTTTCACACAATCTGCCTCCCTCCCCTAAACCCGCTCGGTCTCTACTCTCTGCTTCCCTTTCGCTCAGACAATCTGCCTCCCTCACCCAGACCCGCTCACTCTCCACTCTCTGCTTCCCTTTCTCTCAGACAATCTGCTTCCCTCACCCACACCCGCTCGGTCTCCACTCTCTGCTTCCCTTTCTCTCAGACAATCTCCCTCCCTCGCCCACACCAGCTCCGTCTCCACTCTGTGCTTACCTTTCCTTCACCCAATCTGCCTCCCTCACCCACACCCGCTCGCTCTCCACTCTCTGCTTACCTTTCTCTCAGTCAATCTGCTTCCCTCACCCACACCCGCTCGGTCTCGACTCTCTGCTTCCTTTTCTCTCACACAATCTGCCTCCCTTACCCACACCCTCTCGCTCTCCACTCTCTGCCTCCCTTTCTCTCAGACAATCTGCCTACCTCACCCACACCCGCTCGCTCTCCACTCTCTGCTTCCCTTTCTCTCAGAAAATCTGCCTCCCTCACCCACACCCGCTCGGTCTCCACTCTCTGCTTCCCTTTCTCTCACCCAATCTGCCTCCCTCACCCACACCCGCTCGGCCACCGCTCTCTCCTTCCCTTTCTCTCAGACAATCTGCCTCCCTCATCCACACCCGTTCGGTCTCCACTCTCTGCTTCCCTTTCTCTCAGACAATCTGCCTCCCTCACCCACACCCGCTCGGTCTCCACTCTCTGCTTTCCTTTCTCTCAGACAATCTGCCTCCCTCACCACACCCACTCGGTCTCCACGCTCTGCTTCCCTTTCTATCAGACAATCTGGCTCCCTCACCCACACCCGCTCGCTCTCCACTCTCTGCTTCCCTTTCTATCAGATAATCTGCTTCGTCACCCACACCCGCTCGCTCTCCACTCCCTGCTTCCCTTTCTCTCACCCAATCTGCCACCCTTACCCACACCCGCTCGCTCCCCACTCTCTGCTTCCCTTTCTCTCAGACAATCTGCCTCGTCACCCTCACCCGCTCGCTCTCCACTCTCTGCTTCCCTTTCTCTCACCCAATCTGCCTCCCTCACCCACACCCGCTCACTCTCCACTCTCTGCTTCCCTTTGTCTCATACAACCTGCCTCCCTCACCCACACCCGCTCTCTCTCCTCTCTCTGCTTCCCTTTCTCTCAGACAATCTGCCTCCCTCACCCAGACTCGCTCGCTCTCCACTCTCTGCTTCCCTTTCGCTCAGACAATCTGCCACCCTCACCCACATCCGCTCGCTCTCCACTCTCTGCTTCCCAATCTCTCACCCAATCTGCCTCCCTCACCCACACCCGCTCGGTCACCGCTCTCTCCTTCCCTTTCTCTCAGACAATCTGCCTCCCTCACCCACACCCGTTCGGTCTCCACTCTCTGCTTCCCTTTCTCTCAGACAATCTGCCTCCCTCACTCACCCCCGCTCGGTCTCCACTCTCTGCGTCCCTTTCTCTCACCCAATCTGCCTCCCTCACCCACACCCGCTCGGTCACCGCTCTCTCCTTCCCTTTCTCTCAGACAATCTGCCTCCCTCACCCACACCCGCTCGCTCTCCACTCTCTGCTTCCCTTTCTATCAGACAATCTGCCTCCCTCACTCACACCCGCTCGCTCTCCACTCTCTGCTTCCCTTTCTATCAGACAATCTGCCTCCCTCACTCACACCCGCTCGGTCACCGCTCTCTCCTTCCCTTTCTCTCACCCAATCTGCCTCCCTCACCCACAACCTCTCTGTCTCCACTCTCTGCTTCCCTTTCTCTCAGACAATCTGCCTCCCTCACCCACACCCGCTCGCTCTCCACTCTCTGCTTCCCTTTCTCTCAGACAATCTGCCTCCCTCACCCACAACCTCTCGGTCTCCACTCTCTGCTTCCCTTTCTATCAGACAATCTGCCTCCCTCACCCACACCCGCTCGCTCTCCACCCTCTGCTTCCCTTTCTCTCAGACAATCTGCCTCCCTCACCTACACCCCCTCGCTCTCCACTCTCTGCTTCCCTTTCTCTCACACAATCTGCCTCCCTCACCTACACCCGCTCGGCCTCCACTCTATGCTTCCCTTTCGCTCAGACAATCTGCCTCCCTCACCCACACCCGCTCACTCTCCACTCTCTGCTTCCCTTTCTCTCAGATCGTCTGCTTCACTCACCCAAACCCGCTCGGTCTCCACTCTCTGCTTCCCTATCTCTCAGACAATCTGCCTCCCTCACCCACACCCGCTCGGTCTCCTCTCTCTGCTTCCCTTTCTCTCACCCAATCTGCCTCCCTCACCCACACCCGCTCGGTCTCCACTCTCTGCTTCCCTTTCTCTCACCCAATCTGCCTCCCTCACCCACACCCGCTCGCTCTCCACTCTCTGCTTCCCTTTCTCTCAGACAATCCACCTCCTTCTCCCGCTTTATCCTTTATTTCTCCCACCCTTTTTCTCCCCCATTCTATCTCCTCCCACCCTCTTTCTCTCCCAATATCTCTCCTCCCACCCTCTTTCGCTCTCACCCTGCCTTCTATCAGCACATCTCACAGACCAGTTCTCTCTTCCTCCACATCTCACCCCGCCTCTCTCCCAGTTGAAGTGTGTGTATCAGATGGAGGCCGGTGTCAGTTAGAGACGGGGTATTAGTTTTCACTGCTGACTATGTTTTACTGCAGCTCTCTGAGGTGATGAGTTTGTTGCTGCCGCAGCCTCTGAGTTTTCTGAGGTCCCAATGATTCTAAATAGTTTCTTAGTTTGAGGGGCTGAATCAGATTTAGATATGGGATCACATACTTTGCGCTTTAAATAGTTCCAGATTTTGGAGACATTGAAATGTTCTACATATGATCAAACATAGCCTACTGAAATTAAATAATGGAACGGTCACAGTTACAGAGGCAGCTACACCCCAGAGTGCAGTGGAACCACCCAGAGAAACACACTAACAATTGGAACTGAATCACTGAATGGTCACAGTTACAGAGGCAGCTACACCCCAGAGTACAGTGGAACCACCCAGTGAAAACCACTGACAATTGGAACTGAATCACTGAATGGTCACAGTTACAGTGGCAGCTACACCCCAGAGTGCTGTGGACCCACACAGAGAAACACACTGACAATGGGAACTGAATCACTGAATGGTCACAGTTACAGAGGCAGCTACACCCCAGAGTGCAGGGAACCACCCAGAGAAACACACTGACAATTGGAGCTGAATCACTGAATGGTCACAGTTACAGAGGCAGCTGCACCCCAGAGTGCAGTGGAACCACCCAGAGAAACACACTGACAATTGGAACTGAATCACTGAATGGTCACAGTTACAGAGACAGCTACACGCCAGAGTGCAGTGGAACCACCCAGAGAAACACACTGACAATTGGAACTGAATCACTGAATGGTCACAGTTACAGTGACAGCTACACCCCAGCGTGTAGTAGAACCACCCAGAGAAACACACTGACAATTGGAACTGAATAACTGAATGGTCACATTTACAGAGGCAGCTACACCCCAGAGTGCAGTGGAACCACCCAGAGAAACACACTGACAATTGGAACTGAATCACAGAATGGTCACAGTTACTGTAACAGTTACACGCCAGAATGCACTGGAACTACACAGAGAATCACACTGACAGTGGAAACTGAATCACTGAATGGCCACAGTTACAGAGCCAGCTACACCCCAGAGTGCAGTGGAACCACCCAGAGAAACACACTGACAATTGGAACTGAATCACTGAATGGTCACAGTTACAGGGGCAGCTACACCCCAGAGAGCAGTGGAACCACTCTGAGAAACACACTGAAAATTGGAACTGAATCACTGAATGGTCACAGTTACAGAGTCAGCCACATCCCAGAGTGCAGTGGAACCACCCAGAGAAACATACTGACAATTGGAACCGAATCACTGAATGGTCACAGTTACAGAGGAAACTACACCCCAGAGTGCAGTGGAACCACCCAGAGAAACACTGCCAATTGGAACTGAATCACTGAATGGTCACAGTTACAGAGGCAGCTACACCCCAGAGAGCAGTGGAACCACCCAGAGAAACACACTGACAATTGGAACTAAATCACTGAATGGTCACAGTTACAGAGGCAGCTACACCCCAGAGTGCAGTGGACCCACCCAGAGAAACACACTGACAATGGGAACTGAATCACTGAATGGTCACAGTTACAGTGGCAGCTACACCCCAGCGTGCAGTGGAACCACCCAGAGAAACACACTGACAATTCGAACTGAATCACTGAATGTCACAGTTACAGAGGCAGCTACACCCCAGAGTGCAGTGGAACCTGCCATAGAAACACACTAACAATTGGAACTGAATCACTGAATGGTCACAGTTACAGAGGCAGCTACACCCCAGAGTACAGTGGAACCACCCAGTGAAACACACTGACAATTGGAACTGAATCACTGAATGGTCACAGTTACAGAGGCAGCTACACCCCAGAGTGCTGTGGACCCACACAGAGAAACACACTGACAATGGGAACTGAATCACTGAATGGTCACAGTTACAGAGGCAGCTACACCCCAGAGTGCAGGGAACCACCCAGAGAAACACACTGACAATTGGAGCTGAATCACTGAATGGCCACAGTTACAGAGGCAGCTGCACCCCAGAGTGCAGTGGAACCACCCAGAGAAACACACTGACAATTGGAACTGAATCACTGAATGGTCACAGTTACAGAGACAGCTACACGCCAGAGTGCAATGGAACCACCCAGAGAAACACACTGACAATTGGAACTGAATCACAGAATGGTCACAGTTACAGTAAAAGTTACACGCCAGAATGCACTGGAACCACACAGAGAATCACACTGACAGTGGAAACTGAATCACTGAATGGCCACAGTTACAGAGCCAACTACACCCCAGAGTGCAGTGGAACCACCCAGAGAAACACACTGACAATTGGAACTGAATCACTGAATGGTCACAGTTACAGAGGCAGCTACACCCCAGAGAGCAGTGGAACCACCCTGAGAAACACACTGAAAATTGGAACTGAATCACTGAATGGTCACAGTTACAGAGTCAGCCACATCCCAGAGTGCAGTGGAACCACCAAGAGAAACATACTGACAATTGGAACCGAATCACTGAATGGTCACAGTTACAGAGGCAACTACACCCCAGAGTGCAGTCGAACCACCCAGAGAAACACTGCCAATTGGAACTGAATCACTGAATGGTCACAGTTACAGAGGCAGCTACACCCCAGAGAGCAGTGGAACCACCCAGAG
This sequence comes from Scyliorhinus torazame, assembly GCF_047496885.1. Lineage (NCBI taxonomy): Eukaryota > Metazoa > Chordata > Chondrichthyes > Carcharhiniformes > Scyliorhinidae > Scyliorhinus > Scyliorhinus torazame. The sequence goes on from NW_027307863.1 coordinate 11,332, forward strand.
AAACACACTGACAATTGGAACTAAATCACTGAAATGTCACAGTTACAGAGGCAGCTACACCCCAGAGTGCAGTGGACCCACCCAGAGAAACACACTGACAATGGGAACTGAATCACTGAATGGTCACAGTTACAGTGACAGCTACACCCCAGCGCGCAGTGGAACCACCCAGAGAAAGACACTGACAATTCGAACTGAATCACTGAATGTCACAGTTACAGAGGCAGCTACACCCCAGAGTGCAGTGGAACCACCCAGAGAAACACACTGACAATTGGAACTGAATCACAGAATGGTCACAGTTACAGTAACAGCTACACGCCAGAATGAACTGGAACAACACAGAGAAGCACACTGACAGTGGGAACTGAATCACTGAATGGTCACAGTTACAGAGCCAGCTACACCCCAGAGTGCAGTGGAACCACCCAGAGAAACACACTGACAATTGGAACTGAATCACTGAATAGTCACAGTTACAGAGGCAGCTACACCCCAGAGAGCAGTGGAACCACCCTCCAGAAACACACTGACAATTGGAACTGAATCACTGAATGGTCACAGTTACAGAGTCAGCTACATCCCAGAGTACAGTGGAACCACCAAGAGAAACATACTGACAATTGTACCGAATCACTGATTGGTCACCGTTACAGAGGCAGCTACACCCCAGAGTGCAGTGGAACCACCCAGGGAAACACACTGCCAATTGGAACTGAATCACTGAATGGTCACAGTTACAGAGCCAGCTACACCCCAGAGAGTAGTGGAACCACCCAGAGAAACACACTGACAATTGGAACTAAATCACTGAATGGTCACAGTTACAGAGGCAGCTACACCCCAGAGTGCAGTGGACCCACCCAGAGAAACACACTGACAATTGGAACTGAATCACTGAATGGTCACAGTTACAGAGGCATCTACACCCCAGAGTGCAGTGAACCACCCAGAGAAACACACTGACAATTCGAACTGAATCACTGAATGGTCACAGTTACAGAGGCAGCTACACTCCAGAGTGCAGTGGAACTACCCACAGAAACACACTGACAATTGGAACTGAATCACAGAATGGTCACAGTTACAGAGACAGCTACACCCCAGAGAGCAGTGGAACCACCCAGAGAAACACACTGACACTTGGAACTGAATCACTGAATGGTCACAGTTACAGAGGCAGCTACACCCCAGAGTGCAGTGGACCCACCCAGAGAAACACACTGACAATTGGAACTGAATCACTGAATGGTCACAGTTACAGAGGCATCTACACCCCAGAGTGCAGTGGAACCACCCATAGAAACACACTGACAATTGGAACAGAATCACTGAATGGTCACAGTTACAGAGGCAACTACACCACAGAGAGCAGTGGAACCATCCAGAGAAACACACTGACAATTGGAACTGAATCACTGAATGGTCACAATTACAGAGACAGCTACACCCCAGAGAGCAGTGGAACCACCCAGAGAAACACACTGACAATTGGAACTGAATCACTGAATGGTCACAGTTACAGAGGCATCTACACCCCAGAGTGCAGTGAACCACCCAGAGAAACACACTGACAATTCGAACTGAATCACCAAATGGTCAAGTTACAGAGGCAGCTACACCCCAGAGTGCAGTGGAACCACCCAGAGGAACACACTGACAATTCGAACTGAATCACAGAATGGTCACAGTTACAGTAACAGCTACACGCCAGAAGGCACTGGAACCACACAGAGAATCACACTGACAGTGGGAACTGAATCACTGAATGGTCACAGTTACAGAGCCAGCTACACCCCAGAGTGCAGTGGAACCACCCAGAGAAACACACTGATAATTGGAACTGAATCACTGAATGGTCACAGTTACAGAGGCAGCGACACCCCAGAGAGCAGTGGAACCACCCTGAGAAACAGACTGACAATTGGAACTGAATCACTGAATGGTCACAGTTACAGAGTCAGCTACATCCAAGAGTGCAGTGGAACCACCCAGAGAAACATACTGACAATTGGAACCGAATCACTGAATGGTCACAGTTACAGAGGCAGCTACACCCCAGAGTGCAGTGGAACCACCTAGAGAAACACACTGACAATTGGAACTGAATCACTGAATGGTCACAGTTACAGAGGCAGCTACACCCCAGAGAGCAGTGGAACCACCCAGAGAAACACACTGATAATTGGAACTAAATCACTGAATGGTCACAGTTACAGAGGCAGCTACACCCCAGAGTGCAGTGGACCCACCCAGAGAAACACACTGACAATTGGCACTGAATCACTGAATGGTCACAGTTACAGAGGCATCTACACCTCAGAGTGCAGTGAACCACGCAGAGAAACACACTGACAATTCGAACTGAATAACTGAATGGTCACAGTTACAGATGCAGCTACACTCCAGAGTGCAGTGGAACCATCCAGAGAAACACACTGACAATTGGAACTGAATCACTGAATGGTCACAGTTACAGAGGCAACTACTCTCCAGAGAGCAGTGGAACCATCCAGAGAAACACACTGACAATTGGAACTGAATCACTGAATGGTCACAGTTACAGAGACAGCTACACCCCAGAGAGCAGTGGAACCACCCAGAGAAACACACTGACAATTGGAACTGAATCACTGAATGGTCACAGTTACAGAGGCAGCTACACCCCAGAGTGCAGTGGGCCCACCCAGAGAAACACAATGACAATTGGAAATGAATCACTGAATGGTCACAGTTACAGAAGCAGCTACACGCCAGAGTGCAGTGAACCACCCAGAGAAACACACTGACAATTGGAACTGAATCACTGAATGGTCACAGTTACAGAGGCAGCTACACTCCAGAGTGCAGTGGAAACACCCAGAGAAACACACTGACAATTGGAACTGAATCATTGAATGGTCACAGTTACAGAGACAGCTACACCCCAGAGTGCAGTGGAACCACGCAGAGAAACACACTGACAATTGGAACTGAACCACTGAATGGTCACAGTTACAGAGCCAGATACACCCCAGAGTCCAGTGGAACCACCCAGAGAAACACGCTGACAATTGGAACTGAAACACTGAATGGTCACAGTTACAGAGGCAGCTACACCCCTGAGTGCAGTGGACCCACACAGAGAAACACACTGACAATTGGAACTGAATCACTGAATGGTGACAGTTACAGAGGCAGCTACACCCCAGAGTGCAGTGCAACGACCCAGAGAAACACACTGACAATTGGAACTGAATCACTGAATGGTCACAGTTACAGAGGCAGCTACACCCCAGAGTGCAGTGGAACCACACAGAGAAACACACTGACAATTGGAACTGAATCACTGAATGGACACAGTTACAGAGGCAGCTACACCCCAGAGTGCAGTGGAACCACACAGAGAAACACACTGACAATTGGAACTGAATCACTGAATGGACACAGATACAGAGGCAGCTACACACCAGAGAGCAGTGGAACGACCCAGAGAATCACACTGACAATTGGAACTGAATCACTGAATGGTCACAGTTACAGAGACAGCTAGACCCCAGAGTGCAGTGGAACCACCCAGAGAAACACACTGACAATTGGAACTGAATCACTGAATGGTCACAGTTACAGAGGCAGCTACATCCCAGAGAGCAGTGGAACCACCCAGAGAAGCACACTGACAATTGGACCTGAATCACTGAATATTCACAGTTACAGAGACAGCTACACCCCAGAGTGCAGTGGAACCACCGAGAGAAACACACTGACAATTGGAGCTGAATCACTGAATGGTCACAGTTACAGAGGCAGCTACACCCCAGAGTGCAGTGGACCACCCACAGAAACACATTGACAATAGGAACTGAATCACTGAATGGTCACAGTTACAGAGGCAGCTACACCCCTGGGTGCAGTGGAACCACCCAGAGAAACACACTGACAATTGGAACTGAATCACTGAATGGTCACAGTTACAGAGGCAGCTACACCCCAGAGTGCAGTGGACCCACCCAGAGAAACACACTGACAATTGGAACTGAATCACTGAATGGTCACAGTTACAGAGGCAGCTACACCCCAGAGTGCAGTGGAACCACCCAGAGAAACACACTGACAATTGGAACAGAATCACTGAATGGTCACAGTTACAGGGGCAGCTACACCCCAGAGTGCAGTGGAACCACACTGAGAAACACACTGACAATTGGAACTGAATCACTGAACGGACACAGTTACAGAGGCAGCTACACCCCAGATTGTAGTGGAACCACACAGAGAAACACACTGACAATTGGAACTGAATCAATGAATGGACACAGTTACAGAGGCAGCTACACCCCAGAGAGCAGTGGACCCAGCCAGATAATCACACTGACAATTGGAACTGAATCACTGAATGGTCACAGTTAACGAGGCAGCTACACCCCAGAGTGCAGTGGACCCACCCAGAGAAACACACTGATAATTGGAACTGAATCACTGAATGGTCACAGTTACAGGGCAGCTACAGCCCAGAGTGCAGTGGAACCACCCAGAGAAATACACTGACAATTGGAACTGAATCACTGAATGGTCACAGTTACAGGGGCAGCTACACCCCAGAGTGCAGTGGAACCACACTGAGAAACACACTGACAATTGGAACTGAATCACTGAACGGACACAGTTACAGAGGCAGCTACACCCCAGAGAGCAGTGGAACCAGCCAGATAATCACACTGACAATTGGAACTGAATCACTGAATGGTCACAGTTACCTAGGCAGCTACACCCCAGAGTGCAGTGGACCCACCCAGAGAAACACACTGACAATTGGAACTGAATAACTGAATGGTCACAGTGGCATAGGCAGCTACACCCCAGAGTGCAGTGGACCCACCCAGAGAAACACACTGACAATTGGAACTGAATCACTGAATTGTCACAGTTACAGAGATGGATACACCCCAGAGTGCAGTGGAACCACCCAGAGAAACACACTGACAATTGGAACTGAATCACTGAATGGTCACAGTTACCTAGGCAGCTACACCCCAGAGTGCAGTGGACCCACCCAGAGAAACACACTGACAATTGGAACTGAATAACTGAATGGTCACAGTGGCATAGGCAGCTACACCCCAGAGTGCAGTGGACCCACCCAGAGAAACACACTGACAATTGGAACTGAATCACTGAATTGTCACAGTTACAGAGATGGATACACCCCAGAGTGCAGTGGAACCACCCAGAGAAACACACTGACAATTGGAACTGAATCACTGGATGGTCACAGTTACAGAAGCAGCTACACCCCAGAGTGCAGTGGAACCACCCAGAGAAACACACTGACAATTGGAACTGAATCACTGAATGGTCACAGTTACAGAGGCAGCTACACCCCAGAGTGCAGTGGAACCACCCAGAGAAACACACTGACAATTGGAAAAGAATCACTGAATGGTCACAGTTACAGAGGGAGCTACACCCCTGAGTGCAGTGGACCCACACAGAGAAACACACTGACAATTGGAACTGAATCACTGAATGGTGACAGTTACAGAGGCAGCTACACCCCAGAGTGCAGTGGAACGACCCAGAGAAACACATTGACAATTGGAACTGAATCACTGAATGGTCACAGTTACAGAGGCAGCTACACCCCAGAGTGCAGTGGTACCACACAGAGAAACACACAGACAATTGGAACTGAATCACTGAATGGACACAGTTACAGAGGCAGCTACACCCCAGAGTGCAGTGGAACCACACAGAGAAACACACTGACAATTGGAACTGAATCACTGAATGGACACCGATACAGAGGCAGCTACACACCAGAGAGCAGTGGATAGACCCAGAGAATCACACTGACAATTGGAACTGAATCACTGAATGGTCACAGTTACAGAGACAGCTACACCCCAGAGTGCAGTGGAACCACCCAGACAAACACACTGACAATTGGAACTGAATCACTGAATGGTCACAGTTACAGAGGCAGCTACATCCCAGAGAGCAGTGGAACCACCCAGAGAAGCACACTGACAATTGGAACTGAATCACTGAATGTTCACAGTTACAGAGGCAGCTACACCGCAGAGTGCAGTGGAACCACCCAGAGAAACACACTGACAATTGGAACTGAATCACTGAATGGTCACAGTTACAGAGGCAGCTGCACACCAGAGTGCAGTGGAACCACCGAGAGAAACACACTGACAATTGGAGCTGAATCACTGAATGGTCACAGTTACAGAGGCAGCTACACCCCAGAGTGCAGTGGTACCACACAGAGAAACACACTGACAATTGGAACTGAATCACTGAATGGACACAGTTACAGAGGCAGCTACACCCCAGAGTGCAGTGGAACCACACAGAGAAACACACTGACAATTGGAACTGAATCACTGAATGGACACCGATACAGAGGCAGCTACACACCAGAGAGCAGTGGATAGACCCAGAGAATCACACTGACAATTGGAACTGAATCACTGAATGGTCACAGTTACAGAGACAGCTACACCCCAGAGTGCAGTGGAACCACCCAGACAAACACACTGACAATTGGAACTGAATCACTGAATGGTCACAGTTACAGAGGCAGCTACATCCCAGAGAGCAGTGGAACCACCCAGAGAAGCACACTGACAATTGGAACTGAATCACTGAATGTTCACAGTTACAGAGGCAGCTACACCGCAGAGTGCAGTGGAACCACCCAGAGAAACACACTGACAATAGGAACTGAATCACTGAATGGTCACAGTTACAGAGGCAGCTACACCCCTGGGTGCAGAGGAACCACCCAGAGAAACACAATGACAATTGGAACTGAATCACTGAATGGTCACAGTTACAGAGGCAGCTACACCCCAGAGTGCAGTGGACCCACCCAGAGAAACACACTGACAATTGGAACTGAATCACTGAATGGTCACAGTTACAGAGGCAGCTACACCCCAGAGTGCAGAGGAACCACCCAGAGAAACACACTGACAATTGGAACTGAATCACTGAATGGTCACAGTTACAGGGGCAGCTACACCCCAGAGTGCAGTGGAACCACACTGAGAAACACACTGACAATTGGAACTGAATCACTGAACGGACACAGTTACAGAGGCAGCTACACCCCAGAGTGTAGTGGAACCACACAGAGAAACACACTGACAATTGGAACTGAATCACTGAATGGACACAGTTACAGAGGCAGCTACACCCCAGAGAGCAGTGGAACCAGCCAGATAATCACACTGACAATTGGAACTGAATCACTGAATGGTCACAGTTACCGAGGCAGCTACACCCCAGAGTGCAGTGGACCCGCCCAGAGAAACACACTGATAATTGGAACTGAATCACTGAATGGTCACAGTTACAGAGGCAGCTACAGCCCAGAGAGCAGTGGAACCACCCAGAGAAGCACACTGACAATTGGAACTGAATCACTGAATATTCACAGTTACAGAGACAGCTACACCCCAGAGTGCAGTGGAACCACCGAGAGAAACACACTGACAATTGGAGCTGAATCACTGAATGGTCACAGTTACAGAGGCAGCTACACCCCAGAGTGCAGTGGACCACCCACAGAAACACATTGACAATAGGAACTGAATCACTGAATGGTCACAGTTACAGAGGCAGCTACACCCCTGGGTGCAGTGGAACCACCCAGAGAAACACACTGACAATTGGAACTGAATCACTGAATGGTCACAGTTACAGAGGCAGCTACACCCCAGAGTGCAGTGGACCCACCCAGAGAAACACACTGACAATTGGAACTGAATCACTGAATGGTCACAGTTACAGAGGAAGCTACACCCCAGAGTGCAGTGGAACCACCCAGAGAAACACACTGACAATTGGAACAGAATCACTGAATGGTCACAGTTACAGGGGCAGCTACACCCCAGAGTGCAGTGGAACCACACTGAGAAACACACTGACAATTGGAACTGAATCACTGAACGGACACAGTTACAGAGGCAGCTACACCCCAGATTGTAGTGGAACCACACAGAGAAACACACTGACAATTGGAACTGAATCAATGAATGGACACAGTTACAGAGGCAGCTACACCCCAGAGAGCAGTGGACCCAGCCAGATAATCACACTGACAATTGGAACTGAATCACTGAATGGTCACAGTTAACGAGGCAGCTACACCCCAGAGTGCAGTGGACCCACCCAGAGAAACACACTGATAATTGGAACTGAATCACTGAATGGTCACAGTTACAGGGCAGCTACAGCCCAGAGTGCAGTGGAACCACCCAGAGAAATACACTGACAATTGGAACTGAATCACTGAATGGTCACAGTTACAGGGGCAGCTACACCCCAGAGTGCAGTGGAACCACACTGAGAAACACACTGACAATTGGAACTGAATCACTGAACGGACACAGTTACAGAGGCAGCTACACCCCAGAGAGCAGTGGAACCAGCCAGATAATCACACTGACAATTGGAACTGAATCACTGAATGGTCACAGTTACCTAGGCAGCTACACACCAGAGTGCAGTGGACCCACCCAGAGAAACACACTGACAATTGGAACTGAATAACTGAATGGTCACAGTGGCATAGGCAGCTACACCCCAGAGTGCAGTGGACCCACCCAGAGAAACACACTGACAATTGGAACTGAATCACTGAATTGTCACAGTTACAGAGATGGATACACCCCAGAGTGCAGTGGAACCACCCAGAGAAACACACTGACAATTGGAACTGAATCACTGGATGGTCACAGTTACAGAAGCAGCTACACCCCAGAGTGCAGTGGAACCACCCAGAGAAACACACTGACAATTGTAACTGAATCACTGAATGGTCACAGTTACAGAGGCAGCTACACCCCAGAGTGCAGTGGAACCACCCAGAGAAACACACTGACAATTGGAACTGAATCACTGAATGGTCACAGTTACAGAGGGAGCTACACCCCTGAGTGCAGTGGACCCACACAGAGAAACACACTGACAATTGGAACTGAATCACTGAATGGTGACAGTTACAGAGGCAGCTACACCCCAGAGTGCAGTGGAACGACCCAGAGAAACACATTGACAATTGGAACTGAATCACTGAATGGTCACAGTTACAGAGGCAGCTACACCCCGGAGTGCAGTGGTACCACACAGAGAAACACACTGACAATTGGAACTGAATCACTGAATGGACACAGTTACAGAGGCAGCTGCACCCCAGAGTGCAGTGGAACCACACAGAGAAACACACTGACAATTGGAACTGAATCACTGAATGGACACCGATACAGAGGCAGCTACACACCAGAGAGCAGTGGATAGACCCAGAGAATCACACTGACAATTGGAACTGAATCACTGAATGGTCACAGTTACAGAGACAGCTACACCCCAGAGTGCAGTGGAACCACCCAGACAAACACACTGACAATTGGAACTGAATCACTGAATGGTCACAGTTACAGAGGCAGCTACATCCCAGAGAGCAGTGGAACCACCCAGAGAAGCACACTGACAATTGGAACTGAATCACTGAATGTTCACAGTTACAGAGGCAGCTGCACCGCAGAGTGCAGTGGAACCACCGAGAGAAACACACTGACAATTGGAGCTGAATCACTGAATGGTCACAGTTACAGAGGCAGCTACACCACAGAGTGCACTGGACCACCCACAGAAACACACTGACAATAGGAACTGAATCACTGAATGGTCACAGTTACAGAGGCAGCTACACCCCTGGGTGCAGAGGAACCACCCAGAGAAACACAATGACAATTGGAACTGAATCACTGAATGGTCACAGTTACAGAGACAGCTACACCCCAGAGTGCAGTGGACCCACCCAGAGAAACACACTGACAATTGGAACTGAATCACTGAATGGTCACAGTTACAGAGGCAGCTACACCCCAGAGTGCAGAGGAACCACCCAGAGAAACACACTGACAATTGGAACTGAATCACTGAATGGTCACAGTTACAGGGGCAGCTACACCCCAGAGTGCAGTGGAACCACACTGAGAAACACACTGACAATTGGAACTGAATCACTGAACGGACACAGTTACAGAGGCAGCTACACCCCAGAGTGTAGTGGAACCACACAGAGAAACACACTGACAATTGGAACTGAATCACTGAATGGACACAGTTACAGAGGCAGCTACACCCCAGAGAGCAGTGGAACCAGCCAGATAATCACACTGACAATTGGAACTGAATCACTGAATGGTCACAGTTACCGAGGCAGCTACACCCCAGAGTGCAGTGGACCCGCCCAGAGAAACACACTGATAATTGGAACTGAATCACTGAATGGTCACAGTTACAGAGGCAGCTACAGCCCAGAGTGCAGTGGAACCACCCAGAGAAACACACTGACAATTGGAACTGAATCACTGAATGGTCACAGTTACAGGGGCAGCTACACCCCAGAGTGCAGTGGAACCACACTGAGAAACACACTGACAATTGGAACTGAATCACTGAACGGGCACAGTTACAGAGGCAGCTACACCCCAGAGTGCAGTGGAACCACACTGAGAAACACACTGACAATTGGAACTGAATCAATGAATGGACACAGTTACAGAGGCAGCTACACCCCAGAGAGCAGTGGAACCAGCCAGATAATCACACTGACAATTGGAACTGAATCACTGAATGGTCACAGTTACCTAGGCAGCTACACCCCAGAGTGCAGTGGACCCACCCAGAGAAAAACACTGACAATTGGAACTGAATCACTGAATGGTCACAGTTGCAGATGCAGCTACACCCCAGAGTGCAGTGAACCACCCAGAGAAACACACTGACAATTGGAACTGAATCACTGAATTGTCACAGTTACAGAGATGGATACACCCCAGGGTGCAGTGGAACCACCCAGAGAAACACACTGACAATTGGAACTGAATCACTGGATGGTCACAGTTACAGATGCAGCTACACTCCAGAGTGCAGTGGAACCATCCAGAGAAACACACTGACAATTGGAACTGAATCACTGAATGGTCACAGTTACAGAGGCAACTACTCTCCAGAGAGCAGTGGAACCATCCAGAGAAACACACTGACAATTGGAACTGAATCACTGAATGGTCACAGTTACAGAGACAGCTACACCCCAGAGAGCAGTGGAACCACCCAGAGAAACACACTGACAATTGGAACTGAATCACTGAATGGTCACAGTTACAGGGGCAGCTACACCCCAGAGTGCAGTGGAACCACACTGAGAAACACACTGAAAATTGGAACTGAATCACTGAACGGACACAGTTACAGAGGCAGCTACACCCCAGAGTGTAGTGGAACCACACAGAGAAACACACTGACAATTGGAACTGAATCACTGAATGGACACAGTTACAGAGGCAGCTACACCCCAGAGAGCAGTGGAACCAGCCAGATAATCACACTGACAATTGGAACTGAATCACTGAATGGTCACAGTTACCGAGGCAGCTACACCCCAGAGTGCAGTGGACCCGCCCAGAGAAACACACTGATAATTGGAACTGAATCACTGAATGGTCACAGTTACAGAGGCAGCTACAGCCCAGAGTGCAGTGGAACCACCCAGAGAAACACACTGACAATTGGAACTGAATCACTGAATGGTCACAGTTACAGGGGCAGCTACACCCCAGAGTGCAGTGGAACCACACTGAGAAACACACTGACAATTGGAACTGAATCACTGAACGGGCACAGTTACAGAGGCAGCTACACCCCAGAGTGCAGTGGAACCACACTGAGAAACACACTGACAATTGGAACTGAATCAATGAATGGACACAGTTACAGAGGCAGCTACACCCCAGAGAGCAGTGGAACCAGCCAGATAATCACACTGACAATTGGAACTGAATCACTGAATGGTCACAGTTACCTAGGCAGCTACACCCCAGAGTGCAGTGGACCCACCCAGAGAAAAACACTGACAATTGGAACTGAATCACTGAATGGTCACAGTTGCAGAGGCAGCTACACCCCAGAGTGCAGTGAACCACCCAGAGAAACACACTGACAATTGGAACTGAATCACTGAATTGTCACAGTTACAGAGATGGATACACCCCAGGGTGCAGTGGAACCACCCAGAGAAACACACTGACAATTGGAACTGAATCACTGGATGGTCACAGTTACAGATGCAGCTACACTCCAGAGTGCAGTGGAACCATCCAGAGAAACACACTGACAATTGGAACTGAATCACTGAATGGTCACAGTTACAGAGGCAACTACTCTCCAGAGAGCAGTGGAACCATCCAGAGAAACACACTGACAATTGGAACTGAATCACTGAATGGTCACAGTTACAGAGACAGCTACACCCCAGAGAGCAGTGGAACCACCCAGAGAAACACACTGACAATTGGAACTGAATCACTGAATGGTCACAGTTACAGAGGCAGCTACACCCCAGAGTGCAGTGGACCCACACAGAGAAACACAATGACAATTGGAAATGAATCACTGAATGGTCACAGTTACAGAAGCAGCTACACTCCAGAGTGCAGTGAACCACCCAGAGAAACACACTGACAATTGGAACTGAATCACTGAATGGTCACAGTTACAGAGGCAGCTACACTCCAGAGTGCAGTGGAAACACCCAGAGAAACACACTGACAACTGGAACTGAATCATTGAATGGTCACAGTTACAGAGACAGCTACACCCCAGAGTGCAGTGGAACCACGCAGAGAAACACACTGACAATTGGAACTGAACCACTGAATGGTCACAGTTACAGAGCCAGATACACCCCAGAGTCCAGTGGAACCACCCACAGAAACACGTTGACAATTGGAACTGAAACACTGAATGGTCACAGTTACAGAGGCAGCTACACCCCAGAGTGCACTGGACCACCCACAGAAACACACTGACAATAGGAACTGAATCACTGAATGGTCACAGTTACAGAGGCAGCTACACCCCAGAGTGCAGTGGACCCACCCAGAGAAACACACTGACAATTGGAACTGAATCACTGAATGGTCACAGTTACAGAGGCAGCTACACCCCAGAGTGCAGAGGAACCACCCAGAGAAACACACTGACAATAGGAACTGAATCACTGAATGGTCACAGTTACAGGGGCAGCTACACCCCAGAGTGCAGTGGAACCACACTGAGAAACACACTGACAATTGGAACTGAATCACTGAACGGACACAGTTACAGAGGCAGCTACACCCCAGAGTGTAGTGGAACCACACAGAGAAACACACTGACAATTGGAACTGAATCAATGAATGGACACAGTTACAGAGGCAGCTACACCCCAGAGAGCAGTGGAATCAGCCAGATAATCACACTGACAATTGGAACTGAATCACTGAATGGTCACAATTACCGAGGCAGCTACACCCCAGAGTGCAGTGGACCCACCCAGAGAAACACACTGATAATTGGAACTGAATCACTGAATGGTCACAGTTACAGAGGCAGCTACAGCCCAGAGTGCAGTGGAACCACCCAGAGAAACACACTGACAATTGGAACTGAATCACTGAATGGTCACAGTTACAGGGGCAGCTACACCCCAGAGTGCAGTGGAACCACACTGAGAAACACACTGACAATTGGAACTGAATCACTGAACGGGCACAGTTACAGAGGCAGCTACACCCCAGAGAGCAGTGGAACCAGCCAGATAATCACACTGACAATTGGAACTGAATCACTGAATGGTCACAGTTACCTAGGCAGCTACACCCCAGAGTGCAGTGGACCCACCCAGAGAAAAACACTGACAATTGGAACTGAATCACTGAATGGTCACAGTTGCAGAGGCAGCTACAGCCCAGAGAGCAGTGGAACCACCCAGAGAAGCACACTGACAATTGGAACTGAATCACTGAATATTCACAGTTACAGAGACAGCTACACCCCAGAGTGCAGTGGAACCACCGAGAGAAACACACTGACAATTGGAGCTGAATCACTGAATGGTCACAGTTACAGAGGCAGCTACACCCCAGAGTGCAGTGGACCACCCACAGAAACACATTGACAATAGGAACTGAATCACTGAATGGTCACAGTTACAGAGGCAGCTACACCCCTGGGTGCAGTGGAACCACCCAGAGAAACACACTGACAATTGGAACTGAATCACTGAATGGTCACAGTTACAGAGGCAGCTACACCCCAGAGTGCAGTGGACCCACCCAGAGAAACACACTGACAATTGGAACTGAATCACTGAATGGTCACAGTTACAGAGGAAGCTACACCCCAGAGTGCAGTGGAACCACCCAGAGAAACACACTGACAATTGGAACAGAATCACTGAATGGTCACAGTTACAGGGGCAGCTACACCCCAGAGTGCAGTGGAACCACACTGAGAAACACACTGACAATTGGAACTGAATCACTGAACGGACACAGTTACAGAGGCAGCTACACCCCAGATTGTAGTGGAACCACACAGAGAAACACACTGACAATTGGAACTGAATCAATGAATGGACACAGTTACAGAGGCAGCTACACCCCAGAGAGCAGTGGACCCAGCCAGATAATCACACTGACAATTGGAACTGAATCACTGAATGGTCACAGTTAACGAGGCAGCTACACCCCAGAGTGCAGTGGACCCACCCAGAGAAACACACTGATAATTGGAACTGAATCACTGAATGGTCACAGTTACAGGGCAGCTACAGCCCAGAGTGCAGTGGAACCACCCAGAGAAATACACTGACAATTGGAACTGAATCACTGAATGGTCACAGTTACAGGGGCAGCTACACCCCAGAGTGCAGTGGAACCACACTGAGAAACACACTGACAATTGGAACTGAATCACTGAACGGACACAGTTACAGAGGCAGCTACACCCCAGAGAGCAGTGGAACCAGCCAGATAATCACACTGACAATTGGAACTGAATCACTGAATGGTCACAGTTACCTAGGCAGCTACACACCAGAGTGCAGTGGACCCACCCAGAGAAACACACTGACAATTGGAACTGAATAACTGAATGGTCACAGTGGCATAGGCAGCTACACCCCAGAGTGCAGTGGACCCACCCAGAGAAACACACTGACAATTGGAACTGAATCACTGAATTGTCACAGTTACAGAGATGGATACACCCCAGAGTGCAGTGGAACCACCCAGAGAAACACACTGACAATTGGAACTGAATCACTGGATGGTCACAGTTACAGAAGCAGCTACACCCCAGAGTGCAGTGGAACCACCCAGAGAAACACACTGACAATTGTAACTGAATCACTGAATGGTCACAGTTACAGAGGCAGCTACACCCCAGAGTGCAGTGGAACCACCCAGAGAAACACACTGACAATTGGAACTGAATCACTGAATGGTCACAGTTACAGAGGGAGCTACACCCCTGAGTGCAGTGGACCCACACAGAGAAACACACTGACAATTGGAACTGAATCACTGAATGGTGACAGTTACAGAGGCAGCTACACCCCAGAGTGCAGTGGAACGACCCAGAGAAACACATTGACAATTGGAACTGAATCACTGAATGGTCACAGTTACAGAGGCAGCTACACCCCGGAGTGCAGTGGTACCACACAGAGAAACACACTGACAATTGGAACTGAATCACTGAATGGACACAGTTACAGAGGCAGCTACACCCCAGAGTGCAGTGGAACCACACAGAGAAACACACTGACAATTGGAACTGAATCACTGAATGGACACCGATACAGAGGCAGCTACACACCAGAGAGCAGTGGATAGACCCAGAGAATCACACTGACAATTGGAACTGAATCACTGAATGGTCACAGTTACAGAGACAGCTACACCCCAGAGTGCAGTGGAACCACCCAGACAAACACACTGACAATTGGAACTGAATCACTGAATGGTCACAGTTACAGAGGCAGCTACATCCCAGAGAGCAGTGGAACCACCCAGAGAAGCACACTGACAATTGGAACTGAATCACTGAATGTTCACAGTTACAGAGGCAGCTGCACCGCAGAGTGCAGTGGAACCACCGAGAGAAACACACTGACAATTGGAGCTGAATCACTGAATGGTCACAGTTACAGAGGCAGCTACACCACAGAGTGCACTGGACCACCCACAGAAACACACTGACAATAGGAACTGAATCACTGAATGGTCACAGTTACAGAGGCAGCTACACCCCTGGGTGCAGAGGAATCACCCAGAGAAACACAATGACAATTGGAACTGAATCACTGAATGGTCACAGTTACAGAGACAGCTACACCCCAGAGTGCAGTGGACCCACCCAGAGAAACACACTGACAATTGGAACTGAATCACTGAATGGTCACAGTTACAGAGGCAGCTACACCCCAGAGTGCAGAGGAACCACCCAGAGAAACACACTGACAATTGGAACTGAATCACTGAATGGTCACAGTTACAGGGGCAGCTACACCCCAGAGTGCAGTGGAACCACACTGAGAAACACACTGACAATTGGAACTGAATCACTGAATGGTCACAGTTACAGAGGCAACTACTCTCCAGAGAGCAGTGGAACCATCCAGAGAAACACACTGACAATTGGAACTGAATCACTGAATGGTCACAGTTACAGAGACAGCTACACCCCAGAGAGCAGTGGAACCACCCAGAGAAACACACTGACAATTGGAACTGAATCACTGAATGGTCACAGTTACAGGGGCAGCTACACCCCAGAGTGCAGTGGAACCACACTGAGAAACACACTGAAAATTGGAACTGAATCACTGAATGGTCACAGTTACAGAGGCAACTACTCTCCAGAGAGCAGTGGAACCATCCAGAGAAACACACTGACAATTGGAACTGAATCACTGAATGGTCACAGTTACCGAGGCAGCTACACCCCAGAGTGCAGTGGACCCGCCCAGAGAAACACACTGATAATTGGAACTGAATCACTGAATGGTCACAGTTACAGAGGCAGCTACAGCCCAGAGTGCAGTGGAACCACCCAGAGACACACACTGACAATTGGAACTGAATCACTGAATGGTCACAGTTACAGGGGCAGCTACACCCCAGAGTGCAGTGGAACCACACTGAGAAACACACTGACAATTGGAACTGAATCACTGAACGGGCACAGTTACAGAGGCAGCTACACCCCAGAGTGCAGTGGAACCACACTGAGAAACACACTGACAATTGGAACTGAATCAATGAATGGACACAGTTACAGAGGCAGCTACACCCCAGAGAGCAGTGGAACCAGCCAGATAATCACACTGACAATTGGAACTGAATCACTGAATGGTCACAGTTACCTAGGCAGCTACACCCCAGAGTGCAGTGGACCCACCCAGAGAAAAACACTGACAATTGGAACTGAATCACTGAATGGTCACAGTTGCAGAGGCAGCTACACCCCAGAGTGCAGTGAACCACCCAGAGAAACACACTGACAATTGGAACTGAATCACTGAATTGTCACAGTTACAGAGATGGATACACCCCAGGGTGCAGTGGAACCACCCAGAGAAACACACTGACAATTGGAACTGAATCACTGGATGGTCACAGTTACAGATGCAGCTACACTCCAGAGTGCAGTGGAACCATCCAGAGAAACACACTGACAATTGGAACTGAATCACTGAATGGTCACAGTTACAGAGGCAACTACTCTCCAGAGAGCAGTGGAACCATCCAGAGAAACACACTGACAATTGGAACTGAATCACTGAATGGTCACAGTTACAGAGACAGCTACACCCCAGAGAGCAGTGGAACCACCCAGAGAAACACACTGACAATTGGAACTGAATCACTGAATGGTCACAGTTACAGGGGCAGCTACACCCCAGAGTGCAGTGGAACCACACTGAGAAACACACTGAAAATTGGAACTGAATCACTGAACGGACACAGTTACAGAGGCAGCTACACCCCAGAGTGTAGTGGAACCACACAGAGAAACACACTGACAATTGGAACTGAATCACTGAATGGACACAGTTACAGAGGCAGCTACACCCCAGAGAGCAGTGGAACCAGCCAGATAATCACACTGACAATTGGAACTGAATCACTGAATGGTCACAGTTACCGAGGCAGCTACACCCCAGAGTGCAGTGGACCCGCCCAGAGAAACACACTGATAATTGGAACTGAATCACTGAATGGTCACAGTTACAGAGGCAGCTACAGCCCAGAGTGCAGTGGAACCACCCAGAGAAACACACTGACAATTGGAACTGAATCACTGAATGGTCACAGTTACAGGGGCAGCTACACCCCAGAGTGCAGTGGAACCACACTGAGAAACACACTGACAATTGGAACTGAATCACTGAACGGGCACAGTTACAGAGGCAGCTACACCCCAGAGTGCAGTGGAACCACACTGAGAAACACACTGACAATTGGAACTGAATCAATGAATGGACACAGTTACAGAGGCAGCTACACCCCAGAGAGCAGTGGAACCAGCCAGATAATCACACTGACAATTGGAACTGAATCACTGAATGGTCACAGTTACCTAGGCAGCTACACCCCAGAGTGCAGTGGACCCACCCAGAGAAAAACACTGACAATTGGAACTGAATCACTGAATGGTCACAGTTGCAGAGGCAGCTACACCCCAGAGTGCAGTGAACCACCCAGAGAAACACACTGACAATTGGAACTGAATCACTGAATTGTCACAGTTACAGAGATGGATACACCCCAGGGTGCAGTGGAACCACCCAGAGAAACACACTGACAATTGGAACTGAATAACTGAATGGTCACAGTGGCATAGGCAGCTACACCCCAGAGTGCAGTGGACCCACCCAGAGAAACACACTGACAATTGGAACTGAATCACTGAATTGTCACAGTTACAGAGATGGATACACCCCAGAGTGCAGTGGAACCACCCAGAGAAACACACTGACAATTGGAACTGAATCACTGGATGGTCACAGTTACAGAAGCAGCTACACCCCAGAGTGCAGTGGAACCACCCAGAGAAACACACTGACAATTGTAACTGAATCACTGAATGGTCACAGTTACAGAGGCAGCTACACCCCAGAGTGCAGTGGAACCACCCAGAGAAACACACTGACAATTGGAACTGAATCACTGAATGGTCACAGTTACAGAGGGAGCTACACCCCTGAGTGCAGTGGACCCACACAGAGAAACACACTGACAATTGGAACTGAATCACTGAATGGTGACAGTTACAGAGGCAGCTACACCCCAGAGTGCAGTGGAACGACCCAGAGAAACACATTGACAATTGGAACTGAATCACTGAATGGTCACAGTTACAGAGGCAGCTACACCCCGGAGTGCAGTGGTACCACACAGAGAAACACACTGACAATTGGAACTGAATCACTGAATGGACACAGTTACAGAGGCAGCTACACCCCAGAGTGCAGTGGAACCACACAGAGAAACACACTGACAATTGGAACTGAATCACTGAATGGACACCGATACAGAGGCAGCTACACACCAGAGAGCAGTGGATAGACCCAGAGAATCACACTGACAATTGGAACTGAATCACTGAATGGTCACAGTTACAGAGACAGCTACACCCCAGAGTGCAGTGGAACCACCCAGACAAACACACTGACAATTGGAACTGAATCACTGAATGGTCACAGTTACAGAGGCAGCTACATCCCAGAGAGCAGTGGAACCACCCAGAGAAGCACACTGACAATTGGAACTGAATCACTGAATGTTCACAGTTACAGAGGCAGCTGCACCGCAGAGTGCAGTGGAACCACCGAGAGAAACACACTGACAATTGGAGCTGAATCACTGAATGGTCACAGTTACAGAGGCAGCTACACCACAGAGTGCACTGGACCACCCACAGAAACACACTGACAATAGGAACTGAATCACTGAATGGTCACAGTTACAGAGGCAGCTACACCCCTGGGTGCAGAGGAACCACCCAGAGAAACACAATGACAATTGGAACTGAATCACTGAATGGTCACAGTTACAGAGACAGCTACACCCCAGAGTGCAGTGGACCCACCCAGAGAAACACACTGACAATTGGAACTGAATCACTGAATGGTCACAGTTACAGAGGCAGCTACACCCCAGAGTGCAGAGGAACCACCCAGAGAAACACACTGACAATTGGAACTGAATCACTGAATGGTCACAGTTACAGGGGCAGCTACACCCCAGAGTGCAGTGGAACCACACTGAGAAACACACTGACAATTGGAACTGAATCACTGAACGGACACAGTTACAGAGGCAGCTACACCCCAGAGTGTAGTGGAACCACACAGAGAAACACACTGACAATTGGAACTGAATCACTGAATGGAC
This sequence comes from Scyliorhinus torazame, assembly GCF_047496885.1. Taxonomy (NCBI): domain Eukaryota; kingdom Metazoa; phylum Chordata; class Chondrichthyes; order Carcharhiniformes; family Scyliorhinidae; genus Scyliorhinus; species Scyliorhinus torazame. The sequence continues at coordinate 31,620 of NW_027307863.1, forward strand.
ACAGTTACAGAGGCAGCTACACCCCAGAGAGCAGTGGAACCAGCCAGATAATCACACTGACAATTGGAACTGAATCACTGAATGGTCACAGTTACCGAGGCAGCTACACCCCAGAGTGCAGTGGACCCGCCCAGAGAAACACACTGATAATTGGAACTGAATCACTGAATGGTCACAGTTACAGAGGCAGCTACAGCCCAGAGTGCAGTGGAACCACCCAGAGAAACACACTGACAATTGGAACTGAATCACTGAATGGTCACAGTTACAGGGGCAGCTACACCCCAGAGTGCAGTGGAACCACACTGAGAAACACACTGACAATTGGAACTGAATCACTGAACGGGCACAGTTACAGAGGCAGCTACACCCCAGAGTGCAGTGGAACCACACTGAGAAACACACTGACAATTGGAACTGAATCAATGAATGGACACAGTTACAGAGGCAGCTACACCCCAGAGAGCAGTGGAACCAGCCAGATAATCACACTGACAATTGGAACTGAATCACTGAATGGTCACAGTTACCTAGGCAGCTACACCCCAGAGTGCAGTGGACCCACCCAGAGAAAAACACTGACAATTGGAACTGAATCACTGAATGGTCACAGTTGCAGAGGCAGCTACACCCCAGAGTGCAGTGAACCACCCAGAGAAACACACTGACAATTGGAACTGAATCACTGAATTGTCACAGTTACAGAGATGGATACACCCCAGGGTGCAGTGGAACCACCCAGAGAAACACACTGACAATTGGAACTGAATCACTGGATGGTCACAGTTACAGATGCAGCTACACTCCAGAGTGCAGTGGAACCATCCAGAGAAACACACTGACAATTGGAACTGAATCACTGAATGGTCACAGTTACAGAGGCAACTACTCTCCAGAGAGCAGTGGAACCATCCAGAGAAACACACTGACAATTGGAACTGAATCACTGAATGGTCACAGTTACAGAGACAGCTACACCCCAGAGAGCAGTGGAACCACCCAGAGAAACACACTGACAATTGGAACTGAATCACTGAATGGTCACAGTTACAGGGGCAGCTACACCCCAGAGTGCAGTGGAACCACACTGAGAAACACACTGAAAATTGGAACTGAATCACTGAACGGACACAGTTACAGAGGCAGCTACACCCCAGAGTGTAGTGGAACCACACAGAGAAACACACTGACAATTGGAACTGAATCACTGAATGGACACAGTTACAGAGGCAGCTACACCCCAGAGAGCAGTGGAACCAGCCAGATAATCACACTGACAATTGGAACTGAATCACTGAATGGTCACAGTTACCGAGGCAGCTACACCCCAGAGTGCAGTGGACCCGCCCAGAGAAACACACTGATAATTGGAACTGAATCACTGAATGGTCACAGTTACAGAGGCAGCTACAGCCCAGAGTGCAGTGGAACCACCCAGAGAAACACACTGACAATTGGAACTGAATCACTGAATGGTCACAGTTACAGGGGCAGCTACACCCCAGAGTGCAGTGGAACCACACTGAGAAACACACTGACAATTGGAACTGAATCACTGAACGGGCACAGTTACAGAGGCAGCTACACCCCAGAGTGCAGTGGAACCACACTGAGAAACACACTGACAATTGGAACTGAATCAATGAATGGACACAGTTACAGAGGCAGCTACACCCCAGAGAGCAGTGGAACCAGCCAGATAATCACACTGACAATTGGAACTGAATCACTGAATGGTCACAGTTACCTAGGCAGCTACACCCCAGAGTGCAGTGGACCCACCCAGAGAAAAACACTGACAATTGGAACTGAATCACTGAATGGTCACAGTTGCAGAGGCAGCTACACCCCAGAGTGCAGTGAACCACCCAGAGAAACACACTGACAATTGGAACTGAATCACTGAATTGTCACAGTTACAGAGATGGATACACCCCAGGGTGCAGTGGAACCACCCAGAGAAACACACTGACAATTGGAACTGAATCACTGGATGGTCACAGTTACAGATGCAGCTACACTCCAGAGTGCAGTGGAACCATCCAGAGAAACACACTGACAATTGGAACTGAATCACTGAATGGTCACAGTTACAGAGGCAACTACTCTCCAGAGAGCAGTGGAACCATCCAGAGAAACACACTGACAATTGGAACTGAATCACTGAATGGTCACAGTTACAGAGACAGCTACACCCCAGAGAGCAGTGGAACCACCCAGAGAAACACACTGACAATTGGAACTGAATCACTGAATGGTCACAGTTACAGAGGCAGCTACACCCCAGAGTGCAGTGGACCCACACAGAGAAACACAATGACAATTGGAAATGAATCACTGAATGGTCACAGTTACAGAAGCAGCTACACTCCAGAGTGCAGTGAACCACCCAGAGAAACACACTGACAATTGGAACTGAATCACTGAATGGTCACAGTTACAGAGGCAGCTACACTCCAGAGTGCAGTGGAAACACCCAGAGAAACACACTGACAACTGGAACTGAATCATTGAATGGTCACAGTTACAGAGACAGCTACACCCCAGAGTGCAGTGGAACCACGCAGAGAAACACACTGACAATTGGAACTGAACCACTGAATGGTCACAGTTACAGAGCCAGATACACCCCAGAGTCCAGTGGAACCACCCACAGAAACACGTTGACAATTGGAACTGAAACACTGAATGGTCACAGTTACAGAGGCAGCTACACCCCAGAGTGCACTGGACCACCCACAGAAACACACTGACAATAGGAACTGAATCACTGAATGGTCACAGTTACAGAGGCAGCTACACCCCAGAGTGCAGTGGACCCACCCAGAGAAACACACTGACAATTGGAACTGAATCACTGAATGGTCACAGTTACAGAGGCAGCTACACCCCAGAGTGCAGAGGAACCACCCAGAGAAACACACTGACAATAGGAACTGAATCACTGAATGGTCACAGTTACAGGGGCAGCTACACCCCAGAGTGCAGTGGAACCACACTGAGAAACACACTGACAATTGGAACTGAATCACTGAACGGACACAGTTACAGAGGCAGCTACACCCCAGAGTGTAGTGGAACCACACAGAGAAACACACTGACAATTGGAACTGAATCAATGAATGGACACAGTTACAGAGGCAGCTACACCCCAGAGAGCAGTGGAATCAGCCAGATAATCACACTGACAATTGGAACTGAATCACTGAATGGTCACAGTTACCGAGGCAGCTACACCCCAGAGTGCAGTGGACCCACCCAGAGAAACACACTGATAATTGGAACTGAATCACTGAATGGTCACAGTTACAGAGGCAGCTACAGCCCAGAGTGCAGTGGAACCACCCAGAGAAACACACTGACAATTGGAACTGAATCACTGAATGGTCACAGTTACAGGGGCAGCTACACCCCAGAGTGCAGTGGAACCACACTGAGAAACACACTGACAATTGGAACTGAATCACTGAACGGGCACAGTTACAGAGGCAGCTACACCCCAGAGAGCAGTGGAACCAGCCAGATAATCACACTGACAATTGGAACTGAATCACTGAATGGTCACAGTTACCTAGGCAGCTACACCCCAGAGTGCAGTGGACCCACCCAGAGAAAAACACTGACAATTGGAACTGAATCACTGAATGGTCACAGTTGCAGAGGCAGCTACACCCCAGAGTGCAGTGAACCACCCAGAGAAACACACTGACAATTGGAACTGAATCACTGAATTGGCACAGTTACAGAGATGGATACACCCCAGAGTGCAGTGGAACCACCCAGATAAACACACTGACAATTGGAACTGAATCACTGGATGGTCACAGTTACAGATGCAGCTACACTCCAGAGTGCAGTGGAACCATCCAGAGAAACACACTGACAATTGGAACTGAATCACTGAATGGTCACAGTTACAGAGGCAACTACTCTCCAGAGAGCAGTGGAACCATCCAGAGAAACACACTGACAATTGGAACTGAATCACTGAATGGTCACAGTTACAGAGACAGCTACACCCCAGAGAGCAGTGGAACCACCCAGAGAAACACACTGACAATTGGAACTGAATCACTGAATGGTCACAGTTACAGAGGCAGCTACACCCCAGAGTGCAGTGGACCCACCCAGAGAAACACAATGACAATTGGAAATGAATCACTGAATGGTCACAGTTACAGAAGCAGCTACACGCCAGAGTGCAGTGAACCACCCAGAGAAACACACTGACAATTGGAACTGAATCATTGAATGGTCACAGTTACAGAGGCAGCTACACTCCAGAGTGCAGTGGAAACACCCAGAGAAACACACTGACAATTGGAACTGAATCATTGAATGGTCACAGTTACAGAGACAGCTACACCCCAAAGTGCAGTGGAACCACGCAGAGAAACACACTGACAATTGGAACTGAACCACTGAATGGTCACAGTTACAGAGCCAGATACACCCCAGAGTCCAGTGGAACCACCGAGAGAAACACGTTGACAATTGGAACTGAAACACTGAATGGTCACAGTTACAGAGGCAACTACACCCCTGAGTGCAGTGGACCCACACAGAGAAACACACTGACAATTGGAACTGAATCACTGAATGGTGACAGTTACAGAGGCAGCTACACCCCAGAGTGCAGTGCAACGACCCAGAGAAACACACTGACAATTGGAACTGAATCACTGAATGGTCACAGTTACAGAGGCAGCTACACCCCAGAGTGCAGTGGAACCACACAGAGAAACACACTGACAATTGGAACTGAATCACTGAATGGACACAGATACAGAGGCAGCTACACACCAGAGTGCAGTGGAACCACCCAGAGAAACACACTGACAATTGGAACTGAATCACTGAATGGTCACAGTTACAGAGACAGCTACACCACAGAGTGCAGTGGACCCACCCAGAGAAACACACTGACAATTGGAACTGAATCACTGAATGGACACAGATACAGAGGCAGCTACACACCAGAGTGCAGTGGAACCACCCAGAGAAACACACTGACAATTGGAACTGAATCACTGAATGGTCACAGTTACAGAGGCAGCTACACCCCAGAGAGCAGTGGAACGACCCAGAGAATCACACTGACAATTGGAACTGAATCACTGAATGGTCACAGTTACAGAGACAGCTACACCCCAGAGTGCAGTGGACCCACCCAGAGAAACACACTGACAATTGGAACCGAATCACTGAATGGTCACAGTTACAGAGGCAGCTACATCCCAGAGAGCAGTGGAACCACCCAGAGAAGCACACTGACAATTGGAACTGAATCACTGAATGGTCACAGTTACAGAGGCAGCTACACCCCTGGGTGCAGTGGAACCACCGAGAGAAACACACTGACAATTGGAACTGAATCACTGAATGGTCACAGTTACAGAGGCAGCTACACCCCAGAGTGCAGTGGACCACCCACAGAAACACATTGACAATAGGAACTGAATCACTGAATGGTCACTGTTACAGAGGCAGCTACACCCCTGGGTGCAGTGGAACCACCCAGAGAAACACACTGACAATTGGAACTGAATCACTGAATGGTCACAGTTACAGACAGCTACACCCCAGAGTGCAGTGGACCCCCCCCCAGAGAAACACACTGACAATTGGAACTGAATCACTGAACGGACACAGTTACAGAGGCAGCTACACCCCAGAGAGCAGTGGAACCAGCCAGATAATCACACTGACAATTGGAACTGAATCACTGAATGGTCACAGTTACCTAGGCAGCTACACCCCAGAGTGCAGTGGACCCACACAGAGAAACACACTGACAATTGGAACTGAATCACTGAATGGTGACAGTTACAGAGGCAGCTACACCCCAGAGTGCAGTGGAACGACACAGAGAAACACACTGACAATTGGAACAGAATCACTGAATGGTCACAGTTACAGGGGCAGCTACACCCCAGAGTGCAGTGGAACCACACTGAGAAAAACACTGACAATTGGAACTGAATCACTGAATGGACACAGTTACAGAGGCAGCTACACACCAGAGAGCAGTGGATCGACCCAGAGAATCACACTGACAATTGGAACTGAATCACTGAATGGTCACAGTTACAGAGACAGCTACACCCCAGAGTGCAGTGGAACCACCCAGACAAACACACTGACAATTGGAACTGAATCACTGAATGGTCACAGTTACAGAGGCAGCTACATCCCAGAGAGCAGTGGAACCACCCAGAGAAGCACACTGACAATTGGAACTGAATCACTGAATGTTCACAGTTACAGAGGCAGCTACACCGCAGAGTGCAGTGGAACCACCGAGAGAAACACACTGACAATTGGAACTGAATCACTGAATGGTCACAGTTACAGAGGCAGCTACATCCCAGAGAGCAGTGGAACCACCCAGAGAAGCACACTGACAATTGGAACAGAATCACTGAATGTTCACAGTTACAGAGGCAGCTACACCGCAGAGTGCAGTGGAACCACCGAGAGAAACACACTGACAATTGGAGCTGAATCACTGAATGGTCACAGTTACAGAGGCAGCTACACCCCAGAGTGCACTGGACCACCCACAGAAACACACTGACAATAGGAACTGAATCACTGAATGGTCACAGTTACAGAGGCAGCTACACCCCTGGGTGCAGAGGAACCACCCAGAGAAGCACAATGACAATTGGAACTGAATCACTGAATGGTCACAGTTACAGAGGCAGCTACACCCCAGAGTGCAGTGGACCCACCCAGAGAAACACACTGACAATTGGAACTGAATCACTGAATGGTCACAGTTACAGAGGCAGCTACACCCCAGAGTGCAGAGGAACCACCCAGAGAAACACACTGACAATTGGAACTGAATCACTGAATGGTCACAGTTACAGGGGCAGCTACACCCCAGAGTGCAGTCGAACCACACTGAGAAACACACTGACAATAGGAACTGAATCACTGAACGGACACAGTTACAGAGGCAGCTACACCCCAGAGTGTAGTGGAACCACACAGAGAAACACACTGACAATTGGAACTGAATCACTGAATGGTCACAGTTACCTAGGCAGCTACACCCCAGAGTGCAGTGGACCCACCCAGAGAAAAACACTGACAATTGGAACTGAATCACTGAATGGTCACAGTTGCAGAGGCAGCTACACCCCAGAGTGCAGTGAGCCACCCAGAGAAACACACTGACAATTGGAACTGAATCACTGAATTGTCACAGTTACAGAGATGGATACACCCCAGAGTGCAGTGGAACCACCCAGAGAAACACACTAACAATTGGAACTGAATCACTGGATGGTCACAATTACAGAGGCAGCTACACCCCAGAGTGCAGTGGAAACACCCAGAGAAACACACTGACAATTGGAACTGAATCACTGAATGGTCACAGTTACAGAGGCAGCTACACCCCAGAGTGCAGTGGAACCACCCAGAGAAACACACTGACAATTGGAACTGAATCACTGAATGGTCACAGTTACAGAGGCAGCTACACCCCAGAGTGCAGTGGACACACCCAGAGAAACACACTGACAATTGGAACTGAATCGCTGAATGGTCACAGTTACAGAGGCAGCTACACCCCAGAGTGCAGTGGAACCACCCAGAGAAACACACTGACAATTGGAACTGAATCACTGAATGGTCACAGTTACAGGGGCAGCTACACCCCAGAGAGCAGTGGAACCACACAGAGAAACACACTGACAATTGGAACTGAATCACTGAATGGTCACAGTTACAGAGGCAGCTACATCCCAGAGAGCAGTGGAACCACCCAGAGAAGCACACTGACAATTGGAACTGAATCACTGAATGGACACAGATACAGAGGCAGCTACACACCAGAGAGCAGTGGAACGACCCAGAGAATCACACTGACAATTGGAACTGAATCACTGAATGGTCACAGTTACAGAGACAGCTACACCCCAGAGTGCAGTGGAACCACCCAGAGAAACACACTGACAATTGGAACTGAATCACTGAATGGTCACAGTTACAGAGGCAGCTACATCCCAGAGAGCAGTGGAACCACCCAGAGAAGCACACTGACAATTGGAACTGAATCACTGAATATTCACAGTTACAGAGGCAGCTACACCGCAGAGTGCAGTGGAACCACCGAGAGAAACACATTGACAATTGGAGCTGAATCACTGAATGGTCACAGTTACAGAGGCAGCTACACCCCAGAGTGAAGTGGACCACCCACAGAAACACATTGACAATAGGAACTGAATCACTGAATGGTCACAGTTACAGAGGCAGCTACACCCCTGGGTGCAGTGGAACCACCCAGAGAAACACACTGACAATTGGAACTGAATCACTGAATGGTCACAGTTACAGAGGCAGCTACACCCCAGAGTGCAGTGGACCCCCCCAGAGAAACACACTGACAATTAGAACTGAATCACTGAATGGTCACAGTTACAGAGGCAGCTACAACCCAGAGTGCAGAGGAACCACCCAGAGAAACACACTGACAATTGGAACAGAATCACTGAATGGTCACAGTTACAGGGGCAGCTACACCCCAGAGTGCAGTGGAACCACACTGAGAAAAACACTGACAATTGGAACTGAATCACTGAACGGACACAGTTACAGAGGCAGCTACACCCCAGAGAGCAGTGGAACCAGCCAGATAATCACACTGACAATTGGAACTGAATCACTGAATGGTCACAGTTACCTAGGCAGCTACACCCCAGAGTGCAGTGGACCCACACAGAGAAACACACTGACAATTGGAACTGAATCACTGAATGGTGACAGTTACAGAGGCAGCTACACCCCAGAGTGCAGTGGAACGACCCAGAGAAACACACTGACAATTGGAACTGAATCACTGAATGGTCACAGTTACAGAGGCAGCTACACCCCAGAGTGCAGTGGTACCACACAGAGAAACACACTGACAATTGGAACTGAATCACTGAATGGACACAGTTACAGAGGCAGCTACACCCCAGAGTGCAGTGGAACCACACAGAGAAACACACTGACAATTGGAACTGAATCACTGAATGGACACAGATACAGAGGCAGCTACACACCAGAGAGCAGTGGATCGACCCAGATAATCACACTGACAATTGGAACTGAATCACTGAATGGTCACAGTTACAGAGGCAGCTACACCCCAGAGTGCAGTGGAACCACCCAGAGAAACACACTGACAATTGGAACTGAATCACTGAATGGTCACAGTTACAGGGGCAGCTACACCCCAGAGAGCAGTGGAACCACACAGAGAAACACACTGACAATTGGAACTGAATCACTGAATGGTCACAGTTACAGAGGCAGCTACATCCCAGAGAGCAGTGGAACCACCCAGAGAAGCACACTGACAATTGGAACTGAATCACTGAATGTTCACAGTTACAGAGGCAGCTACACCGCAGAGTGCAGTGGAACCACCGAGAGAAACACACTGACAATTGGAGGTGAATCACTGAATGGTCACAGTTACAGAGGCAGCTACACCCCAGAGTGCAGTGGAACCACCCACAGAAACACACTGACAATAGGAACTAAATCACTGAATGGTCACAGTTACAGAGGCAGCTACACCCCTGGGTGCAGTGGAACCACCCAGAGAAACACACTGACAATTGGAACTGAATCACTGAATGGTCACAGTTACAGAGGCAGCTACACCCCAGAGTGCAGTGGACCCACCCAGAGAAACACACTGACAATTGGAACTGAATCACTGAATGGTCACAGTTACAGAGGCAGCTACACCCCAGAGTGCAGTGGAACCACCGAGAGAAACACACTGACAATTGGAACTGAATCACTGAATGGTCACAGTTACAGGGGCAGCTACACCCCAGAGTGCAATGGAACCACACTGAGAAACACACTGAAAATTGGAACTGAATCACTGAACGGACACAGTTACAGAGGCAGCTACACCCCAGAGTGTAGTGGAACCACACAGAGAAACACACTGACAATTGGAACTGAATCAATGAATGGACACAGTTACAGAGGCAGCTACACCCCAGAGAGCAGAGGAACCAGCCAGATAATCACACTGACAATTGGAACTGAATCACTGAATGGTCACAGTTACCTAGGCAGCTACACCCCAGAGTGCAGTGGACCTACCCAGAGAAACACACTGACAATTGGAACTGAATCACTGAAGGGTCACTGTTGCAGAGGCAGCTACACCCCAGAGTGCAGTGAACCACCCAGAGAAACACACTGACAATTGGAACTGAATCACTGAATGGACACAGTTACAGAGGCAGCTACACCCCAGAGTGCAGTGGAACCACACAGAGAAACACACTGACAATTGGAACTGAATCACTGAATGGACACAGATACAGAGACAGCTACACACCAGAGAGCAGTGGAACGACCCAGAGAATCACACTGACTATTGGAACTGAATCACTGAATGGTCACAGTTACAGAGACAGCTACACCCCAGAGTGCAGTGGAACCACCCAGAGAAACACACTGACAATTGGAACTGAATCACTGAATGGTCACAGTTACAGAGGCAGCTACATCCCAGAGAGCGGTGGAACCACCCAGAGAAGCACACTGACAACTGGAACTGAATCACTGAATGTTCACAGTTACAGAGGCAGCTACACCGCAGAGTGCAGTGGAACCACCGAGAGAAACACACTGACAATTGGAACTGAATCACTGAATGGTCACAGTTACAGGGGCAGCTACACCCCAGAGAGCAGTGGAACCACACAGAGAAACACACTGACAATTGGAACTGAATCACTGAATGGTCACAGTTACAGAGGCAGCTACATCCCAGAGAGCAGTGGAACCACCCAGAGAAGCACACTGACAATTGGAACTGAATCACTGAATGTTCACAGTTACAGAGGCAGCTACAGCCCAGAGTGCAGTGGAACCACCCAGAGAAACACACTGACAATTGGAACTGAATCACTGAATGGTCACAGTTACAGGGGCAGCTACACCCCAGAGTGCAGTGGAACCACACTGAGAAACACACTGACAATTGGAACTGAATCACTGAACGGGCACAGTTACAGAGGCAGCTACACCCCAGAGAGCAGTGGAACCAGCCAGATAATCACACTGACAATTGGAACTGAATCACTGAATGGTCACAGTTACCTAGGCAGCTACACCCCAGAGTGCAGTGGACCCACCCAGAGAAAAACACTGACAATTGGAACTGAATCACTGAATGGTCACAGTTGCAGAGGCAGCTACACCCCAGAGTGCAGTGAGCCACCCAGAGAAACACACTGACAATTGGAACTGAATCACTGAATTGTCACAGTTACAGAGATGGATACACCCCAGAGTGCAGTGTAACCACCCAGAGAAACACACTAACAATTGGAACTGAATCACTGGATGGTCACAGTTACAGAGGCAGCTACACCCCAGAGTGCAGTGGAAACACCCAGAGAAACACTCTGACAATTGGAACTGAACAACTGAATGCTCACAGTTACAGAGGCAGCTACACCCCAGAGTGCAGTGGAACCACCCAGAGAAACACACTGACAATTGGAACTGAATCACTGAATGGTCACAGTTACAGAGGCAGCTACACCCCAGAGTGCAGTGGACACACCCAGAGAAACACACTGACAATTGGAACTGAATCGCTGAATGGTCACAGTTACAGAGGCAGCTGCACCCCAGAGTGCAGTGGAACCACCCAGAGAAACACACTGACAATTGGAACTGAATCACTGAATGGTCACAGTTACAGGGGCAGCTACACCCCAGAGAGCAGTGGAACCACACAGAGAAACACACTGACAATTGGAACTGAATCACTGAATGGTCACAGTTACAGAGGCAGCTACATCCCAGAGAGCAGTGGAAACACCCAGAGAAGCACACTGACAATTGGAACTGAATCACTGAATGGTCACAGTTACAGGGGCAGCTACACCCCAGAGAGCAGTGGAACCACACAGAGAAACACACTGACAATTGGAACTGAATCACTGAATGGTCACAGTTACAGAGGCAGCTACATCCCAGAGAGCAGTGGAACCACCCAGAGAAGCACACTGACAATTGGAACTGAATCACTGAATGGTCACAGTTACAGAGGCAGCTACACCCCAGAGTGCAGTGGAACCACCCACAGAAACACACTGACAATAGGAACTGAATCACTGAATGGTCACAGTTACAGAGGCAGCTACACCCCTGGGTGCAGTGGAACCACCCAGAGAAACACACTGACAATTGGAACTGAATCACTGAATGGTCACAGTTACAGAGGCAGCTACACCAAAGAGTGCAGTGGACCCACCCAGAGAAACACACTGACAATTGGAACTGAATCACTGAATGGTCACAGTTACAGAGGCAGCTACACCCCAGAGTGCAGTGGAACCACCCAGAGAAACACACTGACAATTGGAACTGAATCACTGAATGGTCACAGTTACAGGGGCAGCTACACCCCAGAGTGCAATGGAACCACACTGAGAAACACACTGAAAATTGGAACTGAATCACTGAACGGACACAGTTACAGAGGCAGCTACACCCCAGAGTGTAGTGGAACCACACAGAGAAACACACTGACAATTGGAACTGAATCAATGAATGGACACAGTTACAGAGGCAGCTACACCCCAGAGAGCAGTGGAATCAGCCAGATAATCACACTGACAATTGGAACTGAATCACTGAATGGTCACAGTTACTTAGGCAGCTACACCCCAGAGTGCAGTGGACCCACCCAGAGAAACACACTGACAATTGGAACTGAATCACTGAATGGTCACTGTTGCAGAGGCAGCTACACCCCAGAGTGCAGTGAACCACCCAGAGAAACACACTGACAATTGGAACTGAATCACTGAATGGACACAGTTACAGAGGCAGCTACACCCCAGAGTGCAGTGGAACCACACAGAGAATCACACTGACAATTGGAACTGAATCACTGAATGGTCACAGTTACAGAGGCAGCTACATCCCAGAGAGCGGTGGAACCACCCAGAGAAGCACACTGACAACTGGAACTGAATCACTGAATGGTCACAGTTACAGAGGCAGCTACACCCCAGAGTGCAGTGGAACCACCGAAAGAAACACACTGACAATTGGAACTGAATCGCTGAATGGTCACAGTTACAGAGGCAGCTACACCCCAGAGTGCAGTGGAACCACCTAGAGAAACACACTGACAATTGGAACTGAATCACTGAATGGTCACAGTTACAGGGGCAGCTACACCCCAGAGAGCAGTGGAACCACACAGAGAAACACACTGACAATTGGAACTGAATCACTGAATGGTCACAGTTACAGAGGCAGCTACATCCCAGAGAGCAGTGGAACCACCCAGAGAAGCACACTGACAATTGGAACTGAATCACTGAATGTTCACAGTTACAGAGGCAGCTACACCCCAGAGTGCAGTGGAACCACCGAGAGAAACACACTGACAATTGGAGGTGAATCACTGAATGGTCACAGTTACAGAGGCAGCTACACCCCAGAGTGCAGTGGAACCACCCACAGAAACACACTGACATTAGGAACTGAATCACTGAATGGTCACAGTTACAGAGGCAGCTACACCCCTGGGTGCAGTGGAACCACCCAGAGAAACACACTGACAATTGGAACTGAATCACTTAATGGTCACAGTTACAGAGGCAGCTACACCCCAGAGTGCAGTGGACCCACCCAGAGAAACACACTGACAATTGGAACTGAATCACTGAATGGTCACAGTTACAGAGGCAGCTACACCCCAGAGTGCAGTGGGACCACCCAGAGAAACACACTGACAATTGGAACTGAATCACTGAATGGTCACAGTTACCTAGGCAGCTACACCCCAGAGTGCAGTGGAACCACACAGAGAAACACACTGACAATTGGAACTGAATCACTGAATGGACACAGATACAGAGACAGCTACACAGCAGAGAGCAGTGGAACGACCCAGAGAATCACACTGACAATTGGAACTGAATCACTGAATGGTCACAGTTACAGAGACAGCTCCATCACAGAGTGCAGTGGAACCACCCAGAGAAACACACTGACAATTGGAACTGAATCATTGAATGGTCACAGTTACAGAGGCAGCTACATCCCAGAGAGCAGTGGAACCACCCAGAGAAACACACTGACAACTGGAACTGAATCACTGAATGTTCACAGTTACAGAGGCAGCTACACCGCAGAGTGCAGTGGAACCACCGAGAGAAACACACTGACAATTGGAGCTGAATCACTGAATGGTCACAGTTACAGAGGCAGCTACACCCCAGAGTGCAGTGGACCACCCACAGAAACACACTGACAATAGGAACGGAATCACCGAATGGTCACAGTTACAGAGGCAGCTACACCCCTGGGGGCAGTGGAACCACCCAGAGAAACACACTGACAATTGGAACTGAAACACTGAATGGTCACAGTTACAGAGGCAACTACACCCCAGAGAGCAGTGGACCCACCCAGAGAAACACACTGACAATTGGAACTGAATCACTGAATGGTCACAGTTACAGAGGCAGCTACACCCCAGAGTGCAGTGGAACCACCCAGAGAAACACACTGACAATTGGAACTGAATCACTGAATGGTCACAGTTACAGGGGCAGCTACACCCCAGAGTGCAGTGGAACCACACTGAGAAACACACTGACAATTGGAACTGAATCACTGAACGGACACAGTTACAGAGGCAGCTACACCCCAGTGTGTAGTGGAACCACACAGAGAAACACACTGACAATTGGAACTGAATCAATGAATGGACACAGTTACAGAGGCAGCTAGACCCCAGAGAGCAGTGGAACCAGCCAGATAATCACATTGACAATTGGAACTGAATCACTGAAGGGTCACAGTTACCTAGGCAGCTACATCCCAGAGTGCAGTGGACCCACCCAGAGAAACACACTGACAATTGGAACTGAATCGCTGAATGGTCACAGTTACAGGGGCAGCTACACCCCAGAGTGCAGTGGAACCACCCAGAGAAACACACTGACAATTGGAACTGAATCACTGAATGGTCACAGTTACAGAGGCAGCTACATCCCAGAGAGCAGTGGAACCACCCAGAGAAGCACACTGACAATTGGAACTGAATCACTGAATGTTCACAGTTACAGAGGCAGCTACACCGCAGAGTGCAGTGGAACCACCGAGAGAAACACACTGACAATTGGAGCTGAATCACTGAATGGTCACAGTTACAGAGACAGCTACACCCCAGAGTGCAGTGGAACCACCCAAGAAACACACTGACAATAGGAACTGAATCACTGAATGGTCACAGTTACAGAGGCAGCTACACCCCTGGGTGCAGTGGAACGACCCACAGAAACACACTGACAATTGGAACTGAATCTCTGAATGGTCACAGTTACAGAGGCAGCTACACCCCAGAGTGCAGTGGACCCACCCAGAGAAACACACTGACAATTGGAACTGAATCACTGAATGGTCACAGTTACAGAGGCAGCTACACCCCAGAGTGTAGTGGAACCACACAGAGAAACACACTGACAATTGGAACTGAATCAATGAATGGACACAGTTACAGAGGCAGCTACACCCCAGAGAGCAGTGGAACCAGCCAGATAATCACACTGACAATTGGAACTGAATCACTGAATGGTCACAGTTACCTAGGCAGCTACACCCCAGAGTGCAGTGGACCCACCCAGAGAAACACACTGACAATTGGAACTGAATCACTGAATGGTCACAGTTGCAGAGGCAGCTACACCCCAGAGTGCAGTGATCCACCCAGAGAAACACACTGACAATTGGAACTGAATCACTGAATGGACACAGTTACAGAGGCAGCTACACCCCAGAGTGCAGTGGAACCACACAGAGAAACACACTGACAATTGGAACTGAATCACTGAATGGACACAGATACAGAGACAGCTACACACCAGAGAGCAGTGGAACGATTCAGAGAATCACACTGACAATAGGAACTGAATCACTGAATGGTCACAGTTACAGAGACAGCTACACTCCAGATTGCAGTGGAACCACCCAGAGAAACACACTGACAATTGGAACTGAATCACTGAATGGTCACAGTTACAGAGGCAGCTACATCCCAGAGAGCAGTGGAACCACCCAGAGAAGCACACTGACAATAGGAACTGAATCACTGAATGTTCACAGTTACAGAGGCAGCTACACCGCAGAGTGCAGTGGAACCACCGAGAGAAACACACTGACAATTGGAGCTGAATCACTGAATGGTCACAGTTACAGAGGCAGCTACACCCCAGAGTGCAGTGGACCACCCACAGAAACACACTGACAATAGGAACTGAATCACTGAATGGTCACAGTTACAGAGGCAGCTACACCCCTGGGTGCAGTGGAACCACCCAGAGAAACACACTGACAATTGGAACTGAATCACTGAATGGTCACAGTTAAAGAGGCAGCTACACCCCAGAGTGCAGTGGAACCACCCAGAGAAACACACTGACAATTGGAACTGAATCACTGAATGGTCACAGTTACAGGGGCAGCTACACCCCAGAGTGCAGTGGAACCACACTGAGAAACACACTGACAATTGGAACTGAATCACTGAACGGACACAGTTACAGAGGCAGCTACACCCCAGTGTGTAGTGGAACCACACAGAGAAACACACTGACAATTGGAACTGAATCAATGAATGGACACAGTTACAGAGGCAGCTAGACCCCAGAGAGCAGTGGAACCAGCCAGATAATCACATTGACAATTGGAACTGAATCACTGAAGGGTCACAGTTACCTAGGCAGCTACATCCCAGAGTGCAGTGGACCCACCCAGAGAAACACACTGACAATTGGAACTGAATCGCTGAATGGTCACAGTTACAGGGGCAGCTACACCCCAGAGTGCAGTGGAACCACCCAGAGAAACACACTGACAATTGGAACTGAATCACTGAATGGTCACAGTTACAGAGGCAGCTACATCCCAGAGAGCAGTGGAACCACCCAGAGAAGCACACTGACAATTGGAACTGAATCACTGAATGTTCACAGTTACAGAGGCAGCTACACCGCAGAGTGCAGTGGAACCACCGAGAGAAACACACTGACAATTGGAGCTGAATCACTGAATGGTCACAGTTACAGAGACAGCTACACCCCAGAGTGCAGTGGAACCACCAAAGAAACACACTGACAATAGGAACTGAATCACTGAATGGTCACAGTTACAGAGGCAGCTACACCCCTGGGTGCAGTGGAACGACCCACAGAAACACACTGACAATTGTAACTGAATCTCTGAATGGTCACAGTTACAGAGGCAGCTACACCCCAGAGTGCAGTGGACCCACCCAGAGAAACACACTGACAATTGGAACTGAATCACTGAATGGTCACAGTTACAGAGGCAGCTACACCCCAGAGTGTAGTGGAACCACACAGAGAAACACACTGACAATTGGAACTGAATCAATGAATGGACACAGTTACAGAGGCAGCTACACCCCAGAGAGCAGTGGAACCAGCCAGATAATCACACTGACAATTGGAACTGAATCACTGAATGGTCACAGTTACCTAGGCAGCTACACCCCAGAGTGCAGTGGACCCACCCAGAGAAACACACTGACAATTGGAACTGAATCACTGAATGGTCACAGTTGCAGAGGCAGCTACACCCCAGAGTGCAGTGATCCACCCAGAGAAACACACTGACAATTGGAACTGAATCACTGAATGGACACAGTTACAGAGGCAGCTACACCCCAGAGTGCAGTGGAACCACACAGAGAAACACACTGACAATTGGAACTGAATCACTGAATGGACACAGATACAGAGACAGCTACACACCAGAGAGCAGTGGAACGATTCAGAGAATCACACTGACAATTGGAACTGAATCACTGAATGGTCACAGTTACAGAGACAGCTACACTCCAGATTGCAGTGGAACCACCCAGAGAAACACACTGACAATTGGAACTGAATCACTGAATGGTCACAGTTACAGAGGCAGCTACATCCCAGAGAGCAGTGGAACCACCCAGAGAAGCACACTGACAATAGGAACTGAATCACTGAATGTTCACAGTTACAGAGGCAGCTACACCGCAGAGTGCAGTGGAACCACCGAGAGAAACACACTGACAATTGGAGCTGAATCACTGAATGGTCACAGTTACAGAGGCAGCTACACCCCAGAGTGCAGTGGACCACCCACAGAAACACACTGACAATAGGAACTGAATCACTGAATGGTCACAGTTACAGAGGCAGCTACACCCCTGGGTGCAGTGGAACCACCCAGAGAAACACACTGACAATTGGAACTGAATCACTGAATGGTCACAGTTACAGAGGCAGCTACACCCCAGAGTGCAGTGGAACCACCCAGCGAAACACACTGACAATTGGAACTGAATCACTGAATGGTCACAGTTACAGAGGCAGCTACACCCCAGAGTGCAGTTGAAATCCCAGAGAAACACACTGACAATTGGAACTGAATCACTGAATGGTCACAGTTACAGGGGCAGCTACACCCCAGAGTGCAGTGGAACCACACTGAGAAACACACTGACAATTGGAACTGAATCACTGAACGGACACAGTTACAGAGGCAGCTACACCCCAGTGTGTAGTGGAACCACACAGAGAAACACACTGACAATTGGAACTGAATCAATGAATGGACACAGTTACAGAGGCAGCTACACCCCAGAGAGCAGTGGAACCAGCCAGATAATCACATTGACAATTGGAACTGAATCACTGAATGGTCACAGTTACCTAGGCAGCTACACCCCAGAGTGCAGTGGACCCAACCAGAGAAACACACTGACAATTGGAACTGAATCGCTGAATGGTCACAGTTACAGAGGCAGCTACACCCCAGAGTGCAGTGGGCCCACCCAGAGAAACACACTGACAATTGGAACTGACTCACTGAATGGTCACAGTTACAGGGGCAGCTACACCCCAGAGAGCAGTGGAACCACACAGAGAAACACACTGACAATTGGAACTGAATCACTGAATGGTCACAGTTACAGAGGCAGCTACATCCCAGAGAGCAGTGGAACCACCCAGAGAAGCACACTGACAATTGGAACTGAATCACTGAATGTTCACAGTTACAGAGGCAGCTACACCGCAGAGTGCAGTGGAACCACCGAGTGAAACACACTGACAATTGGAGCTGAATCACTGAATGGTCACAGTTACAGAGGCAGCTACACCCCAGAGTGCAGTGGAACCACCCACAGAAACACACTGACAATTGGAACTGAATCACTGAATGGTCACAGTTACAGAGGCAGCAACACCCCAGAGTGCAGTGGACCCACCCAGAGAAACACACTGACAATTGGAACTGAATCACTGAATGGTCACAGTTACAGAGGCAGCTACACCCCAGAGTGCAGTGGAACCACCCAGAGAAACACACTGACAATTGGAACTGAATCACTGAATGGTCACAGTTACAGGGGCAGCTACACCCCAGAGTGCAGTGGAACCACACTGAGAAACACACTGAAAATTGGAACTGAATCACTGAACGGACACAGTTACAGAGGCAGCTACACCCCAGAGTGTCGTGGAACCACACAGAGAAACACACTGACAATTGGAACTGAATCAATGAATGGACACAGTTACAGAGGCAGCTACACCTCAGAGAGCAGTGGAACCAGCCAGATAATCACACTGACAATTGGAACTGAATCACTGAATGGTCACAGTTACCTAGGCAGCTACACCCCAGAGTGCAGTGGAACCACACAGAGAAACACACTGACAATTGGAACTGAATCACTGAATGGACACAGATACAGAGACAGCTACACAGCAGAGAGCAGTGGAACGACCCAGAGAATCACACTGACAATTGGAACTGAATCACTGAATGGTCACAGTTACAGAGACAGCTACACCCCAGAGTGCAGTGGAACCACCCAGAGAAACACACTGACAATTGGAACTGAATCATTGAATGGTCACAGTTACAGAGGCAGCTACATCCCAGAGAGCAGTGGAACCACCCAGAGAAACACACTGACAACTGGAACTGAATCACTGAATGTTCACAGTTACAGAGGCAGCTACACCGCAGAGTGCAGTGGAACCACCGAGAGAAACACACTGACAATTGGAGCTGAATCACTGAATGGTCACAGTTACAGAGGCAGCTACACCCCAGAGTGCAGTGGACCACCCACAGAAACACACTGACAATAGGAACGGAATCACCGAATGGTCACAGTTACAGAGGCAGCTACACCCCTGGGGGCAGTGGAACCACCCAGAGAAACACACTGACAATTGGAACTGAAACACTGAATGGTCACAGTTACAGAGGCAGCTACACCCCAGAGAGCAGTGGACCCACCCAGAGAAACACACTGACAATTGGAACTGAATCACTGAATGGTCACAGTTACAGAGGCAGCTACACCCCAGAGTGCAGTGGAACCACCCAGAGAAACACACTGACAATTGGAACTGAATCACTGAATGGTCACAGTTACAGGGGCAGCTACACCCCAGAGTGCAGTGGAACCACACTGAGAAACACATTGACAATTGGAACGGAATCACTGAACGGACACAGTTACAGAGGCAGCTACACCCCAGTGTGTAGTGGAACCACACAGAGAAACACACTGACAATTGGAACTGAATCAATGAATGGACACAGTTACAGAGGCAGCTAGACCCCAGAGAGCAGTGGAACCAGCCAGATAATCACATTGACAATTGGAACTGAATCACTGAAGGGTCACAGTTACCTAGGCAGCTACATCCCAGAGTGCAGTGGACCCACCCAGAGAAACACACTGACAATTGGAACTGAATCGCTGAATGGTCACAGTTACAGGGGCAGCTACACCCCAGAGTGCAGTGGAACCACCCAGAGAAACACACTGACAATTGGAACTGAATCACTGAATGGTCACAGTTACAGAGGCAGCTACATCCCAGAGAGCAGTGGAACCACCCAGAGAAGCACACTGACAATTGGAACTGAATCACTGAATGTTCACAGTTACAGAGGCAGCTACACCGCAGAGTGCAGTGGAACCACCGAGAGAAACACACTGACAATTGGAGCTGAATCACTGAATGGTCACAGTTACAGAGACAGCTACACCCCAGAGTGCAGTGGAACCACCCAAGAAACACACTGACAATAGGAACTGAATCACTGAATGGTCACAGTTACAGAGGCAGCTACACCCCTGGGTGCAGTGGAACGACCCACAGAAACACACTGACAATTGGAACTGAATCTCTGAATGGTCACAGTTACAGAGGCAGCTACACCCCAGAGTGCAGTGGACCCACCCAGAGAAACACACTGACAATTGGAACTGAATCACTGAATGGTCACAGTTACAGAGGCAGCTACACCCCAGAGTGTAGTGGAACCACACAGAGAAACACACTGACAATTGGAACTGAATCAATGAATGGACACAGTTACAGATGCAGCTACACCCCAGAGCGCAGTGGAACCAGCCAGATAATCACACTGACAATTGGAACTGAATCACTGAATGGTCACAGTTACCTAGGCAGCTACACCCCAGAGTGCAGTGGACCCACCCAGAGAAACACACTGACAATTGGAACTGAATCACTGAATGGTCACAGTTGCAGAGGCAGCTACACCCCAGAGTGCAGTGAACCACCCAGAGAAACACACTGACAATTGGAACTGAATCACTGAATGGACACAGTTACAGAGGCAGCTACACCCCAGAGTGCAGTGGAACCACACAGAGAAACACACTGACAATTGGAACTGAATCACTGAATGGACACAGATACAGAGACAGCTACACACCAGAGAGCAGTGGAACGATTCAGAGAATCACACTGACAATTGGAACTGAATCACTGAATGGTCACAGTTACAGAGACAGCTACACTCCAGATTGCAGTGGAACCACCCAGAGAAACACACTGACAATTGGAACTGAATCACTGAATGGTCACAGTTACAGAGGCAGCTACATCCCAGAGAGCAGTGGAACCACCCAGAGAAGCACACTGACAATAGGAACTGAATCACTGAATGTTCACAGTTACAGAGGCAGCTACACCGCAGAGTGCAGTGGAACCACCGAGAGAAACACACTGACAATTGGAGCTGAATCACTGAATGGTCACAGTTACAGAGGCAGCTACACCCCAGAGTGCAGTGGACCACCCACAGAAACACACTGACAATAGGAACTGAATCACTGAATGGTCACAGTTACAGAGGCAGCTACACCCCTGGGTGCAGTGGAACCACCCAGAGAAACACACTGACAATTGGACATGAATCACTGAATGGTCACAGTTACAGAGGCAGCTACACCCCAGAGTGCAGTGGAACCACCCAGCGAAACACACTGACAATTGGAACTGAATCACTGAATGGTCACAGTTACAGAGGCAGCTACACCCCAGAGTGCAGTTGAAATCCCAGAGAAACACACTGACAATTGGAACTGAATCACTGAATGGTCACAGTTACAGGGGCAGCTACACCCCAGAGTGCAGTGGAACCACACTGAGAAACACACTGACAATTGGAACTGAATCACTGAACGGACACAGTTACAGAGGCAGCTACACCCCAGTGTGTAGTGGAACCACACAGAGAAACACACTGACAATTGGAACTGAATCAATGAATGGACACAGTTACAGAGGCAGCTACACCCCAGAGAGCAGTGGAACCAGCCAGATAATCACATTGACAATTGGAACTGTATCACTGAATGGTCACAGTTACCTAGGCAGCTACACCCCAGAGTGCAGTGGACCCAACCAGAGAAACACACTGACAATTGGAACTGAATCGCTGAATGGTCACAGTTACAGAGGCAGCTACACCCCAGAGTGCAGTGGGCCCACCCAGAGAAACACACTGACAATTGGAACTGACTCACTGAATGGTCACAGTTACAGGGGCAGCTACACCCCAGAGAGCAGTGGAACCACACAGAGAAACACACTGACAATTGGAACTGAATCACTGAATGGTCACAGTTACAGAGGCAGCTACATCCCAGAGAGCAGTGGAACCACCCAGAGAAGCACACTGACAATTGGAACTGAATCACTGAATGTTCACAGTTACAGAGGCAGCTACACCGCAGAGTGCAGTGGAACCACCGAGTGAAACACACTGACAATTGGAGCTGAATCACTGAATGGTCACAGTTACAGAGGCAGCTACACCCCAGAGTGCAGTGGAACCACCCACAGAAACACACTGACAATTGGAACTGAATCACTGAATGGTCACAGTTACAGAGGCAGCAACACCCCAGAGTGCAGTGGACCCACCCAGAGAAACACACTGACAATTGGAACTGAATCACTGAATGGTCACAGTTACAGAGGCAGCTACACCCCAGAGTGCAGTGGAACCACCCAGAGAAACACACTGACAATTGGAACTGAATGGTCACAGTTACAGGGGCAGCTACACCCCAGAGTGCAGTGGAACCACACTGAGAAACACACTGACAATTGGAACTGAATCACTGAACGGACACAGTTACAGAGGCAGCTACACCCCAGAGTGTAGTGGAACCACACAGAGAAACACACTGACAATTGGAACTGAATCAATGAATGGACACAGACACAGAGGCAGCTACACCCCAGAGTGCAGTGGAACCACCCAGAGAAACACACTGACAATTGGAACTGAATCACTGAATGGTCACAGTTACAGGGGCAGCGACACCCCAGAGTGCAGTGGAACCACACTGAGAAACACACTGACAATTGGAACTGAATCACTGAACGGACACAGTTACAGAGGCAGCTACACCCCAGAGTGTAGTGGAACCACACAGAGAAACACACTGACAATTGGAACTGAATCAATGAATGGACACAGTTACAGAGGCAGCTACACCCCAGAGAGCAGTGGAACCAGCCAGATAATCACACTGACAATTGGAACTGAATCACTGAATGGTCACAGTTACCTAGGCAGCTACACCCCAGAGTGCAGTGGACCCACCCAGAGAAACACACTGACAATTGGAACTGAATCACTGAATGGTCACAGTTGCAGAGGCAGCTACACCCCAGAGTGCAGTGAACCACCCAGAGAAACACACTGACAATTGGAACTGAATCACTGAATTGTCACAGTTACAGAGATGGATACACCCCAGAGTGCAGTGGAACCACCCAGAGAAACACACTGACAATTGGAACTGAATCACTGGATGGTCACAGTTACAGAGGCAGCTACACCCCAGAGTGCAGTGGAACCACCCAGAGAAACACACTGACAATTGGAACTGAATCACTGAATGGTAACAGTTACAGAGGCAGCTACACCCCAGCGTGCAGTGGAACCACCCAGAGAAACACACTGACAATTGGAACTGAATCACTGAATGGTCACAGTTACAGAGGCAGCTACACCCCAGAGTGCAGTGGACCCACCCAGAGAAACACACTGACAATTGGAACTGAATCGCTGAATGGTCACAGTAACAGAGGCAGCTACACCCCAGAGTGCAGTGAAACCACGCAGAGAAACACACTGACAATTGGAACTGAATCACTGAATGGTCACAGTTACAGAGGCAGCTACACCCCAGAGTGCAGTGGAACCACCCAGCGAAACACACTGACAATTGGAACTGAATCACTGAATGGTCAGAGTTACAGAGGCAGCTACACCCCAGAGTGCAGTTGAAATCCCAGAGAAACACACTGACAATTGGAACTGAATCACTGAATGGTCACAGTTACAGGGGCAGCTACACCCCAGAGTGCAGTGGAACCACACTGAGAAACACACTGACAATTGGAACTGAATCACTGAACGGACACAGTTACAGAGGCAGCTACACCCCAGTGTGTAGTGGAACCACACAGAGAAACACACTGACAATTGGAACTGAATCAATGAATGGACACAGTTACAGAGGCAGCTACACCCCAGAGAGCAGTGGAACCAGCCAGATAATCACATTGACAATTGGAACTGAATCACTGAATGGTCACAGTTACCTAGGCAGCTACACCCCAGAGTGCAGTGGACCCACCCAGAGAAACACACTGACAATTGGAACTGAATCGCTGAATGGTCACAGTTACAGAGGCAGCTACACCCCAGAGTGCAGTGGGCCCACCCAGAGAAACACACTGACAATTGGAACTGACTCACTGAATGGTCACAGTTACAGGGGCAGCTACACCCCAGAGAGCAGTGGAACCACACAGAGAAACACACTGACAATTGGAACTGAATCACTGAATGGTCACAGTTACAGAGGCAGCTACATCCCAGAGAGCAGTGGAACCACCCAGAGAAGCACACTGACAATTGGAACTGAATCACTGAATGTTCACAGTTACAGAGGCAGCTACACCGCAGAGTGCAGTGGAACCACCGAGTGAAACACACTGACAATTGGAGCTGAATCACTGAACGGACACAGTTACAGAGGCAGCTACACCCCAGAGTGTAGTGGAACCACACAGAGAAACACACTGACAATTGGAACTGAATCAATGAATGGACACAGTTACAGAGGCAGCTACACCCCAGAGAGCAGTGGAACCAGCCAGATAATCACACTGACAATTGGAACTGAATCACTGAATGGTCACAGTTACCTAGGCAGCTACACCCCAGAGTGCAGTGGACCCACCCAGAAAAACACACTGACAATTGGAACTGAATCACTGAATGGTCACAGTTGCAGAGGCAGCTACACCCCAGAGTGCAGTGAACCACCCAGAGAAACACACTGACAATTGGAACTGAATCACTGAATTGTCACAGTTACAGAGATGGATACACCCCAGAGTGCAGTGGAACCACCCAGAGAAACACACTGACGATTGGAACTGAATCACTGGATGGTCACAGTTACAGAGGCAGCTACACCCCAGAGTGCAGTGGAACCACCCAGAGAAACACACTGACAATTGGAACTGAATCACTGAATGGTAACAGTTACAGAGGCAGCTACACCCCAGAGTGCAGTGGAACCACCCAGAGAAACACACTGACAATTGGAACTGAATCACTGAATGGTCACAGTTACAGAGGCAGCTACACCCCAGAGTGCAGTGGACCCACCCAGAGAAACACATGACAATTGGAACTGAATCGCTGAATGGTCACAGTAACAGAGGCAGCTACACCCCAGAGTGCAGTGGAACCACGCAGAGAAACCCACTGACAATTGGAACTGAATCACTGAATGGTCACAGTTACAGGGGCAGCTACACCCCAGAGAGCAGTGGAACCACACAGAGAAACACACTGACAATTGGAACTGAATCACTGAATGGACACATTTACAGAGGCAGCTGCACCCCAGAGTGGAATGGAACCACACAGAGAAACACACTGACAATTGGAACTGAATCACTGAATGGACACAGTTACAGAGGCAGCTACACCCCAGAGAGCAGTGGAACCACGCAGAGAATCACACTGACAATTGGAACTGAATCACTGAATGGTCACAGTTACAGAGGCAGCTACACCCCAGAGTGCAGTGCACCCACCCAGAGAAACACACTGACAATTGGAACTGAATCACTGAATGGTCACAGTTGCAGAGGCAGCTACACCCCAGAGTGCAGTGAACCACCCAGAGAAACACACTAACAATTGGAACTGAATCACTGAATGGTCACTGTTACAGGGGCAGCTACACCCTAGAGTGCAGTGGAACCACACTGAGAAACACACTGACAATTGGAACTGAATCACTGAACGGACACAGTTACAGAGGCAGATACACCCCAGAGTGTAGTGGAACCACACATAGAAACACACTGACAATTGGAACTGAATCAATGAATGGACACAGTTACAGAGGCAGCTACACCCCAGAGAGCAGTGGAACCAGCCAGATAATCACACTGACAATTGGAACTGAATCACTGAATGGTCACAGTTACCTAGGCAGCTACACCCCAGAGTGCAGAGGGCCCACCCAGAGAAACACACTGACAATTGGAACTGAATTACTGAATGGTCATAGTTGCAGAGGCAGCTACACCCCAGAGTGCACTGAACCACCCAGAGAAACACACTGACAATTGGAACTGAATCACTGAATTTTCACAGTTACAGAGATGGATACACCCCAGAGTGCAGTGGAACCACCCAGAGAAACACACTGACAATTGGAACTGAATCACTGAATGGTCACAGTTACAGAGGCAGCTACACCCCAGAGTGCAGTTGACCCACCCAGAGAAACACACTGACAATTGGAACTGAATCACTGAATGGTCACAGTTACCTAGGCAGCTACACCCCAGAGTGCAGTGGACCCACCCAGAGAAACACACTGACAATTGGAACTGAATCACTGAATGGTTACAGTTACAGGGGCAGCTACACCCCAGAGTGCAGTGGAACCACACTGAGAAACACACTGACAATTGGAACTGAATCACTGAACGGACACAGTTACAGAGGCAGCTACACCCCAGAGTGTAGTGGAACCACACAGAGAAACACACTGACAATTGGAACTGAATCAATGAATGGACACAGTTACAGAGGCAGCTACACCCCAGAGAGCAGTGGAACCAGCCAGATAATCACACTGACAATTGGAACTGAATCACTGAATGGTCACAGTTACCTAGGCAGCTACACCCCAGAGTGCAGTGGACCCACCCAGAGAAACACACTGACAATTGGAACTGAATCACTGAATGGTCACAGTTGCAGAGGCAGCTACACCCCAGAGTGCAGTGAACCACCCAGAGAAACACACTGACAATTGGAACTGAATCACTGAATTGTCACAGTTACAGAGATGGATACACCCCAGAGTACAGTGGAACCACCCAGAGAAACACACTGACAATTGGAACTGAATCACTGAATGGTCACAGTTACAGAGGCAGCTACACCCCAGAGTGCAGTGCACCCACCCAGAGAAACACACTGACAATTGGAACTGAATCACTGAATGGTCACAGTTGCAGAGGCAGCTACACCCCAGAGTGCAGTGAACCACCCAGAGAAACACACTAACAATTGGAACTGAATCACTGAATGGTCACTGTTACAGGGGCAGCTACACCCTAGAGTGCAGTGGAACCACACTGAGAAACACACTGACAATTGGAACTGAATCACTGAACGGACACAGTTACAGAGGCAGATACACCCCAGAGTGTAGTGGAACCACACATAGAAACACACTGACAATTGGAACTGAATCAATGAATGGACACAGTTACAGAGGCAGCTACACCCCAGAGAGCAGTGGAACCAGCCAGATAATCACACTGACAATTGGAACTGAATCACTGAATGGTCACAGTTACCTAGGCAGCTACACCCCAGAGTGCAGAGGGCCCACCCAGAGAAACACACTGACAATTGGAACTGAATTACTGAATGGTCATAGTTGCAGAGGCAGCTACACCCCAGAGTGCACTGAACCACCCAGAGAAACACACTGACAATTGGAACTGAATCACTGAATTTTCACAGTTACAGAGATGGATACACCCCAGAGTGCAGTGGAACCACCCAGAGAAACACACTGACAATTGGAACTGAATCACTGAATGGTCACAGTTACAGAGGCAGCTACACCCCAGAGTGCAGTTGACCCACCCAGAGAAACACACTGACAATTGGAACTGAATCACTGAATGGTCACAGTTACCTAGGCAGCTACACCCCAGAGTGCAGTGGACCCACCCAGAGAAACACACTGACAATTGGAACTGAATCACTGAATGGTTACAGTTACAGGGGCAGCTACACCCCAGAGTGCAGTGGAACCACACTGAGAAACACACTGACAATTGGAACTGAATCACTGAACGGACACAGTTACAGAGGCAGCTACACCCCAGAGTGTAGTGGAACCACACAGAGAAACACACTGACAATTGGAACTGAATCAATGAATGGACACAGTTACAGAGGCAGCTACACCCCAGAGAGCAGTGGAACCAGCCAGATAATCACACTGACAATTGGAACTGAATCACTGAATGGTCACAGTTACCTAGGCAGCTACACCCCAGAGTGCAGTGGACCCACCCAGAGAAACACACTGACAATTGGAACTGAATCACTGAATGGTCACAGTTGCAGAGGCAGCTACACCCCAGAGTGCAGTGAACCACCCAGAGAAACACACTGACAATTGGAACTGAATCACTGAATTGTCACAGTTACAGAGATGGATACACCCCAGAGTACAGTGGAACCACCCAGAGAAACACACTGACAATTGGAACTGAATCACTGAATGGTCACAGTTACAGAGGCAGCTACACCCCAGAGTGCAGTGGACCCACCCAGATAAACACACTGACAATTGGAACTGAATCGCTGAATGGTCACAGTTACAGCGGCAGCTACACCCCAGAGTGCAGTGGAACGACGCAGAGAAACACACTGACAATTGGAACTGAATCACTGAATGGTCACAGTTAAAGGGGCAGCTACTCCCCAGAGAGCAGTGGAACCACACAGAGAAACACACTGACAATTGGAACTGAATCACTGAATGGACACAGTTACAGAGGCAGCTGCACCCCAGAGTGGAATGGAACCACACAGAGAAACACACTGACAATTGGAACTGAATCACTGAATGGACACAGTTACAGAGGCAGCTACACCCCAGAGTGCAGTGAACCACCCAGAGAAACACACTAACAATTGGAACTGAATCACTGAATGGTCACTGTTACAGGGGCAGCTACACCCTAGAGTGCAGTGGAACCACACTGAGAAACACACTGACAATTGGAACTGAATCACTGAACGGACACAGTTACAGAGGCAGCTACACCCCAGTGTGTAGTGGAACCACACAGAGAAACACACTGACAATTGGAACTGAATCAATGAATGGACACAGTTACAGAGGCAGCTACACCCCAGAGAGCAGTGGAACCAGCCAGATAATCACATTGACAATTGGAACTGAATCACTGAATGGTCACAGTTACCTAGGCAGCTACACCCCAGAGTGCAGTGGACCCACCCAGAGAAACACACTGACAATTGGAACTGAATCGCTGAATGGTCACAGTTACAGAGGCAGCTATACCCCAGAGTGCAGTGGGCCCACCCAGAGAAACACACTGACAATTGGAACTGACTCACTGAATGGTCACAGTTACAGGGGCAGCTACACCCCAGAGAGCAGTGGAACCACACAGAGAAACACACTGACAATTGGAACTGAATCACTGAATGGTCACAGTTACAGAGGCAGCTACATCCCAGAGAGCAGTGGAACCACCCAGAGAAGCACACTGACAATTGGAACTGAATCACTGAATGTTCACAGTTACAGAGGCAGCTACACCGCAGAGTGCAGTGGAACCACCGAGTGAAACACACTGACAATTGGAGCTGAATCACTGAATGGTCACAGTTACAGAGGCAGCTACACCCCAGAGTGCAGTGGAACCACCCACAGAAACACACTGACAATTGGAACTGAATCACTGAATGGTCACAGTTACAGAGGCAGCAACACCCCAGAGTGCAGTGGACCCACCCAGAGAAACACACTGACAATTGGAACTGAATCACTGAATGGTCACAGTTACAGAGGCAGCTACACCCCAGAGTGCAGTGGAACCACCCAGAGAAACACACTGACAATTGGAACTGAATGGTCACAGTTACAGGGGCAGCTACACCCCAGAGTGCAGTGGAACCACACTGAGAAACACACTGACAATTGGAACTGAATCACTGAACGGACACAGTTACAGAGGCAGCTACACCCCAGAGTGTAGTGGAACCACACAGAGAAACACACTGACAATTGGAACTGAATCAATGAATGGACACAGACACAGAGGCAGCTACACCCCAGAGTGCAGTGGAACCACACTGATAAACACACTGACAATTGGAACTGAATCACTGAACGGACACAGTTACAGAGGCAGCTACACCCCAGAGTGTAGTGGAACCACACAGAGAAACACACTGACAATTGGAACTGAATCAATGAATGGACACAGTTACCTAGGCAGCTACACCCCAGAGTGCAGTGGACCCACCCAGAGAAACACACTGACAATTGGAACTGAATCACTGAATGGTTACAGTTACAGGGGCAGCTACACCCCAGAGTGCAGTGGAACCACACTGAGAAACACACTGACAATTGGAACTGAATCACTGAACGGACACAGTTACAGAGGCAGCTACACCCCAGAGTGTAGTGGAACCACACAGAGAAACACACTGACAATTGGAACTGAATCAATGAATGGACACAGTTACAGAGGCAGCTACACCCCAGAGAGCAGTGGAACCAGCCAGATAATCACACTGACAATTGGAACTGAATCACTGAATGGTCACAGTTACCTAGGCAGCTACACCCCAGAGTGCAGTGGACCCACCCAGAGAAACACACTGACAATTGGAACTGAATCACTGAATGGTCACAGTTGCAGAGGCAGCTACACCCCAGAGTGCAGTGAACCACCCAGAGAAACACACTGACAATTGGAACTGAATCACTGAATTGTCACAGTTACAGAGATGGATACACCCCAGAGTACAGTGGAACCACCCAGAGAAACACACTGACAATTGGAACTGAATCACTGAATGGTCACAGTTACAGAGGCAGCTACACCCCAGAGTGCAGTGGACCCACCCAGATAAACACACTGACAATTGGAACTGAATCGCTGAATGGTCACAGTTACAGAGGCAGCTACACCCCAGAGTGCAGTGGAACGACGCAGAGAAACACACTGACAATTGGAACTGAATCACTGAATGGTCACAGTTAAAGGGGCAGCTACACCCCAGAGAGCAGTGGAACCACACAGAGAAACACACTGACAATTGGAACTGAATCACTGAATGGACACAGTTACAGAGGCAGCTGCACCCCAGAGTGGAATGGAACCACACAGAGAAACACACTGACAATTGGAACTGAATCACTGAATGGACACAGTTACAGAGGCAGCTACACCCCAGAGTGCAGTGAACCACCCAGAGAAACACACTAACAATTGGAACTGAATCACTGAATGGTCACTGTTACAGGGGCAGCTACACCCTAGAGTGCAGTGGAACCACACTGAGAAACACACTGACAATTGGAACTGAATCACTGAACGGACACAGTTACAGAGGCAGCTACACCCCAGTGTGTAGTGGAACCACACAGAGAAACACACTGACAATTGGAACTGAATCAATGAATGGACACAGTTACAGAGGCAGCTACACCCCAGAGAGCAGTGGAACCAGCCAGATAATCACATTGACAATTGGAACTGGATCACTGAATGGTCACAGTTACCTAGGCAGCTACACCCCAGAGTGCAGTGGACCCACCCAGAGAAACACACTGACAATTGGAACTGAATCGCTGAATGGTCACAGTTACAGAGGCAGCTACACCCCAGAGTGCAGTGGGCCCACCCAGAGAAACACACTGACAATTGGAACTGACTCACTGAATGGTCACAGTTACAGGGGCAGCTACACCCCAGAGAGCAGTGGAACCACACAGAGAAACACACTGACAATTGGAACTGAATCACTGAATGGACACAGTTACAGAGGCAGCTGCACCCCAGAGTGGAATGGAACCACACAGAGAAACACACTGACAATTGGAACTGAATCACTGAATGGACACAGTTACAGAGGCAGCTACACCCCAGAGTGCAGTGAACCACCCAGAGAAACACACTAACAATTGGAACTGAATCACTGAATGGTCACTGTTACAGGGGCAGCTACACCCTAGAGTGCAGTGGAACCACACTGAGAAACACACTGACAATTGGAACTGAATCACTGAACGGACACAGTTACAGAGGCAGCTACACCCCAGTGTGTAGTGGAACCACACAGAGAAACACACTGTCAATTGGAACTGAATCACTGAATGGTCACAGTTACCTAGGCAGCTACACCCCAGAGTGCAGTGGACCCACCCAGAGAAACACACTGACAATTGGAACTGAATCGCTGAATGGTCACAGTTACAGAGGCAGCTACACCCCAGAGTGCAGTGGGCCCACCCAGAGAAACACACTGACAATTGGAACTGACTCACTGAATGGTCACAGTTACAGGGGCAGCTACACCCCAGAGAGCAGTGGAACCACACAGAGAAACACACTGACAATTGGAACTGAATCACTGAATGGTCACAGTTACAGAGGCAGCTACATCCCAGAGAGCAGTGGAACCACCCAGAGAAGCACACTGACAATTGGAACTGAATCACTGAATGTTCACAGTTACAGAGGCAGCTACACCGCAGAGTGCAGTGGAACCACCGAGTGAAACACACTGACAATTGGAGCTGAATCACTGAATGGTCACAGTTACAGAGGCAGCTACACCCCAGAGTGCAGTGGAACCACCCACAGAAACACACTGACAATTGGAACTGAATCACTGAATGGTCACAGTTACAGAGGCAGCAACACCCCAGAGTGCAGTGGACCCACCCAGAGAAACACACTGACAATTGGAACTGAATCACTGAATGGTCACAGTTACAGAGGCAGCTACACCCCAGAGTGCAGTGGAACCACCCAGAGAAACACACTGACAATTGGAACTGAATGGTCACAGTTACAGGGGCAGCTACACCCCAGAGTGCAGTGGAACCACACTGAGAAACACACTGACAATTGGAACTGAATCACTGAACGGACACAGTTACAGAGGCAGCTACACACCAGAGTGTAGTGGAACCACACAGAGAAACACACTGACAATTGGAACTGAATCAATGAATGGACACAGACACAGAGGCAGCTACACCCCAGAGTGCAGTGGAACCACACTGATAAACACACTGACAATTGGAACTGAATCACTGAACGGACACAGTTACAGAGGCAGCTACACCCCAGAGTGTAGTGGAACCACACAGAGAAACACACTGACAATTGGAACTGAATCAATGAATGGACACAGTTACAGAGGCAGCTACACCCCAGAGAGCAGTGGAACCAGCCAGATAATCACACTGACAATTGGAACTGAATCACTGAATGGTCACAGTTACCTAGGCAGCTACACCCCAGAGTGCAGTGGACCCACCCAGAGAAACACACTGACAATTGGAACTGAATCACTGAATGGTCACAGTTGCAGAGGCAGCTACACCCCAGAGTGCAGTGAACCACCCAGAGAAACACACTGACAATTGGAACTGAATCACTGAATTGTCACAGTTACAGAGATGGATACACCCCAGAGTGCAGTGGAACCACCCAGAGAAACACACTGACGATTGGAACTGAATCACTGGATGGTCACAGTTACAGAGGCAGCTACACCCCAGAGTGCAGTGGAACCACCCAGAGAAACACACTGACAATTGGAACTGAATCACTGAATGGTAACAGTTACAGAGGCAGCTACACCCCAGAGTGCAGTGGAACCACCCAGAGAAACACACTGACAATTGGAACTGAATCACTGAATGGTCACAGTTACAGAGGCAGCTACACCCCAGAGTGCAGTGGACCCACCCAGAGAAACACATGACAATTGGAACTGAATCGCTGAATGGTCACAGTAACAGAGGCAGCTACACCCCAGAGTGCAGTGGAACCACGCAGAGAAACCCACTGACAATTGGAACTGAATCACTGAATGGTCACAGTTACAGGGGCAGCTACACCCCAGAGAGCAGTGGAACCACACAGAGAAACACACTGACAATTGGAACTGAATCACTGAATGGACACATTTACAGAGGCAGCTGCACCCCAGAGTGGAATGGAACCACACAGAGAAACACACTGACAATTGGAACTGAATCACTGAATGGACACAGTTACAGAGGCAGCTACACCCCAGAGAGCAGTGGAACCACCCAGAGAATCACACTGACAATTGGAACTGAATCACTGAATGGTCACAGTTACAGAGGCAGCTACACCCCAGAGTGCAGTGCACCCACCCAGAGAAACACACTGACAATTGGAACTGAATCACTGAATGGTCACAGTTGCAGAGGCAGCTACACCCCAGAGTGCAGTGAACCACCCAGAGAAACACACTAACAATTGGAACTGAATCACTGAATGGTCACTGTTACAGGGGCAGCTACACCCTAGAGTGCAGTGGAACCACACTGAGAAACACACTGACAATTGGAACTGAATCACTGAACGGACACAGTTACAGAGGCAGATACACCCCAGAGTGTAGTGGAACCACACATAGAAACACACTGACAATTGGAACTGAATCAATGAATGGACACAGTTACAGAGGCAGCTACACCCCAGAGAGCAGTGGAACCAGCCAGATAATCACACTGACAATTGGAACTGAATCACTGAATGGTCACAGTTACCTAGGCAGCTACACCCCAGAGTGCAGAGGGCCCACCCAGAGAAACACACTGACAATTGGAACTGAATTACTGAATGGTCATAGTTGCAGAGGCAGCTACACCCCAGAGTGCACTGAACCACCCAGAGAAACACACTGACAATTGGAACTGAATCACTGAATTTTCACAGTTACAGAGATGGATACACCCCAGAGTGCAGTGGAACCACCCAGAGAAACACACTGACAATTGGAACTGAATCACTGAATGGTCACAGTTACAGAGGCAGCTACACCCCAGAGTGCAGTTGACCCACCCAGAGAAACACACTGACAATTGGAACTGAATCACTGAATGGTCACAGTTACCTAGGCAGCTACACCCCAGAGTGCAGTGGACCCACCCAGAGAAACACACTGACAATTGGAACTGAATCACTGAATGGTTACAGTTACAGGGGCAGCTACACCCCAGAGTGTAGTGGAACCACACAGAGAAACACACAGACAATTGGAACTGAATCAATGAATGGACACAGTTACAGAGGCAGCTACACCCCAGAGAGCAGTGGAACCAGCCAGATAATCACACTGACAATTGGAACTGAATCACTGAATGGTCACAGTTACCTAGGCAGCTACACCCCAGAGTGCAGTGGACCCACCCAGAGAAACACACTGACAATTGGAACTGAATCACTGAATGGTCACAGTTGCAGAGGCAGCTACACCCCAGAGTGCAGTGAACCACCCAGAGAAACACACTGACAATTGGAACTGAATCACTGAATTGTCACAGTTACAGAGATGGATACACCCCAGAGTACAGTGGAACCACCCAGAGAAACACACTGACAATTGGAACTGAATCACTGAATGGTCACAGTTACAGAGGCAGCTACACCCCAGAGTGCAGTGGACCCACCCAGATAAACACACTGACAATTGGAACTGAATCGCTGAACGGACACAGTTACAGAGGCAGCTACACCCCAGAGTGTAGTGGAACCACACAGAGAAACACACTGACAATTGGAACTGAATCAATGAATGGACACAGTTACAGAGGCAGCTACACCCCAGAGAGCAGTGGAACCAGCCAGATAATCACACTGACAATTGGAACTGAATCACTGAATGGTCACAGTTACCTAGGCAGCTACACCCCAGAGTGCAGTGGACCCACCCAGAGAAACACACTGACAATTGGAACTGAATCACTGAATGGTCACAGTTGCAGAGGCAGCTACACCCCAGAGTGCAGTGAACCACCCAGAGAAACACACTGACAATTGGAACTGAATCACTGAATTGTCACAGTTACAGAGATGGATACACCCCAGAGTGCAGTGGAACCACCCAGAGAAACACACTGACGATTGGAACTGAATCACTGGATGGTCACAGTTACAGAGGCAGCTACACCCCAGAGTGCAGTGGAACCACCCAGAGAAACACACTGACAATTGGAACTGAATCACTGAATGGTAACAGTTACAGAGGCAGCTACACCCCAGAGTGCAGTGGAACCACCCAGAGAAACACACTGACAATTGGAACTGAATCACTGAATGGTCACAGTTACAGAGGCAGCTACACCCCAGAGTGCAGTGGACCCACCCAGAGAAACACATGACAATTGGAACTGAATCGCTGAATGGTCACAGTAACAGAGGCAGCTACACCCCAGAGTGCAGTGGAACCACGCAGAGAAACCCACTGACAATTGGAACTGAATCACTGAATGGTCACAGTTACAGGGGCAGCTACACCCCAGAGAGCAGTGGAACCACACAGAGAAACACACTGACAATTGGAACTGAATCACTGAATGGACACATTTACAGTGGCAGCTGCACCCCAGAGTGGAATGGAACCACACAGAGAAACACACTGACAATTGGAACTGAATCACTGAATGGACACAGTTACAGAGGCAGCTACACCCCAGAGAGCAGTGGAACCACCCAGAGAATCACACTGACAATTGGAACTGAATCACTGAATGGTCACAGTTACAGAGGCAGCTACACCCCAGAGTGCAGTGCACCCACCCAGAGAAACACACTGACAATTGGAACTGAATCACTGAATGGTCACAGTTGCAGAGGCAGCTACACCCCAGAGTGCAGTGAACCACCCAGAGAAACACACTAACAATTGGAACTGAATCACTGAATGGTCACTGTTACAGGGGCAGCTACACCCTAGAGTGCAGTGGAACCACACTGAGAAACACACTGACAATTGGAACTGAATCACTGAACGGACACAGTTACAGAGGCAGATACACCCCAGAGTGCAGTGGAACCACCCAGAGAAACACACTGACGATTGGAACTGAATCACTGGATGGTCACAGTTACAGAGGCAGCTACACCCCAGAGTGCAGTGGAACCACCCAGAGAAACACACTGACAATTGGAACTGAATCACTGAATGGTAACAGTTACAGAGGCAGCTACACCCCAGAGTGCAGTGGAACCACCCAGAGAAACACACTGACAATTGGAACTGAATTACTGAATGGTCATAGTTGCAGAGGCAGCTACACCCCAGAGTGCACTGAACCACCCAGAGAAACACACTGACAATTGGAACTGAATCACTGAATTTTCACAGTTACAGAGATGGATACACCCCAGAGTGCAGTGGAACCACCCAGAGAAACACACTGACAATTGGAACTGAATCACTGAATGGTCACAGTTACAGAGGCAGCTACACCCCAGAGTGCAGTTGACCCACCCAGAGAAACACACTGACAATTGGAACTGAATCACTGAATGGTCACAGTTACCTAGGCAGCTACACCCCAGAGTGCAGTGGACCCACCCAGAGAAACACACTGACAATTGGAACTGAATCACTGAATGGTTACAGTTACAGGGGCAGCTACACCCCAGAGTGCAGTGGAACCACACTGAGAAACACACTGACAATTGGAACTGAATCACTGAACGGACACAGTTACAGAGGCAGCTACACCCCAGAGTGTAGTGGAACCACACAGAGAAACACACTGACAATTGGAACTGAATCAATGAATGGACACAGTTACAGAGGCAGCTACACCCCAGAGAGCAGTGGAACCAGCCAGATAATCACACTGACAATTGGAACTGAATCACTGAATGGTCACAGTTACCTAGGCAGCTACACCCCAGAGTGCAGTGGACCCACCCAGAGAAACACACTG
Source organism: Scyliorhinus torazame (assembly GCF_047496885.1). Taxonomy (NCBI): domain Eukaryota; kingdom Metazoa; phylum Chordata; class Chondrichthyes; order Carcharhiniformes; family Scyliorhinidae; genus Scyliorhinus; species Scyliorhinus torazame. Next base: position 70,147 of record NW_027307863.1, read on the forward strand.
ACAATTGGAACTGAATCACTGAATGGTCACAGTTGCAGAGGCAGCTACACCCCAGAGTGCAGTGAACCACCCAGAGAAACACACTGACAATTGGAACTGAATCACTGAATTGTCACAGTTACAGAGATGGATACACCCCAGAGTACAGTGGAACCACCCAGAGAAACACACTGACAATTGGAACTGAATCACTGAATGGTCACAGTTACAGAGGCAGCTACACCCCAGAGTGCAGTGGACCCACCCAGATAAACACACTGACAATTGGAACTGAATCGCTGAATGGTCACAGTTACAGAGGCAGCTACACCCCAGAGTGCAGTGGAACGACGCAGAGAAACACACTGACAATTGGAACTGAATCACTGAATGGTCACAGTTAAAGGGGCAGCTACACCCCAGAGAGCAGTGGAACCACACAGAGAAACACACTGACAATTGGAACTGAATCACTGAATGGACACAGTTACAGAGGCAGCTGCACCCCAGAGTGGAATGGAACCACACAGAGAAACACACTGACAATTGGAACTGAATCACTGAATGGACACAGTTACAGAGGCAGCTACACCCCAGAGAGCAGTGGAACCACCCAGAGAATCACACTGACAATTGGAACTGAATCACTGAATGGTCACAGTTACTAAGACAGCTACACCCCAGAGTGCAGTGGACCCACCCAGAGAAACACACTGACAATTGGAACTGAATCACTGAAAGGTCACAGTTGCAGAGGCAGCTGCACCCCAGAGTGCAGTGAACGACCCAGAGAAACACACTAACAATTGGAACTGAATCACTGAATGGTCACAGTTACAGGGGCAGCTACACCCTAGAGTGCAGTGGAACCACACTGAGAAACACACTGACAATTGGAACTGAATCACTGAACGGACACAGTTACAGAGGCAGATACACCCCAGAGTGTAGTGGAACCACACATAGAAACACACTGACAATTGGAACTGAATCAATGAATGGACACAGTTACAGAGGCAGCTACACCCCAGAGAGCAGTGGAACCAGCCAGATAATCACACTGACAATTGGAACTGAATCACTGAATGGTCACAGTTACCTCGGCAGCTACACCCCAGAGTGCAGTGGAACCACCCAGAGAAACACACTGACAATTGGAACTGAATCACTGAATGGTCACAGTTACAGAGGCAGCTACACCCCAGAGTGCAGTGGACCCACCCAGAGAAACACATGACAATTGGAACTGAATCGCTGAATGGTCACAGTAACAGAGGCAGCTACACCCCAGAGTGCAGTGGAACCACGCAGAGAAACCCACTGACAATTGGAACTGAATCACTGAATGGTCACAGTTACAGGGGCAGCTACACCCCAGAGAGCAGTGGAACCACACAGAGAAACACACTGACAATTGGAACTGAATCACTGAATGGACACATTTACAGAGGCAGCTGCACCCCAGAGTGGAATGGAACCACACAGAGAAACACACTGACAATTGGAACTGAATCACTGAATGGACACAGTTACAGAGGCAGCTACACCCCAGAGAGCAGTGGAACCACCCAGAGAATCACACTGACAATTGGAACTGAATCACTGAATGGTCACAGTTACAGAGGCAGCTACACCCCAGAGTGCAGTGCACCCACCCAGAGAAACACACTGACAATTGGAACTGAATCACTGAATGGTCACAGTTGCAGAGGCAGCTACACCCCAGAGTGCAGTGAACCACCCAGAGAAACACACTAACAATTGGAACTGAATCACTGAATGGTCACTGTTACAGGGGCAGCTACACCCTAGAGTGCAGTGGAACCACACTGAGAAACACACTGACAATTGGAACTGAATCACTGAACGGACACAGTTACAGAGGCAGATACACCCCAGAGTGCAGTGGAACCACCCAGAGAAACACACTGACGATTGGAACTGAATCACTGGATGGTCACAGTTACAGAGGCAGCTACACCCCAGAGTGCAGTGGAACCACCCAGAGAAACACACTGACAATTGGAACTGAATCACTGAATGGTAACAGTTACAGAGGCAGCTACACCCCAGAGTGCAGTGGAACCACCCAGAGAAACACACTGACAATTGGAACTGAATTACTGAATGGTCATAGTTGCAGAGGCAGCTACACCCCAGAGTGCACTGAACCACCCAGAGAAACACACTGACAATTGGAACTGAATCACTGAATTTTCACAGTTACAGAGATGGATACACCCCAGAGTGCAGTGGAACCACCCAGAGAAACACACTGACAATTGGAACTGAATCACTGAATGGTCACAGTTACAGAGGCAGCTACACCCCAGAGTGCAGTTGACCCACCCAGAGAAACACACTGACAATTGGAACTGAATCACTGAATGGTCACAGTTACCTAGGCAGCTACACCCCAGAGTGCAGTGGACCCACCCAGAGAAACACACTGACAATTGGAACTGAATCACTGAATGGTTACAGTTACAGGGGCAGCTACACCCCAGAGTGCAGTGGAACCACACTGAGAAACACACTGACAATTGGAACTGAATCACTGAACGGACACAGTTACAGAGGCAGCTACACCCCAGAGTGTAGTGGAACCACACAGAGAAACACACTGACAATTGGAACTGAATCAATGAATGGACACAGTTACAGAGGCAGCTACACCCCAGAGAGCAGTGGAACCAGCCAGATAATCACACTGACAATTGGAACTGAATCACTGAATGGTCACAGTTACCTAGGCAGCTACACCCCAGAGTGCAGTGGACCCACCCAGAGAAACACACTGACAATTGGAACTGAATCACTGAATGGTCACAGTTGCAGAGGCAGCTACACCCCAGAGTGCAGTGAACCACCCAGAGAAACACACTGACAATTGGAACTGAATCACTGAATTGTCACAGTTACAGAGATGGATACACCCCAGAGTACAGTGGAACCACCCAGAGAAACACACTGACAATTGGAACTGAATCACTGAATGGTCACAGTTACAGAGGCAGCTACACCCCAGAGTGCAGTGGACCCACCCAGATAAACACACTGACAATTGGAACTGAATCGCTGAATGGTCACAGTTACAGAGGCAGCTACACCCCAGAGTGCAGTGGAACGACGCAGAGAAACACACTGACAATTGGAACTGAATCACTGAATGGTCACAGTTAAAGGGGCAGCTACACCCCAGAGAGCAGTGGAACCACACAGAGAAACACACTGACAATTGGAACTGAATCACTGAATGGACACAGTTACAGAGGCAGCTGCACCCCAGAGTGGAATGGAACCACACAGAGAAACACACTGACAATTGGAACTGAATCACTGAATGGACACAGTTACAGAGGCAGCTACACCCCAGAGAGCAGTGGAACCACCCAGAGAATCACACTGACAATTGGAACTGAATCACTGAATGGTCACAGTTACTAAGACAGCTACACCCCAGAGTGCAGTGGACCCACCCAGAGAAACACACTGACAATTGGAACTGAATCACTGAAAGGTCACAGTTGCAGAGGCAGCTGCACCCCAGAGTGCAGTGAACGACCCAGAGAAACACACTAACAATTGGAACTGAATCACTGAATGGTCACAGTTACAGGGGCAGCTACACCCTAGAGTGCAGTGGAACCACACTGAGAAACACACTGACAATTGGAACTGAATCACTGAACGGACACAGTTACAGAGGCAGATACACCCCAGAGTGTAGTGGAACCACACATAGAAACACACTGACAATTGGAACTGAATCAATGAATGGACACAGTTACAGAGGCAGCTACACCCCAGAGAGCAGTGGAACCAGCCAGATAATCACACTGACAATTGGAACTGAATCACTGAATGGTCACAGTTACCTCGGCAGCTACACCCCAGAGTGCAGTGGACCCACCCAGAGAAAAACACTGACAATTGGAACTGAATTACTGAATGGTCATAGTTGCAGAGGCAGCTACACCCCAGAGTGCACTGAACCACCCAGAGAAACACACTGACAATTGGAACTGAATCACTGAATGGTCACAGTTACAGAGGCAGCTACACCCCAGAGTGCAGTGGAACCAGCCAGATAATCACATTGACAATTGGAACTGAATCACTGAATGGTCACAGTTACCTAGGCAGCTACACCCCAGAGTGCAGTGGACCCACCCAGAGAAACACACTGACAATTGGAACTGAATCGCAGAATGGTCACAGTTACAGAGGCAGCTACACCCCAGAGTGCAGTGGAACCACCCAGAGAAACACACTGACAATTGGAACTGACTCACTGAATGGTCACAGTTACAGGGGCAGCTACACCCCAGAGAGCAGTGGAACCACACTGAGAAACACACTGACAATTGGAACTGAATCACTGAATGGTCACAGTTACAGGGGCAGCTACACCCCAGAGAGCAGTGGAACCACCCAGAGAATCACACTGACAATTGGAACTGAATCACTGAATGGTCACAGTTACCTAGGCAGCTACACCCCAGAGTGCAGTGGACCCACCCAGAGAAACACACTGACAATTGGAACTGAATAACTGAATGGTTACAGTTACAGGGGCAGCTACACCCCAGAGTGCAGTGGAACCACACTGAGAAACACACTGACAATTGGAACTGAATCACTGAACGGACACAGTTACAGAGGCAGCTACACCCCAGAGTGTAGTGGAACCACACAGAGAAACACACAGACAATTGGAACTGAATCAATGAATGGACACAGTTACAGAGGCAGCTACACCCCAGAGAGCAGTGGAACCAGCCAGATAATCACACTGACAATTGGAACTGAATCACTGAATGGTCACAGTTACCTAGGCAGCTACACCCCAGAGTGCAGTGGACCCACCCAGAGAAACACACTGACAATTGGAACTGAATCACTGAATGGTCACAGTTGCAGAGGCAGCTACACCCCAGAGTGCAGTGAACCACCCAGAGAAACACACTGACAATTGGAACTGAATCACTGAATTGTCACAGTTACAGAGATGGATACACCCCAGAGTACAGTGGAACCACCCAGAGAAACACACTGACAATTGGAACTGAATCACTGAATGGTCACAGTTACAGAGGCAGCTACACCCCAGAGTGCAGTGGACCCACCCAGATAAACACACTGACAATTGGAACTGAATCGCTGAATGGTCACAGTTACAGAGGCAGCTACACCCCAGAGTGCAGTGGAACGACGCAGAGAAACACACTGACAATTGGAACTGAATCACTGAATGGTCACAGTTACAGGGGCAGCTACACCCCAGAGAGCAGTGGAACCACACAGAGAAACACACTGACAATTGGAACTGAATCACTGAATGGACACAGTTACAGAGGCAGCTGCACCCCAGAGTGGAATGGAACCACACAGAGAAACACACTGACAATTGGAACTGAATCACTGAATGGACACAGTTACAGAGGCAGCTACACCCCAGAGAGCAGTGGAACCACCCAGAGAATCACACTGACAATTGGAACTGAATCACTGAATGGTCACAGTTACTAAGACAGCTACACCCCAGAGTGCAGTGGACCCACCCAGAGAAACACACTGAAAATTGGAACTGAATTACTGAATGGTCATAGTTGCAGAGGCAGCTACACCCCAGAGAGCACTGAACCACCCAGAGAAACACACTGACAATTGGAACTGAATCACTGAATTGTCACAGTTACAGAGATGGATACACCCCAGAGTGCAGTGGAACCACCCAGAGAAACACACTGACAATTGGAACTGAATCACTGAATGGTCACAGTTACAGAGGCAGCTACAACCCAGAGTGCAGTGGACCCACCCAGAGAAACACACTGACAATTGGAACTGAATCACTGAATGATCACAGTTACAGAGGCAGCTACACCCCAGAGTGCAGTGGAACCACCCAGAGAAACACACTGACAATTGGAACTGAATCACTGAATGGTCACAGTTACAGGGGCAGCTACACCCCAGAGTGCAGTGGAACCACACTGAGAAACACACTGACAATTGGAACTGAATCACTGAACGGACACAGTTACAGAGGCAGCTACACCCCAGAGTGTAGTGGAACCACACAGAGAAACACACTGACAATTGGAACTGAATAAATGAATGGACACAGTTACAGAGGCAGCTACACCCCATAGAGCAGTGGAACCAGCCAGATAATCACACTGACAATTGGAACTGAATCACTGAATGGTCACAGTCACCTAGGCAGCTACACCCCAGAGTGCAGTGGATCACCCAGAGAAACACACTGACAATTGGAACTGAATCACTGAATGGTCACAGTTGCAGAGGCAGCTACACCCCAGAGTGCAGTGAACCACCCAGAGAAACACACTGACAATTGGAACTGAATCACTGAATTGTCACAGTTACAGAGATGGATACACCCCAGAGTACAGTGGAACCACCCAGAGAAACACACTGACAATTGGAACTGAATCACTGGATGGTCACAGTTACAGAGGCAGCTACACCCCAGAGTGCAGTGGAACCACCCAGAGAAACACACTGACAATTGGAACTGAATCACTGAATGGTCACAGTTACAGAGGCAGCTACACCCCAGAGTGCAGTGGAACCACCCAGAGAAACACACTGACAATTGGAACTGAATCACTGAATGGTCACAGTTACAGAGGCAGCTACACCCCAGAGTGCAGTGGACCCACCCAGAGAAACACACTGACAATTGGAACTGAATCACTGAATGGTCACTGTTACAGAGGCAGCTACACCCCAGAGTGCAGAGGACCCACCCAGAGAAACACACTGACATTTGGAACTGAATCACTGAATGGTCACAGTTGCAGAGGCAGCCACACCCCAGAGTGCAGTGAACCACCCAGAGAAACACACTAACAATTGGAACTGAATCACTGAATGGTCACAGTTACAGAGACGGATACACCCCAGAGTGCAGTGGAACCACCCAGAGAAACACACTGACAATTGGAACTGAATCACTGAATGGTCACAGTTACAGGGGCAGCTACACCCTAGAGTGCTGTGGAACCACACTGAGAAACACACTGACAATTGGAACTGAATCACTGAACGGACACAGTTACAGATGCAGATACACCCCAGAGTATAGTGGAACCACACATAGAAACACACAGACAATTGGAACTGAATCAATGAATGGACACAGTTACAGAGGCAGCTACACCCCAGAGAGCAGTGGAACCAGCCAGATAATCACACTGACAATTGGAACTGAATCACTGAATGGTCACAGTTACCTAGGCAGCTACACCCCAGAGTGCAGTGGACCCACCCAGAGAAACACACTGACAATTGGAACTGAATTACTGAATGGTCATAGTTGCAGAGGCAGCTACACCCCAGAGTGCACTGAACCACCCAGAGAAACACACTGACAATTGGAACTGAATCACTGAATTGTCACAGTTACAGAGATGGATACACCCCAGAGTGCAGTGGAACCACCCAGAGAAACACACTGACAATTGGATCTGAATCACTGAATGGTCACAGTTACAGAGGCAGCTACACCGCAGAGTGCAGTGGAACCACCCAGAGAAACACACTGACAATTGGAACTGAATCACTGAATGGTCACAGTTACAGAGGCAGCTACACCCCAGAGTGCAGTGGAACCACCCAGAGAAACACATTGACAATTGGAACTGAATCACTGAATGGACACAGTTACAGAGGCAGCTACACCCCAGAGAGCAGTGGAACCACCCAGAGAATCACACTGACAATTGGAACTGAATCACTGAATGGTCACAGTTACAGAGGCAGCTACACCCCAGAGTGCAGTGTACCCACCCAGAGAAACACACTGAAAATTGGAACTGAATCACTGAATGGTCACAGTTGCAGAGGCAGCTACACCCCAGAGTGCAGTGAACCACCAAGAGAAACACACTAACAATTGGAACTGAATCACTGAATGGTCAGTTACAGAGACGGATACACCCCAGAGTGCAGTGGAACCACCCAGAGAAACACACTGACAATTGGAACTGAATCACTGAATGGTCACAGTTACAGAGGCAGCTACACCCCAGAGTGCAGTGGAACCACCCAGAGAAACACACTGACAATTAGAACTGAATCACTGAATGGTCACAGTTACAGAGGCAGCTACACCGCAGAGTGCAGTGGAACCACCCAGAGAAACACACTGACAATTGGAACTGAATCACTGAATGGCCACAGTTACAGAGGCTGCTACACCCCAGAGTGCAGTGGAACCACCCATAGAAACATACTGACAATTGGAACTGAATCACTGAATGGTCACAGTGACCTAGGCAGCTACACCCCAGAGTGCAGTGGACCCACCCAGAGAAACACACTGACAATTGGAACTGAATCACTGAATGGTCACAGTTGCAGAGGCAGCTACACCCCAGAGTGCAGTGAACCACCCAGAGAAACACACTGACAATTGGAACTGAATCACTGAATGGTCACAGTTGCAGAGGCAGCTACACCCCAGAGTGCAGTGAACCACCCAGAGAAACACACTAACAATTGGAACTGAATCACTGAATGGTCAGTTACAGAGACGGATACACCCCAGAGTGCAGTGGAACCACCCAGAGAAACACACTGACAATTGGAACTGAATCACTGAATGGTCACAGTTACAGAGGCAGCTACACCCCAGAGTGCAGTGGAACCACCCAGAGAAACACACTGACAATTGGAACTGAATCACTGGATGGTCACAGTTACAGAGGCAGCTACACCCCAGAGTGCAGTGGAACCACCCAGAGAAACACACTGACAATTGGAACTGAATCACTGAATGGTCACAGTTACAGAGGCAGCTACACCCCAGAGTGCAGTGGAACCACCCAGAGAAACACACTGACAATTGGAACTGAATCACTGAATGGTCACAGTTACATAGGCAGCTACACCCCAGAGTGCAGTGGACCCACCCAGAGAAACACACTGACAATTGGAACTGAATCGCTGAATGGTCACAGTTACAGAGGCAGCTACAGCCCAGAGTGCAGTGGAACGACGCAGAGAAACACACTGACAATTGGAACTGAATCGCTGAATGGTCACAGTTACAGAGGCAGCTACAGCCCAGAGTGCAGTGAACCACCCAGAGAAACACACTAACAATTGGAACTGAATCACTGAATGGTCACAGTTACAGAGACGGATACACCCCAGAGTGCAGTGGAACCACCCAGAGAAACACACTGACAATTGGAACTGAATCACTGAATGGTCACAGTTACAGGGGCAGCTACACCCTAGAGTGCAGTGGAACCACACTGAGAAACACACTGACAATTGGAACTGAATCACTGAACGGACACAGTTACAGAGGCAGATACACCCCAGAGTGTAGTGGAACCACACATAGAAATACACAGACAATTGGAACTGAATCAATGAATGGACACAGTTACAGAGGCAGCTACACCCCAGAGAGCAGTGGAACCAGCCAGATAATCACACTGACAATTGGAACTGAATCACTGAATGGTCACAGTTACCTAGGCAGCTACACCCCAGGGTGCAGTGGACCCACCCAGAGAAACACACTGACAATTGGAACTGAATTACTGAATGGTCATAGTTGCAGAGGCAGCTACACCCCAGAGTGCACTGAACCACCCAGAGAAACACACTGACAATTGGAACTGAATCACTGAATTGTCACAGTTACAGAGATGGATACACCCCAGAGTGCAGTGGAACCACCCAGAGAAACACACTGACAATTGGATCTGAATCACTGAATGGTCACAGTTACAGAGGCAGCTACACCCCAGAGTGCAGTGGAACCACCCAGAGAAACACACTGACAATTGGAACTGAATCACTGAATGGTCACAGTTACAGAGGCAGCTACACCCCAGAGTGCAGTGGAACCACCCAGAGAAACACACTGACAATTGGAACTGAATCACTGAATGGTCACAGTTACAGAGGCAGCTACACCCCAGAGTGCAGTGGAACCACCCAGAGAAACACATTGACAATTGGAACTGAATCACTGAATGGACACAGTTACAGAGGCAGCTACACCCCAGAGAGCAGTGGAACCACCCAGAGAATCACACTGACTATTGGAACTGAATCACTGAATGGTCACAGTTACAGAGGCAGCTACATCCCAGAGTGCAGTGTACCCACCCAGAGAAACACACTGACAATTGGAACTGAATCACTGAATGGTCACAGTTGCAGAGGCAGCTACACCCCAGAGTGCAGTGAACCACCCAGAGAAACACACTAACAATTGGAACTGAATCACTGAATGGTCAGTTACAGAGACGGATACACCCCAGAGTGCAGTGGAACCACCCAGAGAAACACACTGACAATTGGAACTGAATCACTGAATGGTCACAGTTACAGAGGCAGCTACACCCCAGAGTGCAGTGGAACCACCCAGAGAAACACACTGACAATTAGAACTGAATCACTGAATGGTCACAGTTACAGAGGCAGCTACACCGCAGAGTGCAGTGGAACCACCCAGAGAAACACACTGACAATTGGAACTGATTCACTGAATGGCCACAGTTACTGAGGCTGCTACACCCCAGAGTACAGTGGAACCACCCAGAGAAACACACTGACAATTGGAACTGAATCACTGAATGGTCACAGTTACAGAGGCAGCTACATCCCAGAGAGCAGTGGAACCACCCAGAGAAGCACACTGACAATTGGAACTGAATCACTGAATGGTCACAGTTACAGGGGCAGCTACACCCCAGAGTGCAGTGGAACCACACTGCGAAACACACTGACAATTGGAACTGAATCACTGAAAGGACACAGTTACAGAGGCAGCTACACCCCAGAGTGTAGTGGAACCACAGAGAGAAACACACTGACAATTGGAACTGAATCAATGAATGGACACCGTTACAGAGGCAGCTACACCCCAGAGAGCAGTGGAACCAGCCAGATAATCACACTGACAATTGGAACTGAATCACTGAATGGTCACAGTTTCAGAGGCAGCTACACCCCAGAGTGCAGTGGACCCACACAGAGAAACACACTGACAATTGGAACTGAATCGCTGAATGGTCACAGTTACAGAGGCAGCTACACCCCAGAGTGCAGTGGAACCACCCAGAGAAACACACTGACAATTGGAACTGAATCACTGAATGATCACAGTGGATTGAAGCAGCTACATCCCAGAGTGCAGTGAAATCACCCACAGAAACACGCTGACAATTGGAACTGAATCACTGAATGGTCACAGTTACAGAGGCAGCTACACCCCAGAGTGCAGTGGAACCACACAGAGAAACACACTGACAATTGGAACTGAATCACTGAATGGACACAGTTACAGAGGCAGCTACACCCCAGAGAGCAGTGGAACCACCCAGAGAATCACACTGACAATTGGAACTGAATCACTGAATGGTCACAGTTACAGAGGCAGCTACACCCCAGAGTACAGTGGAACCACCCAGAGAAACACACTGACAATTGGAACTGGATCACTGAATGGTCACAGTTACAGAGACAGCTACACCCCAGAGTGCAGTGGAACTGCCCAGACAAACACACTGACAATGGGAACTGAATCACTGAATGATCACAGTGGATTGAAGCAGCTACATCCCAGAGTGCAGTGAAATCACCCACAGAAACACGCTGACAATTGGAACTGAATCACTGAATGGTCACAGTTAAAGAGGCAGCTACACCCCAGAGTGCAGTGGAACCACTCAGAGAAACACACTGACAATTGGAACTGAATCACTGAACGGACACAGTTACAGAGGCAGATACACCCCAGAGTGTAGTGGAACCACACATAGAAACACACAGACAATTGGAACTGAATCAATGAATGGACACAGTTACAGAGGCAGCTACACCCCAGAGAGCAGTGGAACCAGCCAGATAATCACACTGACAATTGGAACTGAATCACTGAATTGTCACAGTTACCTAGGCAGCTACACCCCAGGGTGCAGTGGACCCACCCAGAGAAACACACTGAGAATTGGAACTGAATTACTGAATGGTCATAGTTGCAGAGGCAGCTACACCCCAGAGTGCACTGAACCACCCAGAGAAACACACTGACAATTGGAACTGAATCACTGAATTGTCACAGTTACAGAGATGGATACACCCCAGAGTGCAGTGGAACCACCCAGAGAAACACACTGACAATTGGATCTGAATCACTGAATGGTCACAGTTACAGAGGCAGCTACACCCCAGAGTGCAGTGGAACCACCCAGAGAAACACACTGACAATTGGAACTGAATCACTGAATGGTCACAGTTACAGAGGCAGCTACACCCCAGAGTGCAGTGGAACCACCCAGAGAAACACATTGACAATTGGAACTGAATCACTGAATGGACACAGTTACAGAGGCAGCTACACCCCAGAGAGCAGTGGAACCACCCAGAGAATCACACTGACTATTGGAACTGAATCACTGAATGGTCACAGTTACAGAGGCAGCTACATCCCAGAGTGCAGTGTACCCACCCAGAGAAACACACTGACAATTGGAACTGAATCACTGAATGGTCACAGTTGCAGAGGCAGCTACACCCCAGAGTGCAGTGAACCACCCAGAGAAACACACTAACAATTGGAACTGAATCACTGAATGGTCAGTTACAGAGACGGATACACCCCAGAGTGCAGTGGAACCACCCAGAGAAACACACTGACAATTGGAACTGAATCACTGAATGGTCACAGTTACAGAGGCAGCTACACCCCAGAGTGCAGTGGAACCACCCAGAGAAACACACTGACAATTAGAACTGAATCACTGAATGGTCACAGTTACAGAGGCAGCTACACCGCAGAGTGCAGTGGAACCACCCAGAGAAACACACTGACAATTGGAACTGATTCACTGAATGGCCACAGTTACTGAGGCTGCTACACCCCAGAGTACAGTGGAACCACCCAGAGAAACACACTGACAATTGGAACTGAATCACTGAATGGTCACAGTTACAGAGGCAGCTACATCCCAGAGAGCAGTGGAACCACCCAGAGAAGCACACTGACAATTGGAACTGAATCACTGAATGGTCACAGTTACAGGGGCAGCTACACCCCAGAGTGCAGTGGAACCACACTGAGAAACACACTGACAATTGGAACTGAATCACTGAACGGACACAGTTACAGAGGCAGCTACACCCCAGAGTGTAGTGGAACCACAGAGAGAAACACACTGACAATTGGAACTGAATCAATGAATGGACACAATTACAGAGGCAGCTACACCCCAGAGAGCAGTGGAACCAGCCAGATAATCACACTGACAATTGGAACTGAATCACTGAATGGTCACAGTTTCAGAGGCAGCTACACCCCAGAGTGCAGTGGACCCACACAGAGAAACACACTGACAATTGGAACTGAATCGCTGAATGGTCACAGTTACAGAGGCAGCTACACCCCAGAGTGCAGTGGAACCACCCAGAGAAACACACTGACAATTGGAACTGAATCACTGAATGATCACAGTGGATTGAAGCAGCTACATCCCAGAGTGCAGTGAAATCACCCACAGAAACACGCTGACAATTGGAACTGAATCACTGAATGGTCACAGTTACAGAGGCAGCTACACCTCAGAGTGCAGTGGAACCACACAGAGAAACACACTGACAATTGGAACTGAATCACTGAATGGACACAGTTACAGAGGCAGCTACACCCCAGAGAGCAGTGGAACCACCCAGAGAATCACACTGACAATTGGAACTGAATCACTGAATGGTCACAGTTACAGAGGCAGCTACACCCCAGAGTACAGTGGAACCACCAGAGAAACACACTGACAATTGGAACTGAATCACTGAATGGTCACAGTTACAGAGACAGCTACACCCCAGAGTGCAGTGGAACTGCCCAGAGAACAACACTGACAATTGGAACTGAATCACTGAATGATCACAGTGGATTGAAGCAGCTACATCCCAGAGTGCAGTGAAATCACCCACAGAAACGCGCTGACAATTGGAACTGAATCACTGAATGGTCACAGTTAAAGAGGCAGCTACACCCCAGAGTGCAGTGGAACCACTCAGAGAAACACACTGACAATTGGAACTGAATCACTGAATGGTCACAGTTACAGAGGCAGCTACACCCCAGAGTGCAGTGGAACCACCCAGAGAAATACACTGACAATTGGAACTGAAGCACTGCATGGTCACAGTTACAGAGGCAGCTACACCCCAGAGTGCAGTGGAACCACCCAGAGAAACACACTGACAATTGGAACTGAATCACTGAATGGTCACAGTTACAGAGGCAGCTACACCCCAGAGTGCAGTGGAACCACCCAGAGAAACACACTGACAATTGGAACTGAATCACTGAATGGTCACAGTTACAGAGGCAGCTACACCCCAGAGTGCAGTGCAACCACCCAGAGAAACACACTGACAATTGGAACTGAATCACTGAATGATCACAGCGGATTGAAGCAGGTACATCCCAGAGTGCAGTGGAAACACCCAGAGAAACACACTGATAATTCGAACTGAATCACTGAATGGTCACAGTTACAGAGACAACTACACCCCAGAGTGCAGTGGAACCACCCAGAGAAACACACTGACAATTGGAACTGAATCACTGAATAGTCAAAGTTACATAGGCAGCTACACCCCAGCGTGCAGTGGAACCACTCAGAGAAACACACTGACAATTGGAACTGAATCACTGAATGGTCACAGTTACAGAGGCAGCTGCATCCCAGAGTGCAGTGGACACTCCCAGAGAAACACACTGACAATTGGAACTGAATCACTGAATGGTCACAGTTACAGAGACAACTACACCCCAGAGTGCAGTGGAACCACCCAGAGAAACACACTGCCAATGGGAACTGAATCACTGAATGGTCACAGTTACAGAGGCAGCTACACCCCAGAGTGCAGTGGAACCACCCAGAGAAACACACTGACAATTGAAACTGAATCACTGAATGGTCACAGTTACAGAGACAGGTACACCCCAGAGTGCAGTGGAAACACCCAGAGAAACACACTGACAATTGGAACTGAATCACTGAATGGTCACAGTTACTGAAGTAGATACACCCCAGAGTGCAGTGGAACCACCCAGAGAAACACACTGACAATTGGAACTGAATCACTGAATGGTCACAGTTACAGAGACAGCTACACCCCAGAGTGCAGTGGAACTGCCCAGAGAAACACACTGACAATTGGAACTGAATCACTGAATGATCACAGTGGATTGAAGCAGCTACATCCCAGAGTGCAGTGAAATCACCCACAGAAACGCGCTGACAATTGGAACTGAATCACTGAATGGTCACAGTTAAAGAGGCAGCTACACCCCAGAGTGCAGTGGAACCACTCAGAGAAACACACTGACAATTGGAACTGAATCACTGAATGGTCACAGTTACAGAGGCAGCTACACCCCAGAGTGCAGTGGAACCACCCAGGGAAACACACTGACAATTATAACTGAATCACTGAATGGTCACAGTTACAGAGACAGTTACATCCCAGAGTTCAGTGGAACCACCCAGAGAAACACACTGCCAATGGGAACTGAATCACTGAATGGTCACAGTTACAGAGGCAGCTACACCCCAGAGTGCAGTGGAACCACCCAGAGAAACACACTGACAATTGAAACTGAATCACTGAATGGTCACAGTTACAGAGACAGGTACACCCCAGAGTGCAGTGGAAACACCCAGAGAAACACACTGACAATTGGAACTGAATCACTGAATGGTCACAGTTACAGAAGTAGATATACCCCAGAGTGCAGTGGAACCACCCAGAGAAACACACTGACAATTGGAACTGAATCACTGAATGGTCACAGTTACAGAGACAGCTACACCCCAGAGTGCAGTGGAACTGCCCAGAGAAACACACTGACAATTGGAACTGAATCACTGAATGATCACAGTGGATTGAAGCAGCTACATCCCAGAGTGCAGTGAAATCACCCAGAGAGACACACTGACAATTGTAATTGAATCACTGAATGGTCACAGTGCATTGAGGCAGCTACAGCCCAGAGTGCAGTGGAAACACCCAGAGAAACACACTGACAATTGGAACTGAATCACTGAATGGTCACAGTTACAGAAGTAGCTACACCCCAGAGTGCAGTGGAACCACCCAGAGAAACACACTGACAATTGGAACTGAATCACTGAATGATCACAGTGGATTGAAGCAGCTACACCCCAGAGTGCAGTGGAATCACCCAGAGAAACACACTGATAATTCGAACTGAATCACTGAATGGTCACAGTTACAGAGACACCTACACCCCAGAGTGCAGTGGAACCACCCAGAGAAACACACTGACAATTGGAACTGAATCACTGAATAGTCACAGTTACATAGGCAGCTACACCCCAGCGTGCAGTGGACCCACCCAGAGAAACACACTGACAATTGGAACTGAATCACTGAATGGTCACAGTTACAGAGACAGCTACACCCCAGAATGCAGTGGAACCACTCAGAGAAACACACTGACAATTGGAACTGAATCACTGAATGGTCACAGTTACAGAGGCAGCTGCATCCCAGATTGCTGTGGACACTCCCAGAGAAACACACTGACAATTGGAACTGAATCACCGAATGGTCACAGTTACAGAGGCAGCTACACCCCAGAGTGCAGTGGAACCACCCAGAGAAACACACTGACAATGGGAACTGAATTACTGAATGGTCACAGTTACAGAGGCAGCTACACCCCAGAGTGCAGTGGAACCACCCAGAGAAACACACTGACAATTGGAGCTGGATCACTGAATGGTTACAGTTTCAGAGGCAGCTACACCCCAGAGTGCAGTGGAACCACCCAGAGAAACACACTGACAATTGGAACTGAATCACTGAATGGTCACAGTTACAGAGACAGCTACACCCCAGAGTGCAGTGGAAACACCCAGAGAAACACACTGACAATTGGAACTGAATCACTGAATGGTCACAGTTACAGAAGTAGCTGCACCCCAGAGTGCAGTGGAACCACCCAGAGAAACACACTGAAAATTGGAACTGAATTACTGAATGGTCACAGTTACAGAGGCAGCTACACCCCAGAGTGCAGTGGAATCACCCAGAGAAACTCACTGACAATTGGAGCTGAATCACTGAATGGTCACAGTTACAGAGGCAGCTACACCCCAGAGTGCAGTGGAACCACCCAGAGAAACACACTGACAATTGTAATTGAATCACTGAATGGTCACAGTGCATTGAGGCAGCTACAGCCCAGAGTGCAGTGGAAACACCCAGAGAAACACACTGACAATTGGAACTGAATCACTGAATGGTCACAGTTACAGAGACAGGTACACCCCAGAGTGCAGTGGAAACACCCAGAGAAACACACTGACAATTGGAACTGAATCACTGAATGGTCACAGTTACAGAAGTAGCTACACCCCAGAGTGCAGTGGAACCACCCAGAGAAACACACTGACAATTGGAACTGAATCACTGAATGATCACAGTGGATTGAAGCAGCTACATCCCAGAGTGCAGTGGAATCACCCAGAGAAACACACTGATAATTCGAACTGAATCACTGAATGGTCACAGTTACAGAGACACCTACACCCCAGATTGCAGTGGAACCACCCAGAGAAACACACTGACAATTGGAACTGAATCACTGAATAGTCACAGTTACATAGGCAGCTACACCCCAGCGTGCAGTGGACCCACCCAGAGAAACACACTGACAATTGGAACTGAATCACTGAATGGTCACAGTTACAGAGACAGCTACACCCCAGAATGCAGTGGAACCACTCAGAGAAACACACTGACAATTGGAACTGAATCACTGAATGGTCACAGTTACAGAGGCAGCTGCATCCCAGATTGCAGTGGACACTCCCAGAGAAACACACTGACAATTGGAACTGAATCACCGAATGGTCACAGTTACAGAGGCAGCTACACCCCAGAGTGCAGTGGAACCACCCAGAGAAACACACTGACAATGGGAACTGAATCACTGAATGGTCACAGTTACAGAGGCAGCTACACCCCAGAGTGCAGTGGAACCAGCCAGAGAAACACACTGACAATTGGAACTGAATCACTGAATGGTCACAGTTACAGAGACAGCTACACCCCAGAGTGCAGTGGAAACACCCAGAGAAACACACTGACAATTGGAACTGAATCACTGAATGGTCACAGTTACAGAAGTAGCTGCACCCCAGAGTGCAGTGGAACCACCCAGAGAAACACACTGAAAATTGGAACTGAATTACTGAATGGTCACAGTTACAGAGGCAGCTACACCCCAGAGTGCAGTGGAACCACCCAGAGAAACACACTGACAATTGGAGCTGGATCACTGAATGGTTACAGTTTCAGAGGCAGCTACACCCCAGAGTGCAGTGGAACCACCCAGAGAAACACACTGACAAATGGAACTGAATCACTGAATGGTCACTGTTACAGAGACAGCTACATCCCAGAGTGCAGTGGGACCACCCAGAGAAACACACTGACAATGGGAACTGAATCATTGAATGGCCACAGTGGAGTGAGGGTTATCACTGAAACAATGTGAGCTGTAGAGATGGGACTGATGGTGTCTGAGTGGACAGCATCCTTTCTGTTAATGTTAGTTGAACGATGTGATCAACACCGTCCAGTGTTTGCAAAGAGGTCACTCACTCAGAAAAATAATATTTGCTTTCTCTGAACACAATATCGTAATCTGTTTGTTCACATCTTTGAAAAATAAGTTGAACGATGTCACAACCTCAATTTCCCTGAGGTGGTTCCTCAGGGTATAAATTAAAAGCTTGGAGAATATATAACCTCAGAGTTTCAGACAGAGAGATTGCCAATCGCAGGAAGGGACACGTCACAGTGAAAATGCTTTATCCAATTGATATTGCTGAGAAAGTATTCTACCCAATCCTGGCTATTGTTGGTGTTCCTGGTAAGTGACTGTCACCATTGAAGTTGTGTTAATCTGTGTGTGAGCGGCTCTCTGATTTTAAACTGCGACTGAAAATGTTTAACGCTGATCTCGTGCTCACTGTTATACAGATACCTGGTCAACGATATCATTCACTTAATTCAAATATCGTTCATAATGTCTATGTTTTGAATCCATTTCATCAACTAACAATAAACCTGTTTGTAACTCACGGGATCTCTGATCAATAAAGTTGTCATGTTGAGTGGAATCTTGTATAATGTTAGATTGGATCTCAGTGAAGGCAATCTCTCTGAAGGAAGGTTTAGTAGGAGTAAGAG
The DNA here is from genome assembly GCF_047496885.1 of Scyliorhinus torazame. Classification (NCBI taxonomy): domain Eukaryota; kingdom Metazoa; phylum Chordata; class Chondrichthyes; order Carcharhiniformes; family Scyliorhinidae; genus Scyliorhinus; species Scyliorhinus torazame. The sequence goes on from NW_027307863.1 coordinate 89,419, forward strand.
TGAAATCACACTGAGGGTGGATCACTAACCAGAGTGGAATATCTGAAAGCGGTGAACAAGGATTACTGGAAGTATCTGTCAGTGTACAATTGTACTGAATATGGGTCTCTCACCAGAGTGGAATATCTGACAGCAGTGAACAAGCATTACTGGAAGAATCTATCAGTGTGGAATTGTCCTGACTGTTGCTCTCACCAGAGTGGAATATCTGACAGCAGTGAACAAGGATTACTGGAAGTATCTGTCAGTGTAGAATTGTACTCACTGTGGGTCTCTCACCAGACTGGAAGGTCTGATCCAATTATCTACCAATTACCGGGACTATCTGTCCGTGTGGAATTGTATTGTGTGTGGGTCAGTAACTGGACTGAAATTAGTTGGTTCTGTTTTGAAATGAGGTATTTTATTGGTGAGGGGTCGCTCCATTCTGTGGAGTTCTCTCTGTGTGTTTTAACTTTGGAATAGGTTGAAAACAGGAAGAGTTTGGCTGTGTTTTGAAGATGTTTGATATTTATTGTATGAAGTGAAATGTCTCTATCTCTGTTTTCTATTGACCTACTCCAACAGGAACGGATATCACCCACACTCTAATGTTTCATAAAACCCACAGCAGTGCAGTATTCCACTAGGTTTTGTGATATTTTCTCATTTCAATTGATCCTGAAATGAACTCACATGTTTGATCAATTTTTATGGGTGTTTTTAAACTGTCTTTCTGCTTCACACGATTTGTGAATCTATTCACCTGAAGCCAGAAACCCCTCCAATCCATTCACACACTTGTTTTCCAAGGAGCGATTGGGGGACTTATTGTTCTGAACAAAATGCAGCAGCGGGCACTGATCTGTCGGGACATTAATGTCCCATTGAAATACCCGCTTTGCAAATTCATAATTAATGATGGTGTGTGCCTGTAATTAGTTGTATTCTGCCTCTGTATTCACTATCACTCCCAATTTGATTCTGTCTATAAATTGTATAGTTATCATTCTGCTTCCCGATCCCATACTGTTGATGGGAATGGTGAAGGAGAGTGATCCCAGTGCTGATCCTTGTGGAACACCACTTCCCACCTTCCACCAATCAGCCTAAATCCCTTTAACTCCTCTCCCTGTTTTCTGTGTGTGTCGCCAGCATGTGTCCATCCTGCTGCTGTGTCCCCTAACTCCACTGGCTCTGAGATTACCCATCAGTCTGTTATGTCGGATCTTACTGACGGCCTTTAGAAAAATCAAATTGTTTAACATCTATCATACTACTCAGATCTATTATTTCTGGTAGTTATTGAAATAATTGGATGAAATGTGTCAGGAAGAATGTTGACTTTGGAATATGTGCCGGCTATTTAGTATACTCTGTGTTACTGGATTTCTTTTAACTCAGACTTCTAATTCAATGCTTCCAACTGTTGACATTGTGACTGGAAGATTTGATTATATTCTGTTCTAAGTTCAAGAATAACAGAGACCGACTTCTGCTTTTCAATTCTTTGGTAATTATTCTGATGGTGATCAGTGAATAGATAATATTGTCTCTGCTGTTTCTCACTGTCTATTTTATGAATATTTGTTGTGAAATCCATCCGCCTCCAGTAATCTCCCTCTACCTGGACCCCACCCTCTGGCCTCCTATCAGCTCTTGATCTTTTCATTGAGATCTGTCAGTGCGACATCGACCGTCTCAATTTCCCTGTGCCTCTCACCAACTCTATCCTGACTCACTCTAAACTTGCTCCAATCCGCTATCGAATATCCAACCCTGGCCTGGTGATCTAAGCTGCTCACAAGGGCGGTACCATTATTGTCTGGTGTACTGACCTCTTCCTCACAGAGGCTGACCGTCCGCTCTCAGGCCCATCCTGGTACCTCCCCCTGGACCAGCAGCACACCACCAAACATCATGTTATTGTTTACAGGGCTTTCACTGACCTCGTTGACTCTGGATATCTTCTGTCCACAGTCTCAGAGATCAGAGTCCCACAATCCCACACATCCTGCATCAACCTCCCGCTTCTACCTCCTTCCCAAAATCCACAAATTGGAAAGTCCCAGTGCACCCATTATTTCGGCCTGTTCCAGCCCCTCCAAGTTCATTTCTTCCTATCTTGATTCCATCCACTTTACCCTGTTCTGCCCCTTCCCCAAGACAGTGGTGGCACAGTGACACAGTGGTTTGCACTGCTGCCTCACAGCAGCAGGGTCCCCGGATGAATTCCTACCTTGGGTGACTGTCTGTGTGGAGACTGCACTTTTTCTCCCTGTCTGTGTGGGTTTCCTCCGGGTCTCCGGTTACCTCCCACAGTCCAGGTTAGGTGGATTGACCATGCTAAATTACTCCGGTGTCCAAAAAGATGTGTAGGTTAGATTAAGGGGTTAATAAGATAGGCGGGGGAGTGAGCTTGGTTGAGGTTCTCTTTCAGAGGTTTGGTACAGACTTAATGGGCCGAATGGCCTCCTTCTGCACTGTGGGGATGTTATGGTTCCTGATTCCTCTGGTGTCGTATGTCATATAAACAAGGTCCATTTCCCTGGCCCTAACCGCCTAATCTTCACAATGGACGTCCAATCCCTCTGCACCTCCGTTCCCCAACACGAGGGTTGTGTTCAGATCCTCATACCCTGCTTCCTGTAAAGACTGCATCTCATTCTCCCACTTTCTCCGCCTCCATCGCCTCTGATCTGATGCTGGCGTCTTCGAAAGTAGCCCCCCTGGCATGTCTGTCTTTTCCTTAACCGGGCCGTCCCCACCACCTTCCTTTGTTAACAGGGCTCTCAATCGTGTTCAATTCATTTCTCACACCTCTGTCCTCACACATCCCCCTCCCTCCCGGAAACATGATAGGGTTCCTCTCCTCACTTTCCACACCATCAGCCTTCTCATTGAAAGGAAAATCCTCCTCCATCTCTGCCAACTCCAGCATGATGTCACCACCAAACACATCTTCACCTCTCTCCAACCACCCCCCTCAATGTCTGCATTAGAACATAGAACATAGAACAATACAGCGCAGTACAGGCCCTTCGGCCCACGATGTTGCACCGAAACAAAAGCCATCTAACCTACACTATACCATTATCATCCATATGTTTATCCAATAAACTTTTAAATGCCCTCAATGTTGGCGAGTTCACTACTGTAGCAGGTAGGGCATTCCACGGCCTCACTACTCTTCCTCAGGTACCGCTCCCTCCCCCTTGTCCACTTCCCCCTCACACCCCACACCCCTTTCCCTTCCCCCAGCTACCTTCCCCTGCAATCACAGACGGTGCAACAACTGTCCCTTTACCTCCTCCCGTGTCCCGGTTCTCAGCAGCAAACTCTCCTTTCTGGGGAAGCAGCGTTTCACTTCTGTGCCTTCAGTTTGTTCTCCTGTATTCGCTGCTGCCAATACCGTCTCCTCTACATTGGGGGGGACTAAACGCAGACTGGGAGGCTGCTTTGTGGAACACCTTCACTCAGCCCACAGCATGGCCCCAGCCTTCCTGTTGTGGCCATGTTAACTCAGCATCTTGCTCTCAGGCCCACATGTCTGTCCTTGGCCTGCTGCCAGAATGCAGTGAAGCCCAACGCAAGCTGGAGGAGCAACATCTCATCGTCCAATTTGGATGTTAGGTCCCGCAGGCTGTAACTTTAATTTAAACTACTTTATTCTGGGAACTTTTTCCTCCATCTTAACGCTCTTGTTTTGGAATGTTCCTACTTTTTTGACGAATGCAATGAGTCCGAATCTGGAGAGAGTCTATTCCGGCCAAGTGAACCCTGGGGAATGTCCAATGCCGGAGCGGGAATACTCCTGAGAAAAGCTTGGCAGGGATTGTTTTCAAACAGGGAGAGGATGGATTCCTGGGAACAGTGATGTTGGGATGTTCGAGACATGGCAATGGGGGATTCCCGGGAGCGGGTGCTTTACGAATGACTAAACCTGGGAGGGATGATCCCTCGGGATGTTCTGGAGACTGGACAGACTCTATTCTGGACAGGCTGGGCTGCACGGTAGCACACTGGTTGGCACAGTTGATTCACAGCTCCAGGGTCCCAGGTTCGATTCCCGGCTTGGGTCACTGTCTGTGCGGAGTCTGCACATCCTCCCCGTATCTGCGTGGGTTTCCTCCGGGTGCTCCGGTTTCCTCTCACAGTCCAAAGATGTGCGGGTTAGGTGGATTGGCCAAGATAAATTGTGTTTAGTTTCCAAAATTTTGATGGGGTCACTGGGTTATGGGGGTGGGGTGGGCTGAACTGGTTTTCTCTTTCCAAGGGCCGGTGCAGAGTCGATGGGCCGAATGGCCTCCTTTTGCACAGTGCATTCTATATTTCTATTCCTCCCATGGTTATGAAGTGGGAAGGTCCCGCGTTTGTTTTATTTTTCCCATTGCTCGTGGAGTATTCAAATAAACCAGGAGTGGGGTCCAACCCCATCAGAAATCCAGTCCAGGGAACGGTCCAATCCAGGGTGTGGTCCAATAATTGAGCTGGGATGACAATCTCGGGTATGTTTGTATCCGGTTTGGGAAACCTGGCCGGCCTGAGTGAATCCTGTAAATCAGACTAAATGAGAAATGTAACCTCTCCCAAAGGTCTCTGAATTATAAACATTTTCCTACCACTGCCATCAAACTGACAGGGCTGCAATTCACACTTTCCCCCCATTCCCCACCTTTAACACTGGAGTTACATTTCCTACTCCCCTCTCTGTAATGTTAATCTCTGTGCCCACTCCTCTCCCCACACCCCCACCCACCCACTGTCCATTATATTGATGCTGCAATTGTGTCCTGGTTCAGACAGGGAGATTCATTACCCAGTAATTTCCCGCGCCTCTCCTTTCTCTCTCTGACAGTTAATATACTGGGAATTGTGATTCTGTGTCGGGGGAAGTGTGGCCTCTCTACCTGCACCACTCGCTACCTGGTGGCCATGGCAACGGCGGATCTGCTGTTTATTATCACTAAACCCATACTGAACAGGATCAATGGTTATTATTTCCCCTGGAGTTTCCTGTCCCTCACCCCTGTGTGTAGTGTTAACTTTGTCCTGCTCACTGCAGCCACGGACTGTTCTGTCTGGTTCACCCTCACTTTCTCCTTTGATCGATTTGTGGCCATTCGCTGCCAGAAACTGAAAACTAAATATTGCACTGGGAAAACTGCGGCTGTGGTTCTGTCCACAAGCGGCCTCCTGCTCTGTGTGAAAAACATCCCCGTGTACTTTACATTGGAACCTGGGAGGATAATCGACAATGTCCAGTGGTTCTGCGTCACAAAGAGCAGCGTTTTCACTGACCCGGGATGGGGTGGGTATCACTGGTTTGATCAGGTTGTAACCCCATTGGTGCCGTTCTGCTCAATCCTGTTGACCAACGCTCTGACAGTCAGACACATTTTACTCAGCAGTCGGGTCCGGAAGGCACTGAGGGCCCAGAGTCAGGGAGACAATCGCAGCGACCCAGAGATGGAGAGCAGAAGGAAGTCAATGATTTTACTCTTCAGCATCTCCGGAACTGTCATCCTCCTCTGGACCGTGTCTGTTATTAAATTTTTCTATATGGATGTGAGAGGATTATATTACCTCACCGAGCCTCAATATACTTTACAAATAGTCGGATTTATGCTGATGGATTTAAATTGCTGCACAAACACATTTATTTATGTGGTGACTCAGTCCAGGTTCAGGGAGCAGATCAAGGTCGCGGTGAAATATCCGGTCACATCAATTATTAAATTAATGAGAAAATAAAACTGACTGAACACCCCTCAGCCAATCAGGAGCTCCAGCCGCTGACTGACAGCCTCTCAGCCAATCAGGAGCTCCAGCCGCTGACTGAAATCATCTTACCAATCAGGACCTCCAGCCGCTGACTGACAGTCTCTCAGCCAATCAGGAGCTCCAGTCGCTGACTGAAAGTCTCTCAGCCAATCAGGAGCTCCAGCCGCTGACTGACAGTCTCCCAGCCAATCAGGAGCTCCAGCCGCTGACTGACAGACTCTCAGCCAATCAGGAGCTCCAGCCGCTGACGGGCAGTCTCTCAGCCAATCAGGACCTCCAGCCGCTGAGTAACAGCCTCTCAGCCAATCAGGAGCTCCAACCGCTGACTGACAGTCTCTCAGCCAATCAGGAGCTCCAGCCGCTGACTGACAGTCTCTCAGCCAATCAGGAGCTCCAGCCGCTGACTGACAGACTCTCAGCCAATCAGGAGCTCCAGCCGCTGACTGGCAGTCTCTCAGCCAATCAGGAGCTCCAGCCGCTGACAGTCTCTCAGCCAATCAGGAGCTCCAGCCGCTGACTGACACTCTCTCAGCCAATCAGCAGCTCCAGCCGCTGACTGACAGTCTCTCAGCCAATCAGGAGCTCCAGCCGCTGACCGACAGCCTCTCAGCCAATCAGGAGCTCCAGCCGCTGACTTCCAGCCACTCAGCTAATCAGCAGTTCTAGTGTCTGACTGGCAGCATGTCAGCCAATCAGTGGCTCCTGGCGCTGACTGACAGCCTCTCATCCAATCAGCAGCACCAGCCGCTGACTGACAGCCTATGAGCCAATCAGGAGCTGGGTCTGGTGCGTGGGGAGCACTGACAGTGCTGGCTGTGTGGGGGGGAGCACTGGCAGTGCTGGCTGTGTGGTGGGAGCACTGACAGTGCTGGCTGTGTGGTGGGAGCACTGACAGTGCTGGGTTGTGTGGTGGGAGCACTGACATTGCTGGCTGTGTGGTGGGAGCACTGACAGTGCAGGCTGTGTGGGGGGAGCACTGACAGTGCTGGCTGTGTGTGGGAGCACTGACAGTGCTGGCTGTGTGGTGGGAGCACTGACAGTGCTGGCTGTGTGGGGAGAGCACTGACAGTGCTGGCTGTGTGGGGGAGCACTGACAATGCTGGCTGTGTGGTGGGAGCACTGACAGTGCTGGCTGTGTGGTGGGAGCACTGACAGTGCTGGCTGTGTGGTGGGAGCACTGACAGTGCTGGCTGTGTGGTGGGAGCACTGACAGTGCTGGCTGTGTGGTGGGAGCACTGACAGTGCTGGCTGTGTGGTGGGAGCACTGACAGTGCTGGCTGTGTGGTGGGAGCACTGACAGTGCAGGCTGTGTGGGGGGAGCACTGACAGTGCTGGCTGTGTGGGGGAGCACTGACAGTGCTGGCTGTGTGGTGGGAGCACTGAAAGTGCTGGCTGTGTGGGGAGAGCACCGGCAGTGCTGGCTGTGTGGGGGAGCACTGACAGTGCTGGATGTGTGGTGGGAGCACAGACAGTGCTGGCTGTGTGGTGGGAGCACTGACAGTGCTGGCTGTGTGGTGGGAGCACTGACAGTGCAGGCTGTGTGGGGGGAGCACTGACAGTGCTGGCTGTGTGGGGGAGCACTGACAGTGCTGGCTGTGTGGGGGAGCACTGACAGTGCTGGCTGTGTGGGGGGAGCACTGACAGTGCTGGCTGTGTGGGGGGAGCACTGGCAGTGCTGGCTGTGTGGGGGGAGCACTGACAGTGCTGGCTGTGTGGGGGAGCACTGACAGTGCTGGCTGTGTGGGAGGAGCACTGACAGTGCTGGCTGTGTGGTGGGAGCACTGACAGTGCTGGCTGTGTGGTGGAAGCACTGACAGAGCTGGCTGTGTGGGGGAGCACTGACAGTGCTGGCTGTGTTGTGGGAGCACTGACAGTGCTGGCTGTGTGGTGGGAGCACTGACAGTGCTGGCTGTGTGGTGGGAGCACTGACAGTGCTTGCTGTGTGGGGGGCACTGACAGTGCTGGCTGTGTGGTGGGAGCACTGACAGTCCTGGCTGTGTGGTGGAAGCACTGACAGTGCTGGCTGTGTGGTGGGAGCACTGACAGTGCTGGCTGTGTGGGCGGAGCACTGACAGTGCTGGCAGTGTGGGTGGAGCACTGACAGTGCTGGCTGTGTGGGGGAGCACTGACAGTGCTGGCTGTGTGGTGGAAGCACTGACAGCGCTGGCTATGTGGGGGGAGCACTGACAGTGCTGGCTGTGTGGTGGGAGCACTGACAGTGCTGGCTGTGTAGTGGAAGCACTGACAGTGCTGGCTGTGTGGGGGGAGCACTGACAGTGCTGGCTGTGTGGTGGAAACACTGACAGTGCTGGCTGTGTGGGGGAGCACTGACAGTGCTTGCTGTGTGGGGGAGCACTGACAGTGCTGGCTGTGTGGGGGAGCACTGACAGTGCTGGCTGTGTGGGGCGAGCACTGACAGTGCTGGCTGTGGGAGGATCACTGACAGTGCTGGCTGTGTGGTAGAAGCCCTGACAGTGCTGGCTGCGTGGGGAGCACTGACAGTGCTGCCTGTGTGGGGGAGCACTGACAGTGCTGGCTGTGTGGTGGGAGCACTGACAGTGCTGGCTGTGTGTGGGAGCACTGGCAGTGCTGACTGTGTGGGAGGAGCACTGACAGTGCTGGCTGTGTGGTGGAAGCACTGACAGTGCTGGCTGTGTGGTGGCAGCACTGACAGTGCTGGCTGTGTGGGCGGAGCACTGACAGTGCTGTCTGTGTGGGTGGAGCACTGACAGTGCTGGCTGTGTGGGGGAGCACTGACAGTGCTGGCTTTGTGGTGGAAGCACTGACAGCGCTGGCTATGTGGGGGGAGCACTGACAGTGCTGGCTGTGTGGTGGGAGCACTGACAGTGCTGGCTGTGTGGTGGAAGCACTGACAGTGCTTGCTGTGTGGGGGAGCACTGACAGTGCTGGCTGTGTGGGGGAGCACTGACAGTGCTGGCTGTGTGGGGGAGCACTGACAGTGCTGGCTGTGTGGGAGGATCACTGACAGTGCTGGCTGTGTGGTGGAAGCACTGACAGTGCTGGCTGTGTGGGGAGCACTGTCAGTGCTGCCTGTGTGGGGGAGCACTGACAGTGCTGGCTGTGTGGTGGGAGCACTGAGAGTGCTGGCTGTGTGTGGGAGCACTGACAGTGCTGACTGTGTGGGAGGAGCACTGACAGTGCTGGCTGTGTGGTGGAAGCACTGACAGTGCTGGCTGTGTGGGGGGTGCACTGACAGTGCTGGCTGTGTGGGGAGCACTGACAGTGCTGGCTGTGTGGGGGAGCACTGAGAGTGCAGGCTGTGTGGGGGAGCACTGACAGTGCTGGCTGTGTGGTGGAAGCACTGACAGTGCTAGCTGTGTGGGAGGAGCAGTGACAGTGCTGGCTGTGCGGTGGGAGCACTGACAGTGCTGGCTGTGTGGGAGGAGCACTGACAGTGCTGGCTGTGTGGTGGAAGCACTGACAGTGCTAGCTGTGTGGTAGGAGCACTGACAGTGCTGGCTGTGTGGTGGGAGCACTGACAGTGCTGGCTGTGTGTGTGGGAGCACTGACAGTGCTGGCTGTGTGGGGGAGCACTGTCAGTGCTGGCTATGTGGTGGGAGCACTGACAGTGCTGGTTGTGTGGTGGGAGCACTGACAGTGCTGGCTGTGTGGGGGGAGCATTGACAGTGCTGGCTGTGTGGGGAGCACAGACAGTGCTGGCTGTGTGGGGAGCACTGACAGTGCTGGCTGTGTGGGGGAGCACTGACAGTGCTGGCTGTGTGGGGAGCACTGACAGTGCTGGCTGTGTGGGGGAGCACTGACAGTGCTGGCAGTGTGGTGGGAGCACTGACAGTGCTGGCTGTGTGGGGGGCACTGACAGTGCTGGCTGTGTCTTGGGAGCACTGACAGTGCTGGCTGTGTTGGGGGAGCACTGACAGTGCTGGCTGTGTGGGGGAGCACTGACAGTGCTGTCTGTGTGGGGGGAGCACTGACAGTGCTGGCTGTGTGGGTGGAGCACTGACCGTGCTGGCTGTGTGGGGGGAGCACTGACAGTGCTGGCTGTGTGGTGGGTGCATTGACAGTGCTGACTGTGTGGTGGGAGCACTGACAGTGCTGGCTGTGTGGTGGGAGCACTGACAGCGCTGGCTGTGTGGTGGGAGCACTGACAGTGCTGGCTGTGTGGGGGAGCACTGTAAGTGCTGGCTGTGTGGTGGGAGCACTGACAGCGCTGGCTGTGTGGTGGGAGCACTGACAGCGCTGGCTGTGTGGTGGGAGCACTGACAGTGCTGGCTGTGTGGTGGGAGCACTGACAGTGCTGGCTGTGTGGTGGGAGCACTGACAGTGCTGACTGTGTGGGGAGCACTGACCGTGCTGGCTGTGTGGTGGGAGCACTGACAGTGCTGGCTGTGTTGTGGGAGCACTGACAGTGCTGGCTGTGTGGTGGGAGCACTGACAGTGCTGACTGTGTGGGGAGCACTGACCGTGCTGGCTGTGAGGGGAGCACTGACAGTGCTGGCTGTGTGGGGGAGCACTGACAGTGCTGGCTGTGTGGGGGAGCACTGACAGTGCTGGCCTTGTGGCGGGAGCACTGACAGTGCTGGCTGTGTGGTGGGAGCACTGACAGTGCTGGCTGTGTGGTGGGATCACTGACAGTGCTGGCTGTGTGGGGGGATCTCTGACAGTGCTAGCTGTTTGGGGGGAGAACTGACAGTGCTGGCTATGTGGAGGGAGCACTGACAGTGCTGGCTGTGTGGAGGGAGCACTGGCAGTGCTGGCTGTGTGTTGGGATCACTGACAGTGCTGGCTGTGTGGTGGGAGCACTGACACTGCTGGCTGTGTGGGGGGAGCACTGACAGTGCTGGCTGTGTGGGGAGCATTGACAGTGCTGGCTGTTTGGGGGTGCACTGACAGTGCTGGCTGTTTGGGGGAAGCACTGACAGTGCTGGCAGTGTGGGTGGATCACTGAGAGTGCTGGCTGTGTGGGGGAGCACAGACAGTGCTGGCTGTGTGGTGGGAGCACTGACAGTGCTGGCTGAGTGGTGGAGCACTGACAGTGCTGACTGTGGGGAGCACTGACAGTGCTGGCTGTGTGGTGGGAGGACTGACAGTGCTGGCTGTGTGGAGGGAGCACTGACAGTGCTGGCTGTGTGGTGGAGCACTGATAGTGCTGGCTGTGGGGTAGCACTGACAGTGCTGGCTGTGTGGTGGGAGCACTGACAGTGCTGGCTGTGTGGGGGGAGCACTGACAGTGCTGGCTGTGTGGTGGAAACACTGACAGTGCTGGCTGTGTGGGGGAGCACTGACAGTGCTTGCTGTGTGGGGGAGCACTGACAGTGCTGGCTTTGTGGGGGAGCACTGACAGTGCTGGCTGTGTGGGGGGAGCACTGACAGTGCTTGCTGTGGGAGGATCACTGACAGTGCTGGCTGTGTGGTAGAAGCCCTGACAGTGCTGGCTGTGTGGGGAGCACTGACAGTGCTGCCTGTGTGGGGGAGCACTGACAGTGCTGGCTGTGTGGTGGGAGCACTGACAGTGCTGGCTGTGTGTGGGAGCACTGACAGTGCTGGCTGTGTGGGGGGCACTGACAGTGCTGGCTGTGTCTTGGGAGCACTGACAGTGCTGGCTGTGTTGGGGGAGCACTGACAGTGCTGGCTGTGTGGGGGAGCACTGACAGTGCTGTCTGTGTGGGGGGAGCACTGACAGTGCTGGCTGTGTGGGTGGAGCACTGACCGTGCTGGCTGTGTGGGGGGAGCACTGACAGTGCTGGCTGTGTGGTGGGTGCATTGACAGTGCTGACTGTGTGGTGGGAGCACTGACAGTGGTGGCTGTGTGGTGGGAGCACTGACAGCGCTGGCTGTGTGGTGGGAGCACTGACAGTGCTGGCTGTGTGGGGGAGCACTGTAAGTGCTGGCTGTGTGGTGGGAGCACTGACAGCGCTGGCTGTGTGGTGGGAGCACTGACAGCGCTGGCTGTGTGTTGGGAGCACTGACAGTGCTGGCTGTGTGGTGGGAGCACTGACAGTGCTGGCTGTGTGGTGGGAGCACTGACAGTGCTGACTGTGTGGGGAGCACTGACCGTGCTGGCTGTGTGGTGGGAGCACTGACAGTGCTGGCTGTGTTGTGGGAGCACTGACAGTGCTGGCTGTGAGGGGAGCACTGACAGTGCTGGCTGTGTGGGGGAGCACTGACAGTGCTGGCTGTGTGGGGGAGCACTGACAGTGCTGGCCTTGTGGCGGGAGCACTGACAGTGCTGGCTGTGTGGTGGGAGCACTGACAGTGCTGGCTGTGTGGTGGGATCACTGACAGTGCTGGCTGTGTGGGGGGATCTCTGACAGTGCTAGCTGTTTGGGGGGAGAACTGACAGTGCTGGCTATGTGGAGGGAGCACTGACAGTGTTGGCTGTGTGGAGGTAGCACTGGCAGTGCTGGCTGTGTGTTGGGATCACTGACAGTGCTGGCTGTGTGGTGGGAGCACTGACACTGCTGGCTGTGTGGGGGGAGCACTGACAGTGCTGGCTGTGTGGGGGAGCATTGACAGTGCTGGCTGTTTGGGGGTGCACTGACAGTGCTGGCTGTTTGGGGGAAGCACTGACAGTGCTGGCAGTGTGGGTGGATCACTGACAGTGCTGGCTGTGTGGGGGAGCACAGACAGTGCTGGCTGTGTGGTGGGAGCACTGACAGTGCTGGCTGAGTGGTGGAGCACTGACAGTGCTGGCTGTGGGGAGCACTGACAGTGCTGGCTGTGTGGTGGGAGGACTGACAGTGCTGGCTGTGTGGAGGGAGCACTGACAGTGCTGGCTGTGTGGTGGAGCACTGATAGTGCTGGCTGTGGGGTAGCACTGACAGTGCTGGCTGTGTGGTGGGAGCACTGACAGTGCTGGCTGTGTGGGGGGAGCACTGACAGTGCTGGCTGTGTGGTGGAAACACTGACAGTGCTGGCTGTGTGGGGGAGCACTGACAGTGCTTGCTGTGTGGGGGAGCACTGACAGTGCTGGCTGTGTGGGGGAGCACTGACAGTGCTGGCTGTGTGGGGGGAGCACTGACAGTGCTTGCTGTGGGAGGATCACTGACAGTGCTGGCTGTGTGGTAGAAGCCCTGACAGTGCTGGCTGTGTGGGGAGCACTGACAGTGCTGCCTGTGTGGGGGAGCACTGACAGTGCTGGCTGTGTGGTGGGAGCACTGACAGTGCTGGCTGTGTGTGGGAGCACTGACAGTGCTGGCTGTGTGGGCGGAGCACTGACAGTGCTGGCTGTGTGGGTGGAGCACTGACAGTGCTGGCTGTGTGGTGGAAGCACTGACAGTGCTGGCTGTGTGGGAGGATCACTGACAGTGCTGGCTGTGTGGTGGAAGCACTGACAGTGCTGGCTGTGTGGGGAGCACTGTCAGTGCTGCCTGTGTGGGGGAGCACTGACAGTGCTGGCTGTGTGGTGGGAGCACTGACAGTGCTGGCTGTGTGTGGGAGCACTGACAGTGCTGACTGTGTGGGAGGAGCACTGACAGTGCTGGCTGTGTGGTGGAAGCACTGACAGTGCTCGCTGTGTGGGGGGAGCACTGACAGTGCTGGCTGTGTGGGGGAGCACTGACAGTGCTGGCTGTGTGAGGGAGCACTGAGAGTGCAGGCTGTGTGGGGAGCACTGACAGTGCTGGCTGTGTGGTGGGAGCACTGACAGTGCTGGCTGTGTGGGAGGAGCACTGACAGTGCTGGCTGTGTGGTGGAAGCACTGACAGTGCTAGCTGTGTGGTAGGAGCACTGACAGGGCTGGCTGTGTGGTGGGAGCACTGACAGTGCTGGCTGTGTGTGTGGGAGCACTGACAGTGCTGGCTGTGTGGGGGAGCACTGTCAGTGCTGGCTATGTGGTGGGAGCACTGACAGTGCTGGTTGTGTGGTGGGAGCACTGACAGTGCTGGCTGTGTGGGGGAGCATTGACTGTGCTGGCTGTGTGGGGAGCACTGACAGTGCTGGCTGTGTGGGGAGCACTGACAGTGCTGGCTGTGTGGGGGAGCACTGACAGTGCTGGCTGTGTGGGGAGCACTGACAGTGCTGGCTGTGTGGGGGAGCACTGACTGTGCTGGCAGTGTGGTGGGAGCACTGACAGTGCTGGCTGTGTGGGGGGCACTGACAGTGCTGGCTGTGTGGGGGAGCACTGACAGTGCTGTCTGTGTGGGGGGAGCACTGACAGTGCTGGCTGTGTGGGTGGAGCACTGACCGTGCTGGCTGTGTGGGGGAGCACTGACAGTGCTGGCTGTGTGGTGCGTGCATTGACAGTGCTGACTGTGTGGTGGGAGCACTGACAGTGCTGGCTGTGTGGTGGGAGCACTGACAGCGCTGGCTGTGTGGTGGGAGCACTGACAGTGCTGGCTGTGTGGGGGAGCACTGAAAGTGCTGGCTGTGTGGTGGGAGCACTGACAGCGCTGGCTGTGTGGTGGGAGCACTGAGAGCGCTGGCTGTGTGGTGGGAGCACTGACAGTGCTGGCTGTGTGGTGGGAGCACTGACAGTGCTGGCTGTGTGGTGGGAGCACTGACAGTGCTGACTGTGTGGGGAGCACTGACAGTGCTGGCTGTGTGGGGGAGCACTGACAGTGCTGGCTGTGTGGGGGAGCACTGAGAGTGCAGGCTGTGTGGGCGAGCACTGACAGTGCTGGCTGTGTGGTGGAAGCACTGACAGTGCTAGCTGTGTGGGAGGAGCACTGACAGTGCTGGCTGTGTGGTGGGAGCACTGACAGTGCTGGCTGTGTGGGAGGAGCACTGACAGTGCTGGCTGTGTGGTGGAAGCACTGACAGTGCTAGCTGTGTGGTAGGAGCACTGACAGTGCTGGCTGTGTGGTGGGAGCACTGACAGTGCTGGCTGTGTGTGTGGGAGCACTGACAGTGCTGGCTGTGTGGGGGAGCACTGTCAGTGCTGGCTATGTGGTGGGAGCACTGACAGTGCTGCTTGTGTGTTGGGAGCACTGACAGTGCTGGCTGTGTGGGGGGAGCATTGACAGTGCTGGCTGTGTGGGGATCACTGACAGTGCTGGCTGTGTGGGGAGCACTGACAGTGCTGGCTGTGTGGGGGAGCACTGACAGTGCTGGCTGTGTGGGGAGCACTGACAGTGCTGGCTGTGTGGGGGAGCACTGACAGTGCTGGCTGTGTCTTGGGAGCACTGACAGTGCTGGCTGTGTTGGGGGAGCACTGACAGTGCTGGCTGTGTGGGGGAGCACTGACAGTGCTGTCTGTGTGGGGGGAGCACTGACAGTGCTGGCTGTGTGGGTGGAGCACTGACCGTGCTGGCTGTGTGGGGGGAGCACTGACAGTGCTGGCTGTGTGGTGGGTGCATTGACAGTGCTGACTGTGTGGTGGGAGCACTGACAGTGCTGGCTGTGTGGTGGGAGCACTGACAGCGCTGGCTGTGTGGTGGGAGCACTGACAGTGCTGGCTGTGTGGGGGAGCACTGAAAGTGCTGGCTGTGTGGTGGGAGCACTGACAGCGCTGGCTGTGTGGTGGGAGCACTGACAGCGCTGGCTGTGTGGTGGGAGCACTGACAGTGCTGGCTGTGTGGTGGGAGCACTGACAGTGCTGGCTGTGTGGTGGGAGCACTGACAGTGCTGACTGTGTGGGGAGCACTGACCGTGCTGGCTGTGTGGTGGGAGCACTGACAGTGCTGGCTGTGTTGTGGGAGCACTGACAGTGCTGGCTGTGAGGGGAGCTCTGACAGTGCTGGCTGTGTGGGGGAGCACTGACAGTGCTGGCTGTGTGGGGGAGCACTGACAGTGCTGGCCTTGTGGCGGGAGCACTGACAGTGCTGGATGTGTGGTGGGAGCACTGACAGTGCTGGCTGTGTGGTGGGATCACTGACAGTGCTGGCTGTGTGGGGGGATCTCTGACAGTGCTAGCTGTTTGGGGGGAGAACTGACAGTGCTGGCTATGTGGAGGGAGCACTGACAGTGCTGGCTGTGTGGAGGGAGCACTGGCAGTGCTGGCTGTGTGTTGGGATCACTGACAGTGCTGGCTGTGTGGTGGGAGCACTGACACTGCTGGCTGTGTGGGGGGAGCACTGACAGTGCTGGCTGTGTGGGGGAGCATTGACAGTGCTGGCTGTTTGGGGGTGCACTGACAGTGCTGGCTGTTTGGGGGAAGCACTGACAGTGCTGGCAGTGTGGGTGGATCACTGACAGTGCTGGCTGTGTGGGGAGCACAGACAGTGCTGGCTGTGTGGTGGGAGCACTGACAGTGCTGGCTGAGTGGTGGAGCACTGACAGTGCTGGCTGTGGGGAGCACTGACAGTGCTGGCTGTGTGGTGGGAGGACTGACAGTGCTGGCTGTGTGGAGGGAGCACTGACAGTGCTGGCTGTGTGGTGGAGCACTGATAGTGCTGGCTGTGGGGTAGCACTGACAGTGCTGGCTGTGTGGTGGGAGCACTGACAGTGCTGGCTGTGTGGGGGGAGCACTGACAGTGCTAGCTGTGTGGTGGAAACACTGACAGTGCTGGCTGTGTGGGGGAGCACTGACAGTGCTTGCTGTGTGGGGGAGCACTGACAGTGCTGGCTGTGTGGGGGAGCACTGACAGTGCTGGCTGTGTGGGGGGAGCACTGACAGTGCTTGCTGTGGGAGGATCACTGACAGTGCTGGCTGTGTGGTAGAAGCCCTGACAGTGCTGGCTGTGTGGGGAGCACTGACAGTGCTGCCTGTGTGGGGGAGCACTGACAGTGCTGGCTGTGTGGTGGGAGCACTGACAGTGCTGGCTGTGTGTGGGAGCACTGACAGTGCTGGCTGTGTGGGCGGAGCACTGACAGTGCTGGCTGTGTGGGTGGAGCACTGACAGTGCTGGCTGTGTGGGGGAGCACTGACAGTGCTGGCTGTGTGGTGGAAGCACTGACAGCCTGGCTATGTGGGGGGAGCACTGACAGTGCTGGCTGTGTGGTGGGAGCACTGACAGTGCTGGCTGTGTGGGAGGATCACTGACAGTGCTGGCTGTGTGGTGGAAGCACTGACAGTGCTGGCTGTGTGTGGAGCACTGTCAGTGCTGCCTGTGTGGGGGAGCACTGACAGTGCTGGCTGTGTGGTGGGAGCACTGACAGTGCTGGCTGTGTGTGGGAGCACTGACAGTGCTGACTGTGTGGGAGGAGCACTGACAGTGCTGGCTGTGTGGTGGAATCACTGACAGTGCTGGCTGTGTGGTGGGAGCACTGACATTGCTGGCTGTGTGGGAGGAGCACTGACAGTGCTGGCTGTGTGGTGGAAGCACTGACAGTGCTAGCTGTGTGGTAGGAGCACTGACAGGGCTGGCTGTGTGGTGGGAGCACTGACAGTGCTGGCTGTGTGTGTGGGAGCACTGACAGTGCTGGCTGTGTGGGGGAGCAATGTCAGTGCTGGCTATGTGGTGGGAGCACTGACAGTGCTGGTTGTGTGGTGGGAGCACTGACAGTGCTGGCTGTGTGGGGGGAGCATTGACAGTGCTGGCTGTGTGGGGAGCACTGACAGTGCTGGCTGTGTGGGGAGCACTGACAGTGCTGGCAGTGTGGGGGAGCACTGACAGTGCTGGCTGTGTGGGGGAGCACTGACAGTGCTGGCAGTGTGGTGGGAGCACTGACAGTGCTGGCTGTGTGGGGGGCACTGACAGTGCTGGCTGTGTGGGGGAGCACTGACAGTGCTGTCTGTGTGGGGGGAGCACTGACAGTGCTGGCTGTGTGGGTGGAGCACTGACCGTGCTGGCTGTGTGGGGGAGCACTGACAGTGCTGGCTGTGTGGTGGGTGCATTGACAGTGCTGACTGTGTGGTGGGAGCACTGACAGTGCTGGCTGTGTTGTGGGAGCACTGACAGCGCTGGCTGTGTGGTGGGAGCACTGACAGTGCTGGCTGTGTGGGGGAGCACTGAAAGTGCTGGCTGTGTGGTGGGAGCACTGACAGCGCTGGCTGTGTGGTGGGAGCACTGACAGCGCTGGCTGTGTGGTGGGAGCACTGACAGTGCTGGCTGTGTGGTGGGAGCACTGACAGTGCTGGCTGTGTGGTGGGAGCACTGACAGTGCTGACTGTGTGGGGAGCACTGACAGTGCTGGCTGTGTGGGGAGCACTGACAGTGCTGGCAGTGTGGGGGAGCACTGACAGTGCTGGCTGTGTGGGGGAGCACTGACAGTGCTGGCAGTGTGGTGGGAGCACTGACAGTGCTGGCTGTGTGGGGGGCACTGACAGTGCTGGCTGTGTGGGGGAGCACTGACAGTGCTGTCTGTGTGGGGGGAGCACTGACAGTGCTGGCTGTGTGGGTGGAGCACTGACCGTGCTGGCTGTGTGGGGGAGCACTGACAGTGCTGGCTGTGTGGTGGGTGCATTGACAGTGCTGACTGTGTGGTGGGAGCACTGACAGTGCTGGCTGTGTGGTGGGAGCACTGACAGCGCTGGCTGTGTGGTGGGAGCACTGACAGTGCTGGCTGTGTGGGGGAGCACTGAAAGTGCTGGCTGTGTGGTGGGAGCACTGACAGCGCTGGCTGTGTGGTGGGAGCACTGACAGCGCTGGCTGTGTGGTGGGAGCACTGACAGTGCTGGCTGTGTGGTGGGAGCACTGACAGTGCTGGCTGTGTGGTGGGAGCACTGACAGTGCTGACTGTGTGGGGAGCACTGACAGTGCTGGCTGTGTGGTGGGAGCACTCACAGTGCTGGCTGTGAGGGGAGCACTGACAGTGCTGGTTGTGTGGTGGGAGCACTGACAGTGCTGGCTGTGTGGTGGGAGCACTGACAGTGCTGGCTGTGTGGTGGGAGCACTGACAGTGCTGGCTGTGTGGTGGGAGCACTCACAGTGCTGGCTGTGAGGGGAGCACTGACAGTGCTGGCTGTGTAGGGGAGCACTGACAGTGCTGGCTGTGTGGGGGAGCACTGACAGTGCTGGCCTTGTGGCGGGGGCACTGACAGTGCTGGCTGTGTGGTGGGAGCACTGACAGTGCTGGCTGTGTGGTGGGATCACTGACAGTGCTGGCTGTGTGGGGGGATCTCTGACAGTGCTGGCTGTTTGGGGGGGAGAACTGACAGTGCTGGCTATGTGGAGGGAGCACTGACAGTGCTGGCTGTGTGGAGGGAGCACTGGCAGTGCTGGCTGTGTGTTGGGATCACTGACAGTGCTGGCTGTGTGGTGGGTGCACTGACAGTGCTGGCTGTGTGTTGGGATCACTGACAGTGCTGGCTGTGTGGTGGGAGCACTGACACTGCTGGCTGTGTGGGGGGAGCACTGACAGTGCTGGCTGTGTGGGGGAGCATTGACTGTGCTGGCTGTGTGGGGGGAGCACTGACAGTGCTGGCTGTTTGGGGGAAGCACTGACAGTGCTGGCAGTGTGGGTGGATCACTGACAGTGCTGGCTGTGTGGGGGAGCACAGACAGTGCTGGCTGTGTGGTGGGAGCACTGACAGTGCTGGCTGAGTGGTGAAGCACTGACAGTGCTGGCTGTGGGGAGCACTGACAGTGCTGGCTGTGTGGTGGAAGGACTGACAGTGCTGGCTGTGTGGAGGGAGCACTGACTGTGCTGGCTGTGTGGTGGAGCACTGATAGTGCTGGCTGTGGGGTAGCACTGACAGTGCTGGCTGTGTGGTGGGAGCACTGACAGTGCTGGCTGTGTGGCAAAGCACTGACAGTGCTGGCTGTGTGGGGTGAGCACTGACAGTGCTGGCTGTGTGGTGGGAGCACTGACAGTGCTGGCTGTGTGGCGGGAGCACTGACAGTGCTGGCTGTGTGGGGTGAGCACTGACAGTGCTAGCTGTGTGGTGGGAGCACTGACAGTGCTGGCTGTGTCGGGGGAGCACTGACAGTGCTGGCTGTGTCGGGGGAGCACTGAATGTGATGGATTTGTGGTGGAACCCTGACAGTGCTGGCTTTGGTGGGAGCACTGACAGTGCTGGCTGTGTCGGGGTAGCACTGACAGTGCTGGCTGTGTGGTGGAACACTGACAGTGCTGGCTGTGGGGGAGCACTGACAGTGCTGGCTGTGTGGTGGGAGCACTGCCACTGCTGACTGTGTGTGGGGGAGCACTCACAGTGCTTGCTGTGTGGGGGGAGCACTGACAGTGCTGGCTGTGTGGGGGAGCACTGCCAGTGCTGGCTGTGTGGGGGAGCACTGACAGTACTGGCTGTGTGGTGGGAGCACTGACAGTGCTGTCTGTGTGGTGGGAGCACTGACAGTGCTGGCTGTGTGGGGTGGGGGGGGGGCACTGACAGTGCTGGCTGTGTGGTGGGAGCACTGACAGTGCTGGCTTTGTGGTTTGAGCACTGACAGTGCTGGCTGTGTGGGGGGGGAGCACTGTCAGTGCTGGCTGTGTGGGGAGCACTGACGGTGCTGGCTGTTTGGGGGGAGCACTGACAGTGCTGGCTGTGTGGGGGGAGCACATAGTCCTGGCTGTGTGGGGAGCACTGATAGTGTTGGCTGTTTGGGGGGAGCACTGACAGTGCATCCTGTGTGGGGGGAGCACTGACAGTGCTGGCTGTGTGGGGGAGCACTGACAGAGCTGGCTGTGTTGGGGCAGCACTGACAGTGCAGGCTGTGTTGGGGCTGCACTGGCAGTGCTGGCTGTGTGGGGAGAGCACTGACAGTACTGGCTGTGTGTGGTAGCACTGACAGTGGTGGTTGTGTGGCGGGAGCACGGACAGTGCTGGCTGTGTGGGGTTAGCACTGACAGTGCTGGCTGTGTGGTGGGAGCAGTGACAGTGCTGGCTGTGTCGGGGGAGCACTCACAGTGCTGGCTGTGTGGGGGAGCACTGACAGTGCTGGCTGTGTGGTGGGAGCAGTGACAGTGCTGGCTGTGTCGGGGGAGCACTCACAGTGCTGGCTGTGTGGGGAGCACTGACAGTGCTGGCTGTGTGGGGGAGCACTGACAGTGCTGGCTGTGTGGGGGAGCACTGACAGTGGTGTCTGTGTGGGGGGAGCACTGACAGTGCTGGCTGTGTGGGGGGAGCACTGACAGTGCTGGCAGTGTGTGCGGGAGCACTCACAGTGCTGGCTGTGTGGTGGGAGCACTGACAGTGCTGGCTGTGTGGGGGGAGCACTGGTAGTGCTGTCTGTGTGGGGGAGCACTGACAGTGCTGGCTGTGTGGGGCGAGCACTGACAGTGCTGGCTGTGTGGGGGGAGCACTGACAGTGCTGGCTGTGTGGGGGGAGCACTGACAGTGCTGGCTGTGTGGGGGGAGCACTGACAGTGCTGGCTGTGTGGGGAGCACTGACAGTGCAGGCAGTGTGGGGGAGCACTGACAGTGCTGGCTCTGTGGGGGGAGCACTGACAATGTTGTCTGTGTGGTGGGAGCACTGGCAGTGCAGGCTGTGTGGGGGGAGCACTGACAGTGCTGGCTGTGTGTGCGGGAGCACTCACAGTGCTGGCTGTGTGGTGGGAGCACTGACAGTGCTGGCTGTGTGGGGGGAGCACAGTTAGTGCTGTCTGTGTGGGGGAGCACTGACAGTGCTGGCTGTGTGGGGCGAGCACTGACAGTGCTGGCTGTGTGGGGGGAGCACTGACAGTGCTGGCTGTGTGGGGGAGCACTGATAGTGCTGGCTGTGTGGGGGGAGCACTGACAGTGCTGGCTGTGTGGGGAGCACTGACAGTGCAGGCTGTGTGGAGGAGCACTGACAGTGCTGGCTGTGTGGGGGGAGCACTGACAATGTTGTCTGTGTGGTGGGAGCACTGGCAGTGCAGGCTGTGTGGGGAAGCACTGACACGGCTGGCTGTGTGGGGGAGCACTGACAATGTTGTATGTGTGGTGGGAGCACTGACAGTGCTGGCTGTGTGGGGGTGCACTGACAGTGCTGGCTGTGTGGGGGAGCACTGACAGTGCTGGCTGTGTGGGGGAGCACTGACAGTGCTGGCTGAGTGGGGGAGCACTGACAGTGCTGGCTGTGTGGGTGGAGCACTGACAGTGCTTGCTGTGTGGGGGGAGCACTGACGGTGCTTGCTGTGTGGTGGGAGCACAGACGGTGCTGGCTGTGTGGGGGGAGCACTGACAGTGCTGGCTGTGCGGTGGGAGCAATGACAGTGCTGGCTGTGTGTGGGAGCACTGACAGTGCTGACTGTGTGGGAGGAGCACTGACAGTGCTGGCTGTGTGGTGGTAGCACTGACAGTGCTGGCTGTGTGGTGGGAGCACTGACAGTGCTGGCTGTGTGGGGGAGCACTGACAGTGCTGGCTGTGTGGTGGGAGCACTGACAGTGCTGGCTGTGTGGTGGGAGCACTGACAGTGCTAGCTGTGTGCTGGGAGGACTGACATGCTGGCTGTGTGGGAGGGCACTGACAGTGCTGGCTGTGTGGGGGAGCACTGAAAGTGCTAGCTGATTGGGAGCAACACTGACAGTGCTGCCTGTGTGGAGGGAGCACTGACAGTGCTAGCTGTGTGGGGCGAGCACGGACAGTGCTGGCTGTGTGGTGGGAGCACTGACAGTGCTGGCTGTGTGGGCGGAGCACGGAGAGTGCTGGCTGTGTGGGGGGATCACTGACAGTGCTGGCTGTTTGTGGGGAGCACTGACAGTGTTGGCTGTGTGGGGGAGCACTGCCAGTGCTGGCTCTGTGGGGGGAGCATTGACAGTGCTGGTTGTGTGGTGGGAGCACTGACAGTGCTGGCTGTGTGGTGGGAGCACTGACAGTGTTGGCTGTGTGGGGGGAGCACTTACAGAGCTGGCTGTGTTGGGGAGCACTGACAGTGCTGGCTGTGTGGGGGAGCAATGACAGTGCTGGCTGTGTGCTGGGAGCACTGACAGGGCTGGCTGTGTGGTGGGTGCACTGACAATGCTGGATGTGATGTGGGAGCACTGACAGTGCTGGCTGTGTGGTGGGAGCACTGTCAGTGCTGGCTGTGTTGTGGGAGCACTGACAGGGCTGGCTGTGTGGTGGGAGCACTGACAGTGCTGGCTGTGTAGTGGAAGCACTGACAGTGCTGGCTGTGTGGGGGGAGCACTGACAGTGCTGGCTGTGTGGTGGAAACACTGACAGTGCTGGCTGTGTGGGGGAGCACTGACAGTGCTTGCTGTGTGGGGGAGCACTGACAGTGCTGGCTGTGTGGGGGAGCACTGACACTGCTGGCTGTGTGTGGGGGAGCACTCACAGTGCTTGCTGTGTGGGGGGAGCACTGACAGTGCTGGCTGTGTGGGGGAGCACTGCCAGTGCTGGCTGTGTGGGGGAGCACTGACAGTACTGGCTGTGTGGTGGGAGCACTGACAGTGCTGTCTGTGTGGTGGGAGCACTGACAGTGCTGGCTGTGTGGGGTGGGGGGGGGGGCACTGACAGTGCTGGCTGTGTGGTGGGAGCACTGACAGTGCTGGCTTTGTGGTTTGAGCACTGACAGTGCTGGCTGTGTGGGGGGGGAGCACTGTCAGTGCTGGCTGTGTGGGGAGCACTGACGGTGCTGGCTGTTTGGGGGGAGCACTGACAGTGCTGGCTGTGTGGGGGGAGCACATAGTGCTGGCTGTGTGGGGAGCACTGATAGTGTTGGCTGTTTGGGGGGAGCACTGACAGTGCTGGCTGTGTGGGGGAGCACTGACAGAGCTGGCTGTGTTGGGGCAGCACTGACAGTGCAGGCTGTGTTGGGGCTGCACTGGCAGTGCTGGCTGTGTGGGGAGAGCACTGACAGTACTGGCTGTGTGTGGTAGCACTGACAGTGGTGGTTGTGTGGCGGGAGCACGGACAGTGCTGGCTGTGTGGGGTTAGCACTGACAGTGCTGGCTGTGTGGTGGGAGCAGTGACAGTGCTGGCTGTGTCGGGGGAGCACTCACAGTGCTGGCTGTGTGGGGGAGCACTGACAGTGCTGGCTGTGTGGTGGGAGCAGTGACAGTGCTGGCTGTGTCGGGGGAGCACTCACAGTGCTGGCTGTGTGGGGAGCACTGACAGTGCTGGCTGTGTGGGGGAGCACTGACAGTGCTGGCTGTGTGGGGGAGCACTGACAGTGGTGTCTGTGTGGGGGGAGCACTGACAGTGCTGGCTGTGTGGGGGGAGCACTGACAGTGCTGGCAGTGTGTGCGGGAGCACTCACAGTGCTGGCTGTGTGGTGGGAGCACTGACAGTGCTGGCTGTGTGGGGGGAGCACTGGTAGTGCTGTCTGTGTGGGGGAGCACTGACAGTGCTGGCTGTGTGGGGCGAGCACTGACAGTGCTGGCTGTGTGGGGGAGCACTGACAGTGCTGGCTGTGTGGGGGGAGCACTGACAGTGCTGGCTGTGTGGGGGGAGCACTGACAGCGCTGGCTGTGTGGGGAGCACTGACAGTGCAGGCAGTGTGGGGGAGCACTGACAGTGCTGGCTCTGTGGGGGGAGCACTGACAATGTTGTCTGTGTGGTGGGAGCACTGGCAGTGCAGGCTGTGTGGGGGAGCACTGACAGTGCTGGCTGTGTGTGCGGGAGCACTCACAGTGCTGGCTGTGTGGTGGGAGCACTGACAGTGCTGGCTGTGTGGGGGGAGCACAGTTAGTGCTGTCTGTGTGGGGGAGCACTGACAGTGCTGGCTGTGTGGGGCGAGCACTGACAGTGCTGGCTGTGTGGGGGGAGCACTGACAGTGCTGGCTGTGTGGGGGAGCACTGATAGTGCTGGCTGTGTGGGGGGAGCACTGACAGTGCTGGCTGTGTGGGGAGCACTGACAGTGCAGGCTGTGTGGAGGAGCACTGACAGTGCTGGCTGTGTGGGGGGAGCACTGACAATGTTGTCTGTGTGGTGGGAGCACTGGCAGTGCAGGCTGTGTGGGGAAGCACTGACACGGCTGGCTGTGTGGGGGAGCACTGACAATGTTGTATGTGTGGTGGGAGCACTGACAGTGCTGGCTGTGTGGGGGTGCACTGACAGTGCTGGCTGTGTGGGGGAGCACTGACAGTGCTGGCTGTGTGGGGGAGCACTGACAGTGCTGGCTGAGTGGGGGAGCACTGACAGTGCTGGCTGTGTGGGTGGAGCACTGACAGTGCTTGCTGTGTGGGGGGAGCACTGACGGTGCTTGCTGTGTGGTGGGAGCACAGACGGTGCTGGCTGTGTGGGGGGAGCACTGACAGTGCTGGCTGTGCGGTGGGAGCAATGACAGTGCTGGCTGTGTGTGGGAGCACTGACAGTGCTGACTGTGTGGGAGGAGCACTGACAGTGCTGGCTGTGTGGTGGTAGCACTGACAGTGCTGGCTGTGTGGTGGGAGCACTGACAGTGCTGGCTGTGTGGGGGAGCACTGACAGTGCTGGCTGTGTGGTGGGAGCACTGACAGTGCTGGCTGTGTGGTGGGAGCACTGACAGTGCTAGCTGTGTGCTGGGAGGACTGACATGCTGGCTGTGTGGGAGGGCACTGACAGTGCTGGCTGTGTGGGGGAGCACTGAAAGTGCTAGCTGATTGGGAGCAACACTGACAGTGCTGCCTGTGTGGAGGGAGCACTGACAGTGCTAGCTGTGTGGGGCGAGCACGGACAGTGCTGGCTGTGTGGTGGGAGCACTGACAGTGCTGGCTGTGTGGGCGGAGCACGGAGAGTGCTGGCTGTGTGGGGGGATCACTGACAGTGCTGGCTGTTTGTGGGGAGCACTGACAGTGTTGGCTGTGTGGGGGAGCACTGCCAGTGCTGGCTCTGTGGGGGGAGCATTGACAGTGCTGGTTGTGTGGTGGGAGCACTGACAGTGCTGGCTGTGTGGTGGGAGCACTGACAGTGTTGGCTGTGTGGGGGGAGCACTTACAGAGCTGGCTGTGTGGGGGAGCACTGACAGTGCTGGCTGTGTGGGGGAGCAATGACAGTGCTGGCTGTGTGCTGGGAGCACTGACAGGGCTGGCTGTGTGGTGGGTGCACTGACAATGCTGGATGTGATGTGGGAGCACTGACAGTGCTGGCTGTGTGGTGGGAGCACTGTCAGTGCTGGCTGTGTTGTGGGAGCACTGACAGGGCTGGCTGTGTGGTGGGAGCACTGACAGTGCTGGCTGTGTAGTGGAAGCACTGACAGTGCTGGCTGTGTGGGGGGAGCACTGACAGTGCTGGCTGTGTGGTGGAAACACTGACAGTGCTGGCTGTGTGGGGGAGCACTGACAGTGCTTGCTGTGTGGGGGAGCACTGACAGTGCTGGCTGTGTGGGGGAGCACTGACAGTGCTGGCTGTGTGGGGTGAGCACTGACAGTGCTGGCTGTGGGAGGATCACTGACAGTGCTGGCTGTGTGGTAGAAGCCCTGACAGTGCTGGCTGTGTGGGGAGCACTGACAGTGCTGCCTGTGTGGGGGAGCACTGACAGTGCTCGCTGTGTGGTGGGAGCACTGACAGTGCTGGCTGTGTGTGGGAGCACTGGCAGTGCTGACTGTGTGGGAGGAGCACTGACAGTGCTGGCTGTGTGGTGGAAGCACTGACAGTGCTGGCTGTGTGTGGGAGCACTGGCAGTGCTGACTGTGTGGGAGGAGCACTGGCAGTGCTGCCTGTGTGGGGGGTCACTGACAGTGCTGGCTGTGTGGGGAGCACTGACAATGCTGGCTGTGTGGTGGCAGCACTGACAGTGCTGGCTGTGTGAGCGGAGCACTGACAGTGCTGGCTGTGTGGGTGGAGCACTGACAGTGCTGGCTGTGTGGGGGAGCACTGACAGTGCTGGCTTTGTGGTGGAAGCACTGACAGCGCTGGCTATGTGGGGGGAGCACTGACAGTGCTGGCTGTGTGGTGGGAGCACTGACAGTGCTTGCTGTGTGGGGGAGCACTGACAGTGCTGGCTGTGTGGGTGGAGAACTGACAGTGCTGGCTGTGTGGGGGAGCACTGACAGTGCTTGCTGTGCGGTGGGAGCACTGACAGTGCTGGCTGTGTGGTGGAAGCACTGACAGTGCTTGCTGTGTGGGGGAGCACTGACAGTGCTGGCTGTGTGGGGGAGCACTGACAGTGCTGATGTGTGGGGGAGCACTGACAGTGCTGGCTGTGTGGGAGGATCACTGACAGTGCTGGCTGGGTGGTGGAAGTACTGACAGTGCTGGCTGTGTGGGGAGCACTGTCAGTGCTGCCTGTGTGGGGGAGCACTGACAGTGCTGGCTGTGTGGTGGGAGCACTGACAGTGCTGGCTGTGTGTGGGAGCACTGACAGTGCTGACTGTGTGGGAGGAGCACTGACAGTGCTGGCTGTGAGGTGGAAGCACTGACAGTGCTGGCTGTGTGGGGGGAGCACTGACAGTGCTGGCTGTGTGGGGGAGCACTGACAGTGCTGGCTGTGTGGGGGAGCACTGAGAGTGCAGGCTGTGTGGGGGAGCACTGACAGTGCTGGCTGTGTGGTGGAAGCACTGACAGTGCTAGCTGTGTGGGAGGAGCACTGACAGTGCTGGCTGTGTGGTGGAAGCACTGACAGTGCTGGCTGTGTGGGAGGAGCACTGACAGTGCTGGCTGTGTGGTGGAAGCACTGACAGTGCTAGCTGTGTGGTGGAAGCACTGACAGTGCTAGCTGTGTGGTAGGAGCACTGACAGTGCTGGCTGTGTGGTGGGAGCACTGACAGTGCTGGCTGTGTGTGTGGGAGCACTAACAGTGCTGGCTGTGTGGGGGAGCACTGTCAGTGCTGGCTATGTGGTGGGAGCACTGACAGTGCTGGTTGTGTGGTGGGAGCACTGACAGTGCTGGCTGTGTGGGGGGAGCATTGACAGTGCTGGCTGTGTGGGGAGCACTGACAGTGCTGGCTGTGTGGGGAGCACTGACAGTGCTGGCTGTGTGGGGGAGCACTGACAGTGCTGGCTGTGTGGGGAGCACTGACAGTGCTGGCTGTGTGGGGGAGCACTGACAGTGCTGGCTGTGTGGTGGGAGCACTGACAGTGCTGGCTGTGTGGGGGGCACTGACAGTGCTGGCTGCGTCTTGGGAGCACTGACAGTGCTGGCTGTGTTGGGGGAGCACTGACAGTGCTGGCTGTGTGGGGGAGCACTGACAGTGCTGTCTGTGTGGGGGGAGCACTGACAGTGCTGGCTGTGTGGGTGGAGCACTGACCGTGCTGCCTGTGTGGGGGGAGCACTGACAGTGCTGGCTGTGTGGTGGGTGCATTGACAGTGCTGACTGTGTGGTGGGAGCACTGACAGTGCTGGCTGTGTGGTGGGAGCACTGACAGCGCTGGCTGTGTGGTGGGAGCACTGACAGTGCTGGCTGTGTGGGGGAGCACTGAAAGTGCTGGCTGTGTGGTGGGAGCACTGACAGCGCTGGCTGTGTGGTGGGAGCACTGACAGCGCTGGCTGTGTGGTGGGAGCACTGACAGTGCTGGCTGTGTGGTGGGAGCACTGACAGTGCTGGCCGTGTGGTGGGAGCACTGACAGTGCTGACTGTGTGGGGAGCACTGACCGTGCTGGCTGTGTGGTGGGAGCACTGACAGTGCTGGCTGTGTGGTGGAAGCACTGACCGTGCTGGCTGTGAGGGGAGCACTGACAGTGCTGGCTGTGTGGGGGAGCACTGACAGTGCTGGCTGTGTGGGGGAGCACTGACAGTGCTGGCCTTGTGGCGGGAGCACTGACAGTGCTGGCTGTGTGGTGGGAGCACTGACAGTGCTGGCTGTGTGGTGGGATCACTGACAGTGCTGGCTGTGTGGGGGGATCTCTGTCAGTGCTGGCTGTTTGGGGGGAGAACTGACAGTGCTGGCTATGTGGAGGGAGCACTGACAGTGCTGGCTGTGTGGAGGGAGCACTGGAAGTGCTGGCTGTGTGTTGGGATCACTGACAGTGCTGGCTGTGTGGTGGGAGCACTGACACTGCTGGCTGTGTGGGGGGAGCACTGACAGTGCTGGCTGTGTGGGGGAGCATTGACAGTGCTGGCTGTTTGGGGGTGCACTGACAGTGCTGGCTGTTTGGGGGAAGCACTGACAGTGCTGGCAGTGTGGGTGGATCACTGACAGTGTTGGCTCTGTGGGGGAGCACTGACAGTGCTGGCTGTGTGGTGGGAGCACAGACAGTGCTGGCTGTGTGGGGGAGCACTGACAGTGCTGGCTTTGTGGGGGGAAGCACTGACAGTGCTCGCTTTATGGGGGAGCACTGACAGTGCTGGCTGTGGGGTGAGAGAACTGACAGTGCTGGCTGTGTGGTGGGAGCACTGACGGTGCTGGCTGTGTGGTGGGAGCACTGACAGTGCTGGCTGTGTTGGGGAGCACTGACAGTGCTGGCAGTGTGGTTGGAGCACTGGCAGTGCTGGATGTGTGGGTGGAGCACTGACAGTGCTGGCTGTGTGGGGGAGCACTGACAGTGCTGGCTGTGTGAGGGAGCACAGACAGTGCTGGCTGTGTGGGGGAGCACTGACAGTACTGGCTGTGTGAGGGAGCACTGACCGTGCTGGCTGTGTGGTGGGAGCACTGATATTGCTGGCTGTGTGTGGGTAGCAGTGACAGTGCTGGCTGTGTGGGGTTAGCACTGACAGTGCTGGCTGTGTGGTGGGAGCACTGACAGTGTTGGCTGTGTGGGGGAGCACTGACACTGCTGGCTGTGTGGGGAGAGCACTGACAGTGCCGGCTGTGTGGTGGGAGCACTGACAGTGCTGGCTGTGTGTTGAGAGCACTGACACTGCTGGCTGTGTGTTGGGAGCACTGACAGTGCTGGCTGTGTGGGGAGCACTGACAGTGCTGGCTGTGTGTTGGGAGCACTGACAGTGCTGGCTGTGTGGGGAGCACTGACAGTGCTGGCTGTGTGGTGTGAGCACTGACAGTGCTGGCTGTGTGGGGGAGCACTGACAGTGCTGGCTGTGTCGGGGGAGCACTGGCAGTGCTGGGTATGTTGGGGGGGGGGGGTGCACTGACAGTGCTGGCTGTGTGGTGGGAGCACTGACAGAGCTGGCTGTGTGGTGGTAACACTGACAGTGCTGGCTGTGTGGTGGGAGCACTGACAGTGCTGGCTGTGTGGCGGAGCACTGACAGTGCTGGCTGTGTGGTGGGAGCACTGACGGTGCTGGCTGTGTGGTGGGAGCACTGACAGTGCTGGCTGTGTTGGGGAGCACTGACAGTGCTGGCAGTGTGGTGGGAGCACTGGCAGTGCTGGCTGTGTGGTGGGAGCACTGATAGTGCTGGCTGTGTGTGGGTAGCAGTGACAGTTCTGGCTGTGTGGGGGTAGCACTGACAGTGCTGGCTGTGTGGAGGGAGCACTGACAGTGCTGGCTGTGAGGTGGGAGCACTGAGAGTGTTGGCAGTGTGGGGGAGCACTGACCCTGCTGGCAGTGTGGGGAGAGCACTGACAGTGCTGGCTGTGTGGTGGGAGCACTGACAGTGCTGGCTGTGTGGTGAGAGCACTGACAGTGCTGGCTGTGTGGTGGGTGTACTGACAGTGCTGGCTGTGCGGGGGGAGCACTGACTGTGCTGGCTGTGTGTTGGGAGTGCTGGCAGTGCTGGCTGTGTGGGGAGCACTGACAGTGCTGGCTGTGTGGGCGAGCACTGACAGTGCTGGCTGTGTGGTGGGAGCACTGACAGTGCTGGCTGTGTGGGGGGAGCACTGACAGTGCTGGCTGTGTGGTGGGAGCACTGACAGTGCTGGCTCTGTGGGGCGAGCTCGGACATTGCTGTCTGTGTGGGGGAGCACTGACAGTGCTGGCTGTGTGGGGGGAGCACTGACAGCGCTGGCTGTGTGTGCGGGAGCACTCACAGTGCTGGCTGTGTGGGGGGTGCACTGACAGTGCTGGCTGTGTGGGGGAGCACTGACAGTGCTGGCTGTGTGGGTAGCACTGACAGTGCACACTGTTTGGGGGTGCACTGACAGTGCTGGCTGTGTGGAGGGAGCACTGACACGGCTGGTTGTGTGGGGGGAGCACTGACAATGTTGTATGTGTGGTGGGAGCACTGACGGTGCTGGCTGTCTGGGGGGAGCACTGACAGTGCTGGCTGTGTGGGGGCAGCACTGACAGTGCTGGCTGTGTGGGGGGAGCACTGACAGTGCTGGCTGTGTGGGGGAGCACTGACAGTGCTGGCTGTGTGGGGGAGCACAGCCGGTGCTGGCTGTGTGGGGGGAGCACTGACACTGCTGGCTGTGTGGTGGGAGCAATGACAGTGCTGGCTGTGTGGGGGAGCACTGACAGTGCTGGCTGTGTGGGGGAGCACTGACAGTGCTGGCTGTGTCGGGGGAGCACTGGCAGTGCTGGCTATGTTGGGGGGGGTGCACTGACAGTGCTGGCTGTGTGGTGGGAGCACTGACAGGGCTGGCTGTGTGGTAGTAACACTGACAGTGCTGGCTGTGTGGTGGGAGCACTGACAGTGCTGGCTGTGCGGGGGAGCACTGACAGTGCTGGCTGTGTGGTGGGAGCACTGACGGTGCTGGCTGTGTGGTGGGAGCACTGACAGTGCTGGCTGTGTTGGGGAGCACTGAAAGTGCTGGCAGTGTGGTGGGAGCACTGGCAGTGCTGGCTGTGTGGGTGGAGCACTGACAGTGCTGGCTGTGTGGGGGAGCACTGACAGTGCTGGCTGTGTGAGGGAGCACTGACAGTGCTGGCTGTGTGGGGGAGCACTGACAGTGCTGGCTGTGTGAGGGAGCACTGACTGTGCTGGCTGTGTGGTGGGAGCACTGATAGTGCTGGCTGTGTGTGGGTAGCAGTGACAGTGCTGGCTGTGTGGGGTTAGCACTGACAGTGCTGGCTGTGTGGGGGGAGCACTGACAGTGCTGGCTGTGTGGTGGGAGCACTGACAGTGTTGGCTGTGTGGGGGGAGCACTGACACTGCTGGCAGTGTGGGGAGAGCACTGACAGTGCTGGCTGTGTGGTGGGAGCACTGACAGTGCTGGCTGTGTGGTGAGAGCACTGACAGTGCTGGCTGTTTAGGGGAGCACTGACAGGCTGGCTGTGTCGGGGGAGCACTGGCAGTGCTGGCTATGTTGGTGGGGGGGTGCACTGACAGTGCTGGCTGTGTGGTGGGAGCACTGACAGAGCTGGCTGTGTGGTGGTAACACTGACAGTGCTGGCTGTGTGGTGGGAGCACTGACAGTGCTGGCTGTGTGGCGGAGCACTGACAGTGCTGGCTGTGTGGTGGGAGCACTGACAGTGCTGGCTGTGTTGGGGAGCACTGACAGTGCTGGCAGTGTGGTGGGAGCACTGGCAGTGCTGGCTGTGTGGTGGGAGCACTGATAGTGCTGGCTGTGTGTGGGTAGCAGTGACAGTGCTGGCTGTGTGGGGGTAGCACTGACAGTGCTGGCTGTGTGGGGGAGCACTGACAGTGCTGGCTGTGAGGTGGGAGCACTGAGAGTGTTGGCTGTGTGGGGGAGCACTGACCCTGCTGGCAGTGTGGGGAGAGCACTGACAGTGCTGGCTGTGTGGTGGGAGCACTGACAGTGCTGGCTGTGTGGTGAGAGCACTGACAGTGCTGGCTGTGTGGTGGGTGTACTGACAGTGCTGGCTGTGCGGGGGGAGCACTGACAGTGCTGGCTGTGTGGTGAGAGCACTGGCAGTGCTGGCTGTGTGGGGAGCACTGACAGTGCTGGCTGTGTGGGCGAGCACTGACAGTGCTGGCTGTGTGGTGGGAGCACTGACAGTGCTGGCTGTGTGGGGGGAGCACTGACAGTGCTGGCTGTGTGGTGGGAGCACTGACAGTGCTGGCTCTGTGGGGCGAGCTCGGACATTGCTGGCTGTGTGGGGGAGCACTGACAGTGCTGGCTGTGTGGGGGGATCACTGACAGCGCTGGCTGTGTGTGCGGGAGCACTCACAGTGCTGGCTGTGTGGGGGGAGCACTGACAGTGCTGGCTGTGTGGGGGGAGCACTGACAGTGCTGGCTGTGTGGGGAGCACTGACAGTGCACACTGTTTGGGGAGCACTGACAGTGCTGGCTGTGTGGAGGGAGCACTGACACGGCTGGTTGTGTGGAGGGAGCACTGACAATGTTGTCTGTGTGGTGGGTGCACTGACGGTGCTGGCTGTCTGGGGGAGCACTGACAGTGCTGGCTGTGTGGCAGAGCACTGACAGTGCTGGCTGTGTGGGGGAGCACTGACAGTGCTGGCTGTGTGGGGGTGCACTGACAGTGCTGGCTGTGTGGGGGAGCACTGACAGTGCAGGCTGTGTGGGGGAGCACTAACAGTGCTGGCTGTGTGGGGGAGCACTGACAGTGCTGGCTGTGTGGGGGGAGCACTGACAGTGCTTGCTGTGTGGTGGGAGCACAGCCGGTGCTGGCTGTGTGGGGGGAGCACTGACACTGCTGGCTGTGTGGTGGGAGCAATGACAGCGCTGGCTGTGTGGGGGGAGCACTGACACTGGTGGCAGTGTGGGGAGAGCACTGACAGTGCTGGCTGTGTGGGGGAGCACTGACACTGCTGGCAGTGTGCGGAGAGCACTGACAGTGCTGGCTGTGTGGGAGGAGCACTGACAGTGCTGGCTGTGTGGTGGGAGCACTGACAGTGCTGGCTGTGTGGTGGGAGCACTGACAGTGCTAGCTGTGTGGTGGGAGCACTGACATGCTGGCTGTGTGGGAGGGCACTGACAGTGCTGGCTGTGTGGGGGAGCAATGACAGTGCTAGCTGATTGGGGGAACACTGACAGTGCTGCCTGTGTGGAGGGAGCACTGACAGTGCTGGCTGTGTGGGGGAGCAATGACAGTGCTAGCTGATTGGGGGAACACTGACAGTGCTGCCTGTGTGGGGGAGCACTGACAGTGCTGGCTGTGTGGTGGGAGCACTGACAGTGCTGGCTATGTGGGGGGAGCACGGAGAGTGCTGGCTGTGTGGGGGGATCACTGACAGTGCTGGCTGTTTGTGGGGAGCACTGACAGTGCTGGCTGTGTGGAGGGAGCACTGCCAGTGCTGGCTGTGTGGGGGGAGCATTGACAGTGCTGGTTGTGTGGTGGGAGCACTGACAGTGCTGGCTCTGTGGTGGGAGCACTGACAGTGTTGGCTGTGTGAGGGGAGCACTTAATGAGCTGGCTGTGTGGGGGAGCACTGACAGTGCTGGCTGTGTGGGGGAGCAATGACAGTGCTGGCTGTGTGGTGGGAGCACTGACAGGGCTGGCTGTGTGGTGGGAGCACTGACAATGCTGGCTGTGATGTGGGTGCTCTGACAGTGCTGGCTGTGTGATGGGAGCACTGTCAGTGCTGGCTGTGTTGTGGGAGCACTGACAGGGCTGGCTGTGTGGTGTGAGTACTGACAGTGCTGCCTGTGTAGGGGAGCACTGACGCTGCTGGCTGTGTGGTGGGAGCACTGAGTGCTGGCTGTGTGGGGGAGCACTGACAGTGCTGGCTGTGTGGTGGGAGAACTAACAGTGCTGGCTGTGTGGTGGGAGCACTGACAGTGCTGGCAGTGTGGAGGGAGCACTGACACGGCTGGCTGTGTGGTGGGAGCACTGACAGTGCTGGCTGTGTGGTGGGAGCACTGACAGTGCTGGCTGTGTGGGGAGCACTGACAGTACTGGCTGTGTGGTGGGAGCTCTGACGGTGCTGGCTGTGTGGTGGGAGCACTGACAGTGCTGGCTGTGTGGTGTGAGCACTGACAGTGCTGGCTGTGTGGTGGGAGCACTGACAGTGCTGGCTGTGCGGGGGGTGCATTGACAGTGCTGGCTGTGTGGGGGGATCACTGACAGTGCTGCCTGTGTGTGGGGAGCACTGACATTGCTGGCTGTGTGGTGGGAGCACTGACAGTGCTGGCTGTGTGGGGGAGCACTGACAGTGCTGGCTGTGTGGGGGAGCACTGACAGTGCTGTCTGTGTGGAAGAGCACTGACAGTGCTGGCTGCGTGGTGGGAGCACTGACAGTGCTGGCTGTGTGGAGGGAGCACTGACACGGCAGCCTGTGTGATGGGAGCACTGACAGTGCAGGCTGTGTGGTGGGAGCACTGACAGTGCTGGCTGTATGGGGAGCACTGACAGTGCTGGCTGTGTGCGGGGGGGGGGCACTGACAGTGCTGGCTGTGTGGGGGGTGCACCGACAGTGCTGGCTTTGTGGGGAGCACTGACAGTGCTGGCTGTGTGGTGGGAGCACTGACACTGCTGGCTGTGTGGTGGGAGCACTGACAGTGCTGGCTGTGTGGGGAGCACTGACAGTGCTGGCTGTGTGGTGGGAGCACTGACACTGCTGGCTGTGTGGTGGGAGCACTGATAGTGCTGGCTGTGTGGATGAGCACTGACAGTGCTGGCTGTGTCGGGGGAGCACTGGCAGTGCTGGCTATGTTGGGGGGGGCACTGACAGTGCTGGCTGTGTGGTGGGAGCACTGACAGGGCTGGCTGTGTGGTGGTAGCACTGACAGTGCTGGCTGTGTGGTGGGAGCACTGACAGTGCTGGCTGTGTGGGGGAGCACTGACAGTGCTGGCTGTGTGGTGGGAGCACTGACGGTGCAGGCAGTGTGGTGGGAGCACTGACAGTGATGGCTGTGTGGGGGAGCACTGACAGTGCTGGCTGTGTGGTGGGAGCACTGGCAGTGCTGGCTGTGTGGGTGGAGCACTGACAGTGCTGGCTGTGTGGGGGAGCACTGAGAGTGCTGGCTGTGTTGCGCAGCAGAGACAGTGCTGGCTGTGTGGGGGAGCACTGACAGTGATGGCTGTGTGAGGGAGCACTGACTGTGCTGGCTGTGTGGTGGGAGCACTGATAGTGCTGGCTGTGTGTGGGTAGCACTGACAGTGCTGGCTGTGTGGGGTTAGCACTGACAGTGCTGGCTGTGTGGGGGGAGCACTGACAGTGTTGGCTGTGTGGTGGGAGCACTGGCAGTGCTGGCTGTGTGGGGGGAGCACTGTCAGTGCTGGCTCTGAGGTGGGAGCACTGAAAGTGCTGGGTGTGTGGGGGAGCACTGACAGTGCTGGCTGTGTGGGGGGAGCACTGACAGTGCTGGCTGTGTGGTGGGAGCACTGACAGTGTTGGCTGTGTGGGTGGAGCACTGACACTGCTGGCAGTGTGGGGAGAGCACTGACAGTGCTGGCTGTGTGGTGGGAGCACTGACAGTGCTGGCTGTGTGGTGAGAGCACTGACAGTGCTGGCTGTGTGGGGGAGCACTGACAGTGCTGGCTGTGTCGGGGGAGCACTGGCAGTGCTGGCTATGTTGGTGGGGGGGGGGTGCACTGACAGTGCTGGCTGTGTGGTGGGTGCACTGACAGAGCTGGCTGTGTGGTGGTAACACTAACAGTGCTGGCTGTGTGGTTAGAGCATTAACAGTGCTGGCTGTGTGGCGGAGCACTGACAGTGCTGGCTGTGCGGTGGGAGCACTGACAGTGCTGGCTGTGTTGGGGAGCACTGACAGTGCTGGCAGTGTGGTGGGAGCACTGGCAGTGCTGGCTGTGTGGTGGGAGCACTGATAGAGCTGGCTGTGTGTGGGTAGCAGTGACAGTGCTGGCTGTGTGGGGGTAGCACTGACAGTGCTGGCTGTGTGGGGGAGCACTGACAGTGCTGGCTGTGAGGTGGGAGCACTGAGAGTGTTGGCTGTGTGGGGGAGCACTGACCCTGCTGGCAGTGTGGGGAGAGCACTGACAGTGCTGGCTGTGTGGTGGGAGCACTGACAGTGCTGGCTGTGTGGTGAGAGCACTGACAGTGCTGGCTGTGTGGTGGGTGTACTGACAGTGCTGGCTGTGCGGGGGGAGCACTGACAGTGCTGGCTGTGTGGTGAGAGCACTGGCAGTGCTGGCTGTGTGGGGAGCACTGACAGTGCTGGCTGTGTGGGCGAGCACTGACAGTGCTGGCTGTGTGGTGGGAGCACTGACAATTCTGGCTGTGTGGGGGGAGCACTGACAGTGCTGGCTGTGTGGTGGGAGCACTGACAGTGCTGGCTCTGTGGGGCGAGCTCGGACATTGCTGGCTGTGTGGGGGAGCACTGACAGTGCTGGCTGTGTGGGGGGATCACTGACAGCGCTGGCTGTGTGTGCGGGAGCACTCACAGTGCTGGCTGTGTGGGGGGAGCACTGACAGTGCTGGCTGTGTGGGGGGAGCACTGACAGTGCTGGCTGTGTGGGGAGCACTGACAGTGCACACTGTTTGGGGGAGCACTGACAGTGCTGGCTGTGTGGAGGGAGCACTGACACGGCTGGTTGTGTGGAGGGAGCACTGACAATGTTGTCTGTGTGGTGGGTGCACTGATGGTGCTGGCTGTCTGGGGGAGCACTGACAGTGCTGGCTGTGTGGGGGAGCACTGACAGTGCTGGCTGTGTGGGGGAGCACTGACAGTGCTGGCTGTGTGGGGGTGCACTGACAGTGCTGGCTGTGTGGGGGAGCACTGACAGTGCAGGCTGTGTGGGGGAGCACTAACAGTGCTGGCTGTGTGGGGGAGCACTGACAGTGCTGGCTGTGTGGGGGGAGCACTGACAGTGCGTGCTGATTGGGGGGAGCACTGACAGTGCTTGCTGTGTGGTGGGAGCACAGCCGGTGCTGGCTGTGTGGGGGGAGCACTGACACTGCTGGCTGTGTGGTGGGAGCAATGACAGCGCTGGCTGTGTGGGGGGAGCACTGACACTGGTGGCAGTGTGGGGAGAGCACTGACAGTGCTGGCTGTGTGGGGGAGCACTGACACTGCTGGCAGTGTGCGGAGAGCACTGACAGTGCTGGCTGTGTGGGAGGAGCACTGACAGTGCTGGCTGTGTGGTGGGAGCACTGACAGTGCTGGCTGTGTGGTGGGAGCACTGACAGTGCTAGCTGTGTGGTGGGAGCACTGACATGCTGGCTGTGTGGGAGGGCACTGACAGTGCTGGCTGTGTGGGGGAGCAATGACAGTGCTAGCTGATTGGGGGAACACTGACAGTGCTGCCTGTGTGGAGGGAGCACTGACAGTGCTGGCTGTGTGGGGGAGCAATGACAGTGCTAGCTGATTGGGGGAACAATGACAGTGCTGCCTGTGTGGGGGAGCACTGACAGTGCTGGCTGTGTGGTGGGAGCACTGACAGTGCTGGCTATGTGGGGGGAGCACGGAGAGTGCTGGCTGTGTGGGGGGATCACTGACAGTGCTGGCTGTTTGTGGGGAGCACTGACAGTGCTGGCTGTGTGGAGGGAGCACTGCCAGTGCTGGCTGTGTGGGGGGAGCATTGACAGTGCTGGTTGTGTGGTGGGAGCACTGACAGTGCTGGCTCTGTGGTGGGAGCACTGACAGTGTTGGCTGTGTGAGGGGAGCACTTAATGAGCTGGCTGTGTGGGGGAGCACTGACAGTGCTGGCTGTGTGGGGGAGCAATGACAGTGCTGGCTGTGTGGTGGGAGCACTGACAGGGCTGGCTGTGTGGTGGGAGCACTGACAATGCTGGCTGTGATGTGGGTGCTCTGACAGTGCTGGCTGTGTGATGGGAGCACTGTCAGTGCTGGCTGTGTTGTGGGAGCACTGACAGGGCTGGCTGTGTGGTGGGAGTACTGACAGTGCTGCCTGTGTAGGGGAGCACTGACACTGCTGGCTGTGTGGTGGGAGCACTGAGTGCTGGCTGTGTGGGGGAGCACTGACAGTGCTGGCTGTGTGGTGGGAGAACTAACAGTGCTGGCTGTGTGGTGGGAGCACTGACAGTGCTGGCAGTGTGGAGGGAGCACTGACACGGCTGGCTGT
Organism: Scyliorhinus torazame; assembly: GCF_047496885.1. Taxonomy (NCBI): domain Eukaryota; kingdom Metazoa; phylum Chordata; class Chondrichthyes; order Carcharhiniformes; family Scyliorhinidae; genus Scyliorhinus; species Scyliorhinus torazame. The sequence goes on from NW_027307863.1 coordinate 127,455, forward strand.
GTGGTGGGAGCACTGACAGTGCTGACTGTGTGGTGGGAGCACTGACAGTGCTGGCTGTGTGGGGAGCACTGACAGTACTGGCTGTGTGGTGGGAGCTCTGACGGTGCTGGCTGTGTGGTGGGAGCACTGACAGTGCTGGCTGTGTGGTGTGAGCTCTGACAGTGCTGGCTGTGTGGTGGGAGCACTGACAGTGCTGGCTGTGCGGGGGGTGCATTGACAGTGCTGGCTGTGTGGGGGGATCACTGACAGTGCTGCCTGTGTGTGGGGAGCACTGACATTGCTGGCTGTGTGGTGGGAGCACTGACAGTGCTGGCTGTGTGGGGGAGCACTGACAGTGCTGGCTGTGTGGGGGAGCACTGACAGTGCTGTCTGTGTGGAAGAGCACTGACAGTGCTGGCTGCGTGGTGGGAGCACTGACAGTGCTGGCTGTGTGGAGGGAGCACTGACACGGCAGCCTGTGTGGTGGGAGCACTGACAGTGCAGGCTGTGTGGTGGGAGCACTGACAGTGCTGGCTGTATGGGGGAGCACTGACAGTGCTGGCTGTGTGCGGGGGGGGGGGGCACTGACAGTGCTGGCTGTGTGGGGGGTGCACCGACCGTGCTGGCTTTGTGGGGAGCACTGACAGTGCTGGCTGTGTGGTGGGAGCACTGACACTGCTGGCTGTGTGTTGGGAGCACTGACAGTGCTGGCTGTGTGGGGAGCACTGACAGTGCTGGCTGTGTGGTGGGAGCACTGATAGTGCTGGCTGTGTGGATGAGCACTGACAGTGCTGGCTGTGTCGGGGGAGCACTGGCAGTGCTGGCTATGTTGGGGGGGGCACTGACAGTGCTGGCTGTGTGTTGGGAGCACTGACAGGGCTGGCTGTGTGGTGGTAGCACTGACAGTGCTGGCTGTGTGGTGGGAGCACTGACAGTGCTGGCTGTGTGGGGGAGCACTGACAGTGCTGGCTGTGTGGTGGGAGCACTGACGGTGCAGGCAGTGTGGTGGGAGCACTGACAGTGCTGGCTGTGTGGGGGAGCACTGACAGTGCTGGCTGTGTGGTGGGAGCACTGGCAGTGCTGGCTGTGTGGGTGGAGCACTGACAATGCTGGCTGTGTGGGGGAGCACTGAGAGTGCTGGCTGTGTTGCGCAGCAGAGACAGTGCTGGCTGTGTGGGGGAGCACTGACAGTGATGGCTGTGTGAGGGAGCACTGACTGTGCTGGCTGTGTGGTGGGAGCACTGATAGTGCTAGCTGTGTGTGGGTAGCACTGACAGTGCTGGCTGTGTGGGGGTAGCACTGACAGTGCTGGCTGTGTGGGGGGAGCACTGACAGTGTTGGCTGTGTGGTGGGAGCACTGGCAGTGCTGGCTGTGTGGGGGGAGCACTGTCAGTGCTGGCTCTGAGGTGGGAGCACTGAAAGTGCTGGGTGTGTGGGGGAGCACTGACAGAGATGGCTGTGTGGTGGGAGCACTGAGAGTGCTGGCTGTGTTGTGGGAGCACTGACAGGGCTGGCTGTGTGGTGGGAGCACAGACAGTGCTGGCTGTGTGGGGGAGCACTGACACTGCTGGCTGTGTGGTGGGAGCACTGACAATACTGGCTGTGTGGGGGAGCACTGACAGTGCTGGCTGTGTGGTGGGAGCACTGACACTGCTGGCTGTGTGGTGGGAGCAATGACAGTGCTGGCTGTGTGCGGTAGCACTGACAGTGCTGGCTGTGTGGAGGGAGCACTGACACGGCTGGCTATGTGGTGGGAGCACTGACACTGCTGGCTGTGTGGTGGGAGCACTGACAGTGCTGGCTGTGTGAGGGAGCACTGACAGTGCTGGCTGTGTGGTGGGAGCACTGACGGTGCTGGCTGTGTGGTTGGAGTACTGACAGTGCTGGCTGTGCGGGGGGTGCACTGTCAGTGCTGGCTGTGTGGTGGGAGCACTGACAGTGCTGGCAGTGTGGTGAGAGCACTGACAGTGCTGGCTGTGTGGTGGGTGTACTGACAGTGCTGGCTGTGCGGGGGGAGCACTGACAGTGCTGGCTGTGTGGTGGGAGCACTGGCAGTGCTGGCTGTGTGGGGAGCACTCACAGTGCTGGCTGTGTGGGGGAGCACTGACAGTGCTGGCTGTGTGGAGGAGCACTGACAGTGCTGGCTGTGTGGGGGATAGCACTGACAGTGCTGCCTGTGTGGTGGGAGCACTGACAGTGCTGGCTGTGTGGGGGATAGCACTGACAGTGCTGCCTGTGTGGTGGGAGCACTGACAGTGCTGGCTGTGTGGTAGGAGCACTGACAGTGCTGGCTGTGTGGAGGGAGCACTGACAGTGCTGGCTGTGTGGGGGGAGCACTGACAGTGCTGGCTGTGTGGGGGGAGCACTGACAGTGCTGGCTGTGTGGGGAGCACTGACAGTGCACACTGTTTGGGGGAGCACTGACAGTGCTGGCTGTGTGGAGGGAGCACTGACACGGCTGGTTGTGTGGAGGGAGCACTGACAATGTTGTCTGTGTGGTGGGTGCACTGACGGTGCTGGCTGTCTGGGGGAGCACTGACAGTGCTGGCTGTGTGGGGGAGCACTGACAGTGCTGGCTGTGTGGGGGAGCACTGACAGTGCTGGCTGTGTGGGGGTGCACTGACAGTGCTGGCTGTGTGGGGGAGCACTGACAGTGCAGGCTGTGTGGGGGAGCACTAACAGTGCTGGCTGTGTGGGGGAGCACTGACACTGCTGGCAGTGTGCGGAGAGCACTGACAGTGCTGGCTGTGTGGGAGGAGCACTGACAGTGCTGGCTGTGTGGTGGGAGCACTGACAGTGCTGGCTGTGTGGTGGGAGCACTGACAGTGCTAGCTGTGTGGTGGGAGCACTGACATGCTGGCTGTGTGGGAGGGCACTGACAGTGCTGGCTGTGTGGGGGAGCAATGACAGTGCTAGCTGATTGGGGGAACACTGACAGTGCTGCCTGTGTGGAGGGAGCACTGACAGTGCTGGCTGTGTGGGGGAGCAATGACAGTGCTAGCTGATTGGGGGAACACTGACAGTGCTGCCTGTGTGGGGGAGCACTGACAGTGCTGGCTGTGTGGTGGGAGCACTGACAGTGCTGGCTATGTGGGGGGAGCACGGAGAGTGCTGGCTGTGTGGGGGGATCACTGACAGTGCTGGCTGTTTGTGGGGAGCACTGACAGTGCTGGCTGTGTGGAGGGAGCACTGCCAGTGCTGGCTGTGTGGGGGGAGCATTGACAGTGCTGGTTGTGTGGTGGGAGCACTGACAGTGCTGGCTCTGTGGTGGGAGCACTGACAGTGTTGGCTGTGTGAGGGGAGCACTTAATGAGCTGGCTGTGTGGGGGAGCACTGACAGTGCTGGCTGTGTGGGGGAGCAATGACAGTGCTGGCTGTGTGGTGGGAGCACTGACAGGGCTGGCTGTGTGGTGGGAGTACTGACAGTGCTGCCTGTGTAGGGGAGCACTGACACTGCTGGCTGTGTGGTGGGAGCACTGAGTGCTGGCTGTGTGGGGGAGCACTGACAGTGCTGGCTGTGTGGTGGGAGAACTAACAGTGCTGGCTGTGTGGTGGGAGCACTGACAGTGCTGGCAGTGTGGAGGGAGCACTGACACGGCTGGCTGTGTGGTGGGAGCACTGACAGTGCTGACTGTGTGGTGGGAGCACTGACAGTGCTGGCTGTGTGGGGAGCACTGACAGTGCTGGCTGTGTGGTGGGAGCACTGACAGTGCTGGCTGTGTGGTGGGAGCACTGACAGTGCTGGCTGTGTTGGGGAGCACTGAAAGTGCTGGCAGTGTGGTGGGAGCACTGGCAGTGCTGGCTGTGTGGGTGGAGCACTGACAGTGCTGGCTGTGTGGGGGAGCACTGACAGTGCTGGCTGTGTGAGGGAGCACTGACAGTGCTGGCTGTGTGGGGGAGCACTGACAGTGCTGGCTGTGTGAGGGAGCACTGACTGTGCTGGCTGTGTGGTGGGAGCACTGATAGTGCTGGCTGTGTGTGGGCAGCAGTGACAGTGCTGGCTGTGTGGGGTTAGCACTGACAGTGCTGGCTGTGTGGGGAGAGCACTGACAGTGCTGGCTGTGTGGTGGGAGCACTGACAGTGCTGGCTGTGTGGTGAGAGCACTGACAGTGCTGGCTGTGTGGGGGAGCACTGACAGTGCTGGCTGTGTCGGGGGAGCACTGGCAGTGCTGGCTATGTTGGTGAGGGGGTGCACTGACAGTGCTGGCTGTGTGGTGGGAGCACTGACAGAGCTGGCTGTGTGGTGGTAACACTGACAGTGCTGGCTGTGTGGTGGGAGCACTGACAGTGCTGGCTGTGTGGCGGAGCACTGACAGTGCTGGCTGTGTGGTGGGAGCACTGACAGTGCTGGCTGTGTTGGGGAGCACTGACAGTGCTGGCAGTGTGGTGGGAGCACTGGCAGTGCTGGCTGTGTGGTGGGAGCACTGATAGTGCTGGCTGTGTGTGGGTAGCAGTGACAGTGCTGGCTGTGTGGGGGTAGCACTGACAGTGCTGGCTGTGTGGGGGAGCACTGACAGTGCTGGCTGTGAGGTGGGAGCACTGAGAGTGTTGGCTGTGTGGGGGAGCACTGACCCTGCTGGCAGTGTGGGGAGAGCACTGACAGTGCTGGCTGTGTGGTGGGAGCACTGACAGTGCTGGCTGTGTGGTGGGAGCACTGACAGTGCTGGCTGTGTGGTGAGAGCACTGACAGTGCTGGCTGTGTGGTGGGTGTACTGACAGTGCTGGCTGTGCGGGGGGAGCACTGACAGTGCTGGCTTTGTGGTGAGAGCACTGGCAGTGCTGGCTGTGTGGGGAGCACTGACAGTGCTGGCTGTGTGGGCGAGCACTGACAGTGCTGGCTGTGTGGTGGGAGCACTGACAGTGCTGGCTGTGTGGGGGGAGCACTGACAGTGCTGGCTGTGTGGTGGGAGCACTGACAGTGCTGGCTCTGTGGGGCGAGCTCGGACATTGCTGGCTGTGTGGGGGAGCACTGACAGTGCTGGCTGTGTGGGGGGATCACTGACAGCGCTGGCTGTGTGTGCGGGAGCACTCACAGTGCTGGCTGTGTGGGGGGAGCACTGACAGTGCTGGCTGTGTGGGGGAGCACTGACAGTGCTGGCTGTGTGGGGAGCACTGACAGTGCACACTGTTTGGGGGAGCACTGACAGTGCTGGCTGTGTGGAGGGAGCACTGACACGGCTGGTTGTGTGGAGGGAGCACTGACAATGTTGTCTGTGTGGTGGGTGCACTGACGGTGCTGGCTGTCTGGGGGAGCACTGACAGTGCTGGCTGTGTGGCAGAGCACTGACAGTGCTGGCTGTGTGGGGGAGCACTGACAGTGCTGGCTGTGTGGGGGTGCACTGACAGTGCTGGCTGTGTGGGGGAGCACTGACAGTGCAGGCTGTGTGGGGGAGCACTAACAGTGCTGGCTGTGTGGGGGAGCACTGACAGTGCTGGCTGTGTGGGGGGAGCACTGACAGTGCTTGCTGTGTGGTGGGAGCACAGCCGGTGCTGGCTGTGTGGGGGGAGCACTGACACTGCTGGCTGTGTGGTGGGAGCAATGACAGCGCTGGCTGTGTGGGGGGAGCACTGACACTGGTGGCAGTGTGGGGAGAGCACTGACAGTGCTGGCTGTGTGGGGGAGCACTGACACTGCTGGCAGTGTGCGGAGAGCACTGACAGTGCTGGCTGTGTGGGAGGAGCACTGACAGTGCTGGCTGTGTGGTGGGAGCACTGACAGTGCTGGCTGTGTGGTGGGAGCACTGACAGTGCTAGCTGTGTGGTGGGAGCACTGACATGCTGGCTGTGTGGGAGGGCACTGACAGTGCTGGCTGTGTGGGGGAGCAATGACAGTGCTAGCTGATTGGGGGAACACTGACAGTGCTGCCTGTGTGGAGGGAGCACTGACAGTGCTGGCTGTGTGGGGGAGCAATGACAGTGCTAGCTGATTGGGGGAACACTGACAGTGCTGCCTGTGTGGGGGAGCACTGACAGTGCTGGCTGTGTGGTGGGAGCACTGACAGTGCTGGCTATGTGGGGGGAGCACGGAGAGTGCTGGCTGTGTGGGGGGATCACTGACAGTGCTGGCTGTTTGTGGGGAGCACTGACAGTGCTGGCTGTGTGGAGGGAGCACTGCCAGTGCTGGCTGTGTGGGGGGAGCATTGACAGTGCTGGTTGTGTGGTGGGAGCACTGACAGTGCTGGCTCTGTGGTGGGAGCACTGACAGTGTTGGCTGTGTGAGGGGAGCACTTAATGAGCTGGCTGTGTGGGGGAGCACTGACAGTGCTGGCTGTGTGGGGGAGCAATGACAGTGCTGGCTGTGTGGTGGGAGCACTGACAGGGCTGGCTGTGTGGTGGGAGCACTGACAATGCTGGCTGTGATGTGGGTGCTCTGACAGTGCTGGCTGTGTGATGGGAGCACTGTCAGTGCTGGCTGTGTTGTGGGAGCACTGACAGGGCTGGCTGTGTGGTGGGAGTACTGACAGTGCTGCCTGTGTAGGGGAGCACTGACACTGCTGGCTGTGTGGTGGGAGCACTGAGTGCTGGCTGTGTGGGGGAGCACTGACAGTGCTGGCTGTGTGGTGGGAGAACTAACAGTGCTGGCTGTGTGGTGGGAGCACTGACAGTGCTGGCAGTGTGGAGGGAGCACTGACACGGCTGGCTGTGTGGTGGGAGCACTGACAGTGCTGGCTGTGTGGTGGGAGCACTGACAGTGCTGGCTGTGTGGGGAGCACTGACAGTACTGGCTGTGTGGTGGGAGCTCTGACGGTGCTGGCTGTGTGGTGGGAGCACTGACAGTGCTGGCTGTGTGGTGTGAGCACTGACAGTGCTGGCTGTGTGGTGGGAGCACTGACAGTGCTGGCTGTGCGGGGGGTGCATTGACAGTGCTGGCTGTGTGGGGGGATCACTGACAGTGCTGCCTGTGTGTGGGGAGCACTGACATTGCTGGCTGTGTGGTGGGAGCACTGACAGTGCTGGCTGTGTGGGGGAGCACTGACAGTGCTGGCTGTGTGGGGGAGCACTGACAGTGCTGTCTGTGTGGAAGAGCACTGACAGTGCTGGCTGCGTGGTGGGAGCACTGACAGTGCTGGCTGTGTGGAGGGAGCACTGACACGGCAGCCTGTGTGATGGGAGCACTGACAGTGCAGGCTGTGTGGTGGGAGCACTGACAGTGCTGGCTGTATGGGGGAGCACTGACAGTGCTGGCTGTGTGCGGGGGGGGGGGGGGCACTGACAGTGCTGGCTGTGTGGGGGGTGCACCGACAGTGCTGGCTTTGTGGGGAGCACTGACAGTGCTGGCTGTGTGGTGGGAGCACTGACACTGCTGGCTGTGTGGTGGGAGCACTGACAGTGCTGGCTGTGTGGGGAGCACTGACAGTGCTGGCTGTGTGGTGGGAGCACTGACACTGCTGGCTGTGTGGTGGGAGCACTGATAGTGCTGGCTGTGTGGATGAGCACTGACAGTGCTGGCTGTGTCGGGGGAGCACGGCAGTGCTGGCTATGTTGGGGGGGGCACTGACAGTGCTGGCTGTGTGGTGGGAGCACTGACAGGGCTGGCTGTGTGGTGGTAGCACTGACAGTGCTGGCTGTGTGGTGGGAGCACTGACAGTGCTGGCTGTGTGGGGGAGCACTGACAGTGCTGGCTGTGTGGTGGGAGCACTGACGGTGCAGGCAGTGTGGTGGGAGCACTGACAGTGATGGCTGTGTGGGGGAGCACTGACAGTGCTGGCTGTGTGGTGGGAGCACTGGCAGTGCTGGCTGTGTGGGTGGAGCACTGACAGTGCTGGCTGTGTGGGGGAGCACTGAGAGTGCTGGCTGTGTTGCGCAGCAGAGACAGTGCTGGCTGTGTGGGGGAGCACTGACAGTGATGGCTGTGTGAGGGAGCACTGACTGTGCTGGCTGTGTGGTGGGAGCACTGATAGTGCTGGCTGTGTGTGGGTAGCACTGACAGTGCTGGCTGTGTGGGGTTAGCACTGACAGTGCTGGCTGTGTTGGGGAGCACTGACAGTGCTGGCAGTGTGGTGGGAGCACTGGCAGTGCTGGCTGTGTGGTGGGAGCACTGATAGTGCTGGCTGTGTGTGGGTAGCAGTGACAGTGCTGGCTGTGTGGGGGTAGCACTGACAGTGCTGGCTGTGTGGGGGAGCACTGACAGTGCTGGCTGTGAGGTGGGAGCACTGAGAGTGTTGGCTGTGTGGGGGAGCACTGACCCTGCTGGCAGTGTGGGGAGAGCACTGACAGTGCTGGCTGTGTGGTGGGAGCACTGACAGTGCTGGCTGTGTGGTGAGAGCACTGACAGTGCTGGCTGTGTGGTGGGTGTACTGACAGTGCTGGCTGTGCGGGGGGAGCACTGACAGTGCTGGCTGTGTGGTGAGAGCACTGGCAGTGCTGGCTGTGTGGGGAGCACTGACAGTGCTGGCTGTGTGGGCGAGCACTGACAGTGCTGGCTGTGTGGTGGGAGCACTGACAGTGCTGGCTGTGTGGGGGGAGCACTGACAGTGCTGGCTCTGTGGGGCGAGCTCGGACATTGCTGGCTGTGTGGGGGAGCACTGACAGTGCTGGCTGTGTGGGGGGATCACTGACAGCGCTGGCTGTGTGTGCGGGAGCACTCACAGTGCTGGCTGTGTGGGGGGAGCACTGACAGTGCTGGCTGTGTGGGGGGAGCACTGACAGTGCTGGCTGTGTGGGGAGCACTGACAGTGCACACTGTTTGGGGGAGCACTGACAGTGCTGGCTGTGTGGAGGGAGCACTGACACGGCTGGTTGTGTGGAGGGAGCACTGACAATGTTGTCTGTGTGGTGGGTGCACTGACGGTGCTGGCTGTCTGGGGGAGCACTGACAGTGCTGGCTGTGTGGCAGAGCACTGACAGTGCTGGCTGTGTGGGGGAGCACTGACAGTGCTGGCTGTGTGGGGGTGCACTGACAGTGCTGGCTGTGTGGGGGAGCACTGACAGTGCAGGCTGTGTGGGGGAGCACTAACAGTGCTGGCTGTGTGGGGGAGCACTGACAGTGCTGGCTGTGTGGGGGGAGCACTGACAGTGCTTGCTGTGTGGTGGGAGCACAGCCGGTGCTGGCTGTGTGGGGGGAGCACTGACACTGCTGGCTGTGTGGTGGGAGCAATGACAGCGCTGGCTGTGTGGGGGGAGCACTGACACTGGTGGCAGTGTGGGGAGAGCACTGACAGTGCTGGCTGTGTGGGGGAGCACTGACACTGCTGGCAGTGTGCGGAGAGCACTGACAGTGCTGGCTGTGTGGGAGGAGCACTGACAGTGCTGGCTGTGTGGTGGGAGCACTGACAGTGCTGGCTGTGTGGTGGGAGCACTGACAGTGCTAGCTGTGTGGTGGGAGCACTGACATGCTGGCTGTGTGGGAGGGCACTGACAGTGCTGGCTGTGTGGGGGAGCAATGACAGTGCTAGCTGATTGGGGGAACACTGACAGTGCTGCCTGTGTGGAGGGAGCACTGACAGTGCTGGCTGTGTGGGGGAGCAATGACAGTGCTAGCTGATTGGGGGAACACTGACAGTGCTGCCTGTGTGGGGGAGCACTGACAGTGCTGGCTGTGTGGTGGGAGCACTGACAGTGCTGGCTATGTGGGGGGAGCACGGAGAGTGCTGGCTGTGTGGGGGGATCACTGACAGTGCTGGCTGTTTGTGGGGAGCACTGACAGTGCTGGCTGTGTGGAGGGAGCACTGCCAGTGCTGGCTGTGTGGGGGGAGCATTGACAGTGCTGGTTGTGTGGTGGGAGCACTGACAGTGCTGGCTCTGTGGTGGGAGCACTGACAGTGTTGGCTGTGTGAGGGGAGCACTTAATGAGCTGGCTGTGTGGGGGAGCACTGACAGTGCTGGTTGTGTGGGGGAGCAATGACAGTGCTGGCTGTGTGGTGGGAGCACTGACAGGGCTGGCTGTGTGGTGGGAGCACTGACAATGCTGGCTGTGATGTGGGTGCTCTGACAGTGCTGGCTGTGTGATGGGAGCACTGTCAGTGCTGGCTGTGTTGTGGGAGCACTGACAGGGCTGGCTGTGTGGTGGGAGTACTGACAGTGCTGCCTGTGTAGGGGAGCACTGACGCTGCTGGCTGTGTGGTGGGAGCACTGAGTGCTGGCTGTGTGGGGGAGCACTGACAGTGCTGGCTGTGTGGTGGGAGAACTAACAGTGCTGGCTGTGTGGTGGGAGCACTGACAGTGCTGGCAGTGTGGAGGGAGCACTGACACGGCTGGCTGTGTGGTGGGAGCACTGACAGTGCTGGCTGTGTGGTGGGAGCACTGACAGTGCTGGCTGTGTGGGGAGCACTGACAGTACTGGCTGTGTGGTGGGAGCTCTGACGGTGCTGGCTGTGTGGTGGGAGCACTGACAGTGCTGGCTGTGTGGTGTGAGCACTGACAGTGCTGGCTGTGTGGTGGGAGCACTGACAGTGCTGGCTGTGCGGGGGGTGCATTGACAGTGCTGGCTGTGTGGGGGGATCACTGACAGTGCTGCCTGTGTGTGGGGAGCACTGACATTGCTGGCTGTGTGGTGGGAGCACTGACAGTGCTGGCTGTGTGGGGGAGCACTGACAGTGCTGGCTGTGTGGGGGAGCACTGACAGTGCTGTCTGTGTGGAAGAGCACTGACAGTGCTGGCTGCGTGGTGGGAGCACTGACAGTGCTGGCTGTGTGGAGGGAGCACTGACACGGCAGCCTGTGTGATGGGAGCACTGACAGTGCAGGCTGTGTGGTGGGAGCACTGACAGTGCTGGCTGTATGGGGAGCACTGACAGTGCTGGCTGTGTGCGGGGGGGGGCACTGACAGTGCTGGCTGTGTGGGGGGTGCACCGACAGTGCTGGCTTTGTGGGGAGCACTGACAGTGCTGGCTGTGTGGTGGGAGCACTGACACTGCTGGCTGTGTGGTGGGAGCACTGACAGTGCTGGCTGTGTGGGGAGCACTGACAGTGCTGGCTGTGTGGTGGGAGCACTGACACTGCTGGCTGTGTGGTGGGAGCACTGATAGTGCTGGCTGTGTGGATGAGCACTGACAGTGCTGGCTGTGTCGGGGAGCACTGGCAGTGCTGGCTATGTTGGGGGGGGCACTGACAGTGCTGGCTGTGTGGTGGGAGCACTGACAGGGCTGGCTGTGTGGTGGTAGCACTGACAGTGCTGGCTGTGTGGTGGGAGCACTGACAGTGCTGGCTGTGTGGGGGAGCACTGACAGTGCTGGCTGTGTGGTGGGAGCACTGACGGTGCAGGCAGTGTGGTGGGAGCACTGACAGTGATGGCTGTGTGGGGGAGCACTGACAGTGCTGGCTGTGTGGTGGGAGCACTGGCAGTGCTGGCTGTGTGGGTGGAGCACTGACAGTGCTGGCTGTGTGGGGGAGCACTGAGAGTGCTGGCTGTGTTGCGCAGCAGAGACAGTGCTGGCTGTGTGGGGGAGCACTGACAGTGATGGCTGTGTGAGGGAGCACTGACTGTGCTGGCTGTGTGGTGGGAGCACTGATAGTGCTGGCTGTGTGTGGGTAGCACTGACAGTGCTGGCTGTGTGGGGTTAGCACTGACAGTGCTGGCTGTGTGGGGGGAGCACTGACAGTGTTGGCTGTGTGGTGGGAGCACTGGCAGTGCTGGCTGTGTGGGGGGAGCACTGTCAGTGCTGGCTCTGAGGTGGGAGCACTGAAAGTGCTGGGTGTGTGGGGGAGCACTGACAGTGCTGGCTGTGTGGGGGGAGCACTGACAGTGCTGGCTGTGTGGTGGGAGCACTGACAGTGTTGGCTGTGTGGGTGGAGCACTGACACTGCTGGCAGTGTGGGGAGAGCACTGACAGTGCTGGCTGTGTGGTGGGAGCACTGACAGTGCTGGCTGTGTGGTGAGAGCACTGACAGTGCTGGCTGTGTGGGGGAGCACTGACAGTGCTGGCTGTGTCGGGGGAGCACTGGCAGTGCTGGCTATGTTGGTGGGGGGGGGGTGCACTGACAGTGCTGGCTGTGTGGTGGGTGCACTGACAGAGCTGGCTGTGTGGTGGTAACACTAACAGTGCTGGCTGTGTGGTTAGAGCACTGACAGTGCTGGCTGTGTGGCGGAGCACTGACAGTGCTGGCTGTGCGGTGGGAGCACTGACAGTGCTGGCTGTGTTGGGGAGCACTGACAGTGCTGGCAGTGTGGTGGGAGCACTGGCAGTGCTGGCTGTGTGGTGGGAGCACTGATAGAGCTGGCTGTGTGTGGGTAGCAGTGACAGTGCTGGCTGTGTGGGGGTAGCACTGACAGTGCTGGCTGTGTGGGGGAGCACTGACAGTGCTGGCTGTGAGGTGGGAGCACTGAGAGTGTTGGCTGTGTGGGGGAGCACTGACCCTGCTGGCAGTGTGGGGAGAGCACTGACAGTGCTGGCTGTGTGGTGGGAGCACTGACAGTGCTGGCTGTGTGGTGAGAGCACTGACAGTGCTGGCTGTGTGGTGGGTGTACTGACAGTGCTGGCTGTGCGGGGGGAGCACTGACAGTGCTGGCTGTGTGGTGAGAGCACTGGCAGTGCTGGCTGTGTGGGGAGCACTGACAGTGCTGGCTGTGTGGGCGAGCACTGACAGTGCTGGCTGTGTGGTGGGAGCACTGACAATTCTGGCTGTGTGGGGGGAGCACTGACAGTGCTGGCTGTGTGGTGGGAGCACTGACAGTGCTGGCTCTGTGGGGCGAGCTCGGACATTGCTGGCTGTGTGGGGGAGCACTGACAGTGCTGGCTGTGTGGGGGGATCACTGACAGCGCTGGCTGTGTGTGCGGGAGCACTCACAGTGCTGGCTGTGTGGGGGGAGCACTGACAGTGCTGGCTGTGTGGGGGGAGCACTGACAGTGCTGGCTGTGTGGGGAGCACTGACAGTGCACACTGTTTGGGGGAGCACTGACAGTGCTGGCTGTGTGGAGGGAGCACTGACACGGCTGGTTGTGTGGAGGGAGCACTGACAATGTTGTCTGTGTGGTGGGTGCACTGATGGTGCTGGCTGTCTGGGGGAGCACTGACAGTGCTGGCTGTGTGGGGGAGCACTGACAGTGCTGGCTGTGTGGGGGAGCACTGACAGTGCTGGCTGTGTGGGGGTGCACTGACAGTGCTGGCTGTGTGGGGGAGCACTGACAGTGCAGGCTGTGTGGGGGAGCACTAACAGTGCTGGCTGTGTGGGGGAGCACTGACAGTGCTGGCTGTGTGGGGGGAGCACTGACAGTGCGTGCTGATTGGGGGGAGCACTGACAGTGCTTGCTGTGTGGTGGGAGCACAGCCGGTGCTGGCTGTGTGGGGGGAGCACTGACACTGCTGGCTGTGTGGTGGGAGCAATGACAGCGCTGGCTGTGTGGGGGGAGCACTGACACTGGTGGCAGTGTGGGGAGAGCACTGACAGTGCTGGCTGTGTGGGGGAGCACTGACACTGCTGGCAGTGTGCGGAGAGCACTGCCAGTGCTGGCTGTGTGGGAGGAGCACTGACAGTGCTGGCTGTGTGGTGGGAGCACTGACAGTGCTGGCTGTGTGGTGGGAGCACTGACAGTGCTAGCTGTGTGGTGGGAGCACTGGCATGCTGGCTGTGTGGGAGGGCACTGACAGTGCTGGCTGTGTGGGGGAGCAATGACAGTGCTAGCTGATTGGGGGAACACTGACAGTGCTGCCTGTGTGGAGGGAGCACTGACAGTGCTGGCTGTGTGGGGGAGCAATGACAGTGCTAGCTGATTGGGGGAACAATGACAGTGCTGCCTGTGTGGGGGAGCACTGACAGTGCTGGCTGTGTGGTGGGAGCACTGACAGTGCTGGCTATGTGGGGGGAGCACGGAGAGTGCTGGCTGTGTGGGGGGATCACTGACAGTGCTGGCTGTTTGTGGGGAGCACTGACAGTGCTGGCTGTGTGGAGGGAGCACTGCCAGTGCTGGCTGTGTGGGGGGAGCATTGACAGTGCTGGTTGTGTGGTGGGAGCACTGACAGTGCTGGCTCTGTGGTGGGAGCACTGACAGTGTTGGCTGTGTGAGGGGAGCACTTAATGAGCTGGCTGTGTGGGGGAGCACTGACAGTGCTGGCTGTGTGGGGGAGCAATGACAGTGCTGGCTGTGTGGTGGGAGCACTGACAGGGCTGGCTGTGTGGTGGGAGCACTGACAATGCTGGCTGTGATGTGGGTGCTCTGACAGTGCTGGCTGTGTGATGGGAGCACTGTCAGTGCTGGCTGTGTTGTGGGAGCACTGACAGGGCTGGCTGTGTGGTGGGAGTACTGACAGTGCTGCCTGTGTAGGGGAGCACTGACACTGCTGGCTGTGTGGTGGGAGCACTGAGTGCTGGCTGTGTGGGGGAGCACTGACAGTGCTGGCTGTGTGGTGGGAGAACTAACAGTGCTGGCTGTGTGGTGGGAGCACTGACAGTGCTGGCAGTGTGGAGGGAGCACTGACACGGCTGGCTGTGTGGTGGGAGCACTGACAGTGCTGACTGTGTGGTGGGAGCACTGACAGTGCTGGCTGTGTGGGGAGCACTGACAGTACTGGCTGTGTGGTGGGAGCTCTGACGGTGCTGGCTGTGTGGTGGGAGCACTGACAGTGCTGGCTGTGTGGTGTGAGCTCTGACAGTGCTGGCTGTGTGGTGGGAGCACTGACAGTGCTGGCTGTGCGGGGGGTGCATTGACAGTGCTGGCTGTGTGGGGGGATCACTGACAGTGCTGCCTGTGTGTGGGGAGCACTGACATTGCTGGCTGTGTGGTGGGAGCACTGACAGTGCTGGCTGTGTGGGGGAGCACTGACAGTGCTGGCTGTGTGGGGGAGCACTGACAGTGCTGTCTGTGTGGAAGAGCACTGACAGTGCTGGCTGCGTGGTGGGAGCACTGACAGTGCTGGCTGTGTGGAGGGAGCACTGACACGGCAGCCTGTGTGGTGGGAGCACTGACAGTGCAGGCTGTGTGGTGGGAGCACTGACAGTGCTGGCTGTATGGGGGAGCACTGACAGTGCTGGCTGTGTGCGGGGGGGGGGGCACTGACAGTGCTGGCTGTGTGGGGGGTGCACCGACCGTGCTGGCTTTGTGGGGAGCACTGACAGTGCTGGCTGTGTGGTGGGAGCACTGACACTGCTGGCTGTGTGTTGGGAGCACTGACAGTGCTGGCTGTGTGGGGAGCACTGACAGTGCTGGCTGTGTGGTGGGAGCACTGATAGTGCTGGCTGTGTGGATGAGCACTGACAGTGCTGGCTGTGTCGGGGGAGCACTGGCAGTGCTGGCTATGTTGGGGGGGGCACTGACAGTGCTGGCTGTGTGTTGGGAGCACTGACAGGGCTGGCTGTGTGGTGGTAGCACTGACAGTGCTGGCTGTGTGGTGGGAGCACTGACAGTGCTGGCTGTGTGGGGGAGCACTGACAGTGCTGGCTGTGTGGTGGGAGCACTGACGGTGCAGGCAGTGTGGTGGGAGCACTGACAGTGCTGGCTGTGTGGGGGAGCACTGACAGTGCTGGCTGTGTGGTGGGAGCACTGGCAGTGCTGGCTGTGTGGGTGGAGCACTGACAATGCTGGCTGTGTGGGGGAGCACTGAGAGTGCTGGCTGTGTTGCGCAGCAGAGACAGTGCTGGCTGTGTGGGGGAGCACTGACAGTGATGGCTGTGTGAGGGAGCACTGACTGTGCTGGCTGTGTGGTGGGAGCACTGATAGTGCTAGCTGTGTGTGGGTAGCACTGACAGTGCTGGCTGTGTGGGGGTAGCACTGACAGTGCTGGCTGTGTGGGGGGAGCACTGACAGTGTTGGCTGTGTGGTGGGAGCACTGGCAGTGCTGGCTGTGTGGGGGGAGCACTGTCAGTGCTGGCTCTGAGGTGGGAGCACTGAAAGTGCTGGGTGTGTGGGGGAGCACTGACAGAGATGGCTGTGTGGTGGGAGCACTGAGAGTGCTGGCTGTGTTGTGGGAGCACTGACAGGGCTGGCTGTGTGGTGGGAGCACAGACAGTGCTGGCTGTGTGGGGGAGCACTGACACTGCTGGCTGTGTGGTGGGAGCACTGACAATACTGGCTGTGTGGGGGAGCACTGACAGTGCTGGCTGTGTGGTGGGAGCACTGACACTGCTGGCTGTGTGGTGGGAGCAATGACAGTGCTGGCTGTGTGCGGTAGCACTGACAGTGCTGGCTGTGTGGAGGGAGCACTGACACGGCTGGCTATGTGGTGGGAGCACTGACACTGCTGGCTGTGTGGTGGGAGCACTGACAGTGCTGGCTGTGTGAGGGAGCACTGACAGTGCTGGCTGTGTGGTGGGAGCACTGACGGTGCTGGCTGTGTGGTTGGAGTACTGACAGTGCTGGCTGTGCGGGGGGTGCACTGTCAGTGCTGGCTGTGTGGTGGGAGCACTGACAGTGCTGGCAGTGTGGTGAGAGCACTGACAGTGCTGGCTGTGTGGTGGGTGTACTGACAGTGCTGGCTGTGCGGGGGGAGCACTGACAGTGCTGGCTGTGTGGTAGGAGCACTGGCAGTGCTGGCTGTGTGGGGAGCACTCACAGTGCTGGCTGTGTGGGGGAGCACTGACAGTGCTGGCTGTGTGGAGGAGCACTGACAGTGCTGGCTGTGTGGGGGATAGCACTGACAGTGCTGCCTGTGTGGTGGGAGCACTGACAGTGCTGGCTGTGTGGGGGATAGCACTGACAGTGCTGCCTGTGTGGTGGGAGCACTGACAGTGCTGGCTGTGTGGTAGGAGCACTGACAGTGCTGGCTGTGTGGAGGGAGCACTGACAGTGCTGGCTGTGTGGGGGGAGCACTGACAGTGCTGGCTGTGTGGGGGGAGCACTGACAGTGCTGGCTGTGTGGGGAGCACTGACAGTGCACACTGTTTGGGGGAGCACTGACAGTGCTGGCTGTGTGGAGGGAGCACTGACACGGCTGGTTGTGTGGAGGGAGCACTGACAATGTTGTCTGTGTGGTGGGTGCACTGACGGTGCTGGCTGTCTGGGGGAGCACTGACAGTGCTGGCTGTGTGGGGGAGCACTGACAGTGCTGGCTGTGTGGGGGAGCACTGACAGTGCTGGCTGTGTGGGGGTGCACTGACAGTGCTGGCTGTGTGGGGGAGCACTGACAGTGCAGGCTGTGTGGGGGAGCACTAACAGTGCTGGCTGTGTGGGGGAGCACTGACACTGCTGGCAGTGTGCGGAGAGCACTGACAGTGCTGGCTGTGTGGGAGGAGCACTGACAGTGCTGGCTGTGTGGTGGGAGCACTGACAGTGCTGGCTGTGTGGTGGGAGCACTGACAGTGCTAGCTGTGTGGTGGGAGCACTGACATGCTGGCTGTGTGGGAGGGCACTGACAGTGCTGGCTGTGTGGGGGAGCAATGACAGTGCTAGCTGATTGGGGGAACACTGACAGTGCTGCCTGTGTGGAGGGAGCACTGACAGTGCTGGCTGTGTGGGGGAGCAATGACAGTGCTAGCTGATTGGGGGAACACTGACAGTGCTGCCTGTGTGGGGGAGCACTGACAGTGCTGGCTGTGTGGTGGGAGCACTGACAGTGCTGGCTATGTGGGGGGAGCACGGAGAGTGCTGGCTGTGTGGGGGGATCACTGACAGTGCTGGCTGTTTGTGGGGAGCACTGACAGTGCTGGCTGTGTGGAGGGAGCACTGCCAGTGCTGGCTGTGTGGGGGGAGCATTGACAGTGCTGGTTGTGTGGTGGGAGCACTGACAGTGCTGGCTCTGTGGTGGGAGCACTGACAGTGTTGGCTGTGTGAGGGGAGCACTTAATGAGCTGGCTGTGTGGGGGAGCACTGACAGTGCTGGCTGTGTGGGGGAGCAATGACAGTGCTGGCTGTGTGGTGGGAGCACTGACAGGGCTGGCTGTGTGGTGGGAGCACTGACAATGCTGGCTGTGATGTGGGTGCTCTGACAGTGCTGGCTGTGTGATGGGAGCACTGTCAGTGCTGGCTGTGTTGTGGGAGCACTGACAGGGCTGGCTGTGTGGTGGGAGTACTGACAGTGCTGCCTGTGTAGGGGAGCACTGACACTGCTGGCTGTGTGGTGGGAGCACTGAGTGCTGGCTGTGTGGGGGAGCACTGACAGTGCTGGCTGTGTGGTGGGAGAACTAACAGTGCTGGCTGTGTGGTGGGAGCACTGACAGTGCTGGCAGTGTGGAGGGAGCACTGACACGGCTGGCTGTGTGGTGGGAGCACTGACAGTGCTGACTGTGTGGTGGGAGCACTGACAGTGCTGGCTGTGTGGGGAGCACTGACAGTGCTGGCTGTGTGGTGGGAGCACTGACGGTGCTGGCTGTGTGGTGGGAGCACTGACAGTGCTGGCTGTGTTGGGGAGCACTGAAAGTGCTGGCAGTGTGGTGGGAGCACTGGCAGTGCTGGCTGTGTGGGTGGAGCACTGACAGTGCTGGCTGTGTGGGGGAGCACTGACAGTGCTGGCTGTGTGAGGGAGCACTGACAGTGCTGGCTGTGTGGGGGAGCACTGACAGTGCTGGCTGTGTGAGGGAGCACTGACTGTGCTGGCTGTGTGGTGGGAGCACTGATAGTGCTGGCTGTGTGTGGGCAGCAGTGACAGTGCTGGCTGTGTGGGGTTAGCACTGACAGTGCTGGCTGTGTGGGGAGAGCACTGACAGTGCTGGCTGTGTGGTGGGAGCACTGACAGTGCTGGCTGTGTGGTGAGAGCACTGACAGTGCTGGCTGTGTGGGGGAGCACTGACAGTGCTGGCTGTGTCGGGGGAGCACTGGCAGTGCTGGCTATGTTGGTGGGGGGGTGCACTGACAGTGCTGGCTGTGTGGTGGGAGCACTGACAGAGCTGGCTGTGTGGTGGTAACACTGACAGTGCTGGCTGTGTGGTGGGAGCACTGACAGTGCTGGCTGTGTGGCGGAGCACTGACAGTGCTGGCTGTGTGGTGGGAGCACTGACAGTGCTGGCTGTGTTGGGGAGCACTGACAGTGCTGGCAGTGTGGTGGGAGCACTGGCAGTGCTGGCTGTGTGGTGGGAGCACTGATAGTGCTGGCTGTGTGTGGGTAGCAGTGACAGTGCTGGCTGTGTGGGGGTAGCACTGACAGTGCTGGCTGTGTGGGGGAGCACTGACAGTGCTGGCTGTGAGGTGGGAGCACTGAGAGTGTTGGCTGTGTGGGGGAGCACTGACCCTGCTGGCAGTGTGGGGAGAGCACTGACAGTGCTGGCTGTGTGGTGGGAGCACTGACAGTGCTGGCTGTGTGGTGGGAGCACTGACAGTGCTGGCTGTGTGGTGAGAGCACTGACAGTGCTGGCTGTGTGGTGGGTGTACTGACAGTGCTGGCTGTGCGGGGGAGCACTGACAGTGCTGGCTTTGTGGTGAGAGCACTGGCAGTGCTGGCTGTGTGGGGAGCACTGACAGTGCTGGCTGTGTGGGCGAGCACTGACAGTGCTGGCTGTGTGGTGGGAGCACTGACAGTGCTGGCTGTGTGGGGGGAGCACTGACAGTGCTGGCTGTGTGGTGGGAGCACTGACAGTGCTGGCTCTGTGGGGCGAGCTCGGACATTGCTGGCTGTGTGGGGGAGCACTGACAGTGCTGGCTGTGTGGGGGGATCACTGACAGCGCTGGCTGTGTGTGCGGGAGCACTCACAGTGCTGGCTGTGTGGGGGGAGCACTGACAGTGCTGGCTGTGTGGGGGAGCACTGACAGTGCTGGCTGTGTGGGGAGCACTGACAGTGCACACTGTTTGGGGGAGCACTGACAGTGCAGGCTGTGTGGAGGGAGCACTGACACGGCTGGTTGTGTGGAGGGAGCACTGACAATGTTGTCTGTGTGGTGGGTGCACTGACGGTGCTGGCTGTCTGGGGGAGCACTGACAGTGCTGGCTGTGTGGCAGAGCACTGACAGTGCTGGCTGTGTGGGGGAGCACTGACAGTGCTGGCTGTGTGGGGGTGCACTGACAGTGCTGGCTGTGTGGGGGAGCACTGACAGTGCAGGCTGTGTGGGGGAGCACTAACAGTGCTGGCTGTGTGGGGGAGCACTGACAGTGCTGGCTGTGTGGGGGGAGCACTGACAGTGCTTGCTGTGTGGTGGGAGCACAGCCGGTGCTGGCTGTGTGGGGGGAGCACTGACACTGCTGGCTGTGTGGTGGGAGCAATGACAGCGCTGGCTGTGTGGGGGGAGCACTGACACTGGTGGCAGTGTGGGGAGAGCACTGACAGTGCTGGCTGTGTGGGGGAGCACTGACACTGCTGGCAGTGTGCGGAGAGCACTGACAGTGCTGGCTGTGTGGGAGGAGCACTGACAGTGCTGGCTGTGTGGTGGGAGCACTGACAGTGCTGGCTGTGTGGTGGGAGCACTGACAGTGCTAGCTGTGTGGTGGGAGCACTGACATGCTGGCTGTGTGGGAGGACACTGACAGTGCTGGCTGTGTGGGGGAGCAATGACAGTGCTAGCTGATTGGGGGAACACTGACAGTGCTGCCTGTGTGGAGGGAGCACTGACAGTGCTGGCTGTGTGGGGGAGCAATGACAGTGCTAGCTGATTGGGGGAACACTGACAGTGCTGCCTGTGTGGGGGAGCACTGACAGTGCTGGCTGTGTGGTGGGAGCACTGACAGTGCTGGCTATGTGGGGGGAGCACGGAGAGTGCTGGCTGTGTGGGGGGATCACTGACAGTGCTGGCTGTTTGTGGGGAGCACTGACAGTGCTGGCTGTGTGGAGGGAGCACTGCCAGTGCTGGCTGTGTGGGGGGAGCATTGACAGTGCTGGTTGTGTGGTGGGAGCACTGACAGTGCTGGCTCTGTGGTGGGAGCACTGACAGTGTTGGCTGTGTGAGGGGAGCACTTAATGAGCTGGCTGTGTGGGGGAGCACTGACAGTGCTGGCTGTGTGGGGGAGCAATGACAGTGCTGGCTGTGTGGTGGGAGCACTGACAGGGCTGGCTGTGTGGTGGGAGCACTGACAATGCTGGCTGTGATGTGGGTGCTCTGACAGTGCTGGCTGTGTGATGGGAGCACTGTCAGTGCTGGCTGTGTTGTGGGAGCACTGACAGGGCTGGCTGTGTGGTGGGAGTACTGACAGTGCTGCCTGTGTAGGGGAGCACTGACACTGCTGGCTGTGTGGTGGGAGCACTGAGTGCTGGCTGTGTGGGGGAGCACTGACAGTGCTGGCTGTGTGGTGGGAGAACTAACAGTGCTGGCTGTGTGCTGGGAGCACTGACAGTGCTGGCAGTGTGGAGGGAGCACTGATACGGCTGGCTGTGTGGTGGGAGCACTGACAGTGCTGGCTGTGTGGTGGGAGCACTGACAGTGCTGGCTGTGTGGGGAGCACTGACAGTACTGGCTGTGTGGTGGGAGCTCTGACGGTGCTGGCTGTGTGGTGGGAGCACTGACAGTGCTGGCTGTGTGGTGTGAGCACTGACAGTGCTGGCTGTGTGGTGGGAGCACTGACAGTGCTGGCTGTGCGGGGGGTGCATTGACAGTGCTGGCTGTGTGGGGGGATCACTGACAGTGCTGCCTGTGTGTGGGGAGCACTGACATTGCTGGCTGTGTGGTGGGAGCACTGACAGTGCTGGCTGTGTGGGGGAGCACTGACAGTGCTGGCTGTGTGGGGGAGCACTGACAGTGCTGTCTGTGTGGAAGAGCACTGACAGTGCTGGCTGCGTGGTGGGAGCACTGACAGTGCTGGCTGTGTGGAGGGAGCACTGACACGGCAGCCTGTGTGATGGGAGCACTGACAGTGCAGGCTGTGTGGTGGGAGCACTGACAGTGCTGGCTGTATGGGGGAGCACTGACAGTGCTGGCTGTGTGCGGGGGGGGGGGGGCACTGACAGTGCTGGCTGTGTGGGGGGTGCACCGACAGTGCTGGCTTTGTGGGGAGCACTGACAGTGCTGGCTGTGTGGTGGGAGCACTGACACTGCTGGCTGTGTGGTGGGAGCACTGACAGTGCTGGCTGTGTGGGGAGCACTGACAGTGCTGGCTGTGTGGTGGGAGCACTGACACTGCTGGCTGTGTGGTGGGAGCACTGATAGTGCTGGCTGTGTGGATGAGCACTGACAGTGCTGGCTGTGTCGGGGGAGCACGGCAGTGCTGGCTATGTTGGGGGGGGCACTGACAGTGCTGGCTGTGTGGTGGGAGCACTGACAGGGCTGGCTGTGTGGTGGTAGCACTGACAGTGCTGGCTGTGTGGTGGGAGCACTGACAGTGCTGGCTGTGTGGGGGAGCACTGACAGTGCTGGCTGTGTGGTGGGAGCACTGACGGTGCAGGCAGTGTGGTGGGAGCACTGACAGTGATGGCTGTGTGGGGGAGCACTGACAGTGCTGGCTGTGTGGTGGGAGCACTGGCAGTGCTGGCTGTGTGGGTGGAGCACTGACAGTGCTGGCTGTGTGGGGGAGCACTGAGAGTGCTGGCTGTGTTGCGCAGCAGAGACAGTGCTGGCTGTGTGGGGGAGCACTGACAGTGATGGCTGTGTGAGGGAGCACTGACTGTGCTGGCTGTGTGGTGGGAGCACTGATAGTGCTGGCTGTGTGTGGGTAGCACTGACAGTGCTGGCTGTGTGGGGTTAGCACTGACAGTGCTGGCTGTGTGGGGGGAGCACTGACAGTGTTGGCTGTGTGGTGGGAGCACTGGCAGTGCTGGCTGTGTGGGGGGAGCACTGTCAGTGCTGGCTCTGAGGTGGGAGCACTGAAAGTGCTGGGTGTGTGGGGGAGCACTGACAGTGCTGGCTGTGTGGGGGGAGCACTGACAGTGCTGGCTGTGTGGTGGGAGCACTGACAGTGTTGGCTGTGTGGGTGGAGCACTGACACTGCTGGCAGTGTGGGGAGAGCACTGACAGTGCTGGCTGTGTGGTGGGAGCACTGACAGTGCTGGCTGTGTGGTGAGAGCACTGACAGTGCTGGCTGTGTGGGGGAGCACTGACAGTGCTGGCTGTGTCGGGGGAGCACTGGCAGTGCTGGCTATGTTGGTGGGGGGGGGGGTGCACTGACAGTGCTGGCTGTGTGGTGGGTGCACTGACAGAGCTGGCTGTGTGGTGGTAACACTAACAGTGCTGGCTGTGTGGTTAGAGCACTGACAGTGCTGGCTGTGTGGCGGAGCACTGACAGTGCTGGCTGTGCGGTGGGAGCACTGACAGTGCTGGCTGTGTTGGGGAGCACTGACAGTGCTGGCAGTGTGGTGGGAGCACTGGCAGTGCTGGCTGTGTGGTGGGAGCACTGATAGAGCTGGCTGTGTGTGGGTAGCAGTGACAGTGCTGGCTGTGTGGGGGTAGCACTGACAGTGCTGGCTGTGTGGGGGAGCACTGACAGTGCTGGCTGTGAGGTGGGAGCACTGAGAGTGTTGGCTGTGTGGGGGAGCACTGACCCTGCTGGCAGTGTGGGGAGAGCACTGACAGTGCTGGCTGTGTGGTGGGAGCACTGACAGTGCTGGCTGTGTGGTGAGAGCACTGACAGTGCTGGCTGTGTGGTGGGTGTACTGACAGTGCTGGCTGTGCGGGGGGAGCACTGACAGTGCTGGCTGTGTGGTGAGAGCACTGGCAGTGCTGGCTGTGTGGGGAGCACTGACAGTGCTGGCTGTGTGGGCGAGCACTGACAGTGCTGGCTGTGTGGTGGGAGCACTGACAGTGCTGGCTGTGTGGGGGGAGCACTGACAGTGCTGGCTGTGTGGTGGGAGCACTGACAGTGCTGGCTCTGTGGGGCGAGCTCGGACATTGCTGGCTGTGTGGGGGAGCACTGACAGTGCTGGCTGTGTGGGGGGATCACTGACAGCGCTGGCTGTGTGTGCGGGAGCACTCACAGTGCTGGCTGTGTGGGGGGAGCACTGACAGTGCTGGCTGTGTGGGGGGAGCACTGACAGTGCTGGCTGTGTGGGGAGCACTGACAGTGCACACTGTTTGGGGGAGCACTGACAGTGCTGGCTGTGTGGAGGGAGCACTGACACGGCTGGTTGTGTGGAGGGAGCACTGACAATGTTGTCTGTGTGGTGGGTGCACTGATGGTGCTGGCTGTCTGGGGGAGCACTGACAGTGCTGGCTGTGTGGGGGAGCACTGACAGTGCTGGCTGTGTGGGGGAGCACTGACAGTGCTGGCTGTGTGGGGGTGCACTGACAGTGCTGGCTGTGTGGGGGAGCACTGACAGTGCAGGCTGTGTGGGGGAGCACTAACAGTGCTGGCTGTGTGGGGGAGCACTGACAGTGCTGGCTGTGTGGGGGGAGCACTGACAGTGCGTGCTGTGTGGGGGGAGCACTGACAGTGCTTGCTGTGTGGTGGGAGCACAGCCGGTGCTGGCTGTGTGGGGGGAGCACTGACACTGCTGGCTGTGTGGTGGGAGCAATGACAGCGCTGGCTGTGTGGGGGGAGCACTGACACTGGTGGCAGTGTGGGGAGAGCACTGACAGTGCTGGCTGTGTGGGGGAGCACTGACACTGCTGGCAGTGTGCGGAGAGCACTGACAGTGCTGGCTGTGTGGGAGGAGCACTGACAGTGCTGGCTGTGTGGTGGGAGCACTGACAGTGCTGGCTGTGTGGTGGGAGCACTGACAGTGCTAGCTGTGTGGTGGGAGCACTGACATGCTGGCTGTGTGGGAGGGCACTGACAGTGCTGGCTGTGTGGGGGAGCAATGACAGTGCTAGCTGATTGGGGGAACACTGACAGTGCTGCCTGTGTGGAGGGAGCACTGACAGTGCTGGCTGTGTGGGGGAGCAATGACAGTGCTAGCTGATTGGGGGAACAATGACAGTGTTGCCTGTGTGGGGGAGCACTGACAGTGCTGGCTGTGTGGTGGGAGCACTGACAGTGCTGGCTATGTGGGGGGAGCACGGAGAGTGCTGGCTGTGTGGGGGGATCACTGACAGTGCTGGCTGTTTGTGGGGAGCATTGACAGTGCTGGCTGTGTGGAGGGAGCACTGCCAGTGCTGGCTGTGTGGGGGGAGCATTGACAGTGCTGGTTGTGTGGTGGGAGCACTGACAGTGCTGGCTCTGTGGTGGGAGCACTGACAGTGTTGGCTGTGTGAGGGGAGCACTTAATGAGCTGGCTGTGTGGGGGAGCACTGACAGTGCTGGCTGTGTGGGGGAGCAATGACAGTGCTGGCTGTGTGGTGGGAGCACTGACAGGGCTGGCTGTGTGGTGGGAGCACTGACAATGCTGGCTGTGATGTGGGTGCTCTGACAGTGCTGGCTGTGTGATGGGAGCACTGTCAGTGCTGGCTGTGTTGTGGGAGCACTGACAGGGCTGGCTGTGTGGTGGGAGTACTGACAGTGCTGCCTGTGTAGGGGAGCACTGACACTGCTGGCTGTGTGGTGGGAGCACTGAGTGCTGGCTGTGTGGGGGAGCACTGACAGTGCTGGCTGTGTGGTGGGAGAACTAACAGTGCTGGCTGTGTGGTGGGAGCACTGACAGTGCTGGCAGTGTGGAGGGAGCACTGACACGGCTGGCTGTGTGGTGGGAGCACTGACAGTGCTGACTGTGTGGTGGGAGCACTGACAGTGCTGGCTGTGTGGGGAGCACTGACAGTACTGGCTGTGTGGTGGGAGCTCTGACGGTGCTGGCTGTGTGGTGGGAGCACTGACAGTGCTGGCTGTGTGGTGTGAGCTCTGACAGTGCTGGCTGTGTGGTGGGAGCACTGACAGTGCTGGCTGTGCGGGGGGTGCATTGACAGTGCTGGCTGTGTGGGGGGATCACTGACAGTGCTGCCTGTGTGTGGGGAGCACTGACATTGCTGGCTGTGTGGTGGGAGCACTGACAGTGCTGGCTGTGTGGGGGAGCACTGACAGTGCTGGCTGTGTGGGGGAGCACTGACAGTGCTGTCTGTGTGGAAGAGCACTGACAGTGCTGGCTGCGTGGTGGGAGCACTGACAGTGCTGGCTGTGTGGAGGGAGCACTGACACGGCAGCCTGTGTGGTGGGAGCACTGACAGTGCAGGCTGTGTGGTGGGAGCACTGACAGTGCTGGCTGTATGGGGGAGCACTGACAGTGCTGGCTGTGTGCGGGGGGGGGGGGGGGCACTGACAGTGCTGGCTGTGTGGGGGGTGCACCGACAGTGCTGGCTTTGTGGGGAGCACTGACAGTGCTGGCTGTGTGGTGGGAGCACTGACACTGCTGGCTGTGTGTTGGGAGCACTGACAGTGCTGGCTGTGTGGGGAGCACTGACAGTGCTGGCTGTGTGGTGGGAGCACTGATAGTGCTGGCTGTGTGGATGAGCACTTACAGTGCTGGCTGTGTCGGGGGAGCACTGGCAGTGCTGGCTATGTTGGGGGGGGGCACTGACAGTGCTGGCTGTGTGTTGGGAGCACTGACAGGGCTGGCTGTGTGGTGGTAGCACTGACAGTGCTGGCTGTGTGGTGGGAGCACTGACAGTGCTGGCTGTGTGGGGGAGCACTGACAGTGCTGGCTGTGTGGTGGGAGCACTGACGGTGCAGGCAGTGTGGTGGGAGCACTGACAGTGCTGGCTGTGTGGGGGAGCACTGACAGTGCTGGCTGTGTGGTGGGAGCACTGGCAGTGCTGGCTGTGTGGGTGGAGCACTGACAATGCTGGCTGTGTGGGGGAG
This sequence comes from Scyliorhinus torazame, assembly GCF_047496885.1. Taxonomy (NCBI): domain Eukaryota; kingdom Metazoa; phylum Chordata; class Chondrichthyes; order Carcharhiniformes; family Scyliorhinidae; genus Scyliorhinus; species Scyliorhinus torazame. The sequence goes on from NW_027307863.1 coordinate 153,819, forward strand.
CACTGAGAGTGCTGGCTGTGTTGCGCAGCAGAGACAGTGCTGGCTGTGTGGGGGAGCACTGACAGTGATGGCTGTGTGAGGGAGCACTGACTGTGCTGGCTGTGTGGTGGGAGCACTGATAGTGCTGGCTGTGTGTGGGTAGCACTGACAGTGCTGGCTGTGTGGGGGTAGCACTGACAGTGCTGGCTGTGTGGGGGGAGCACTGACAGTGTTGGCTGTGTGGTGGGAGCACTGGCAGTGCTGGCTGTGTGGGGGGAGCACTGTCAGTGCTGGCTCTGAGGTGGGAGCACTGAAAGTGCTGGGTGTGTGGGGGAGCACTGACAGAGATGGCTGTGTGGTGGGAGCACTGAGAGTGCTGGCTGTGTTGTGGGAGCACTGACAGGGCTGGCTGTGTGGTGGGAGCACAGACAGTGCTGGCTGTGTGGGGGAGCACTGACACTGCTGGCTGTGTGGTGGGAGCACTGACAATACTGGCTGTGTGGGGGAGCACTGACAGTGCTGGCTGTGTGGTGGGAGCACTGACACTGCTGGCTGTGTGGTGGGAGCAATGACAGTGCTGGCTGTGTGCGGTAGCACTGACAGTGCTGGCTGTGTGGAGGGAGCACTGACACGGCTGGCTATGTGGTGGGAGCACTGACACTGCTGGCTGTGTGGTGGGAGCACTGACAGTGCTGGCTGTGTGAGGGAGCACTGACAGTGCTGGCTGTGTGGTGGGAGCACTGACGGTGCTGGCTGTGTGGTTGGAGTACTGACAGTGCTGGCTGTGCGGGGGGTGCACTGTCAGTGCTGGCTGTGTGGTGGGAGCACTGACAGTGCTGGCAGTGTGGTGAGAGCACTGACAGTGCTGGCTGTGTGGTGGGTGTACTGACAGTGCTGGCTGTGCGGGGGGAGCACTGACAGTGCTGGCTGTGTGGTGGGAGCACTGGCAGTGCTGGCTGTGTGGGGAGCACTCACAGTGCTGGCTGTGTGGGGGAGCACTGACAGTGCTGGCTGTGTGGAGGAGCACTGACAGTGCTGGCTGTGTGGGGGATAGCACTGACAGTGCTGCCTGTGTGGTGGGAGCACTGACAGTGCTGGCTGTGTGGGGGATAGCACTGACAGTGCTGCCTGTGTGGTGGGAGCACTGACAGTGCTGGCTGTGTGGTAGGAGCACTGACAGTGCTGGCTGTGTGGAGGGAGCACTGACACGGCTGGCAGTGTGGTGGGAGCACTGACAGTGCAGGCTGTGTGGTGGGAGCACTGACAGTGCTGGCTGTATGGGGGAGCACTGACAGTGCTGGCTGTGTCGGGGGAGCACTGACAGTGCTGGCTATGTGGGGGGGGGGGGGTGGGGCACTGACAGTGCTGGCTCTGTGGTATGAGCACTGACAGTGCTGGCTTTGTGGTCGGAGAACTGACGGTGCTGGCTGTGTGAGGGGAGCACTGACAGTGCTGGATCTGTGGTGGGAGCACTGACAGTGCTGGCTGTGTGGGGGAGCACTGACAGTGCTGGCTGTGTGGGGGAGCACTGACAGTGCTGGCTGTGTGGGGAGCACTGGCAGTGCTGGCTGTGTGGGGGGAGCACTGACACTGCTGGCTGTGTGGGGGAGCACTGACAGTGCTGGCTGTGTGGGGGAGCACTGACAGTGCTGTGTGTGTGGTGGTAGCACTGACAGTGCTGGCTGTGTTGTGGGAGCACTGATAGTGCTGGCTGTGTGAGGGGAGCACTGGCAATGCTGGCTGTGTGGCGGAGCACTGACAGTGCTGGCTGTGTTGTGGGAGCACTGACAGGGCTGGCTGTGTGGTGGGAGCACTGACAGTGCTGGCTGTGTGGGGGCAGCACTGACACTGCTGGCTGTGTGGTGGGAGCACTGACAGTGCTGGCTGTGTGGGGAGCACTGACAGTGCTGGCTGTGTGGTGGGAGCACTGATAGTGCTGGCTGTGTGGATGAGCACTGACAGTGCTGGCTGTGTCGGGGGAGCACTGGCAGTGCTGGCTATGTTGTGGGTGGCACTGACAGTGCTGGCTGTGTGTTGGGAGCACTGACAGGGCTGGCTGTGTGGTGGTAGCACTGACAGTGCTGGCTGTGTGGTGGGAGCACTGACAGTGTTGGCTGTGTGGGGGAGCACTGACAGTGCTGGCTGTGTGGTGGGAGCACTGACGGTGCAGGCAGTGTGGTGGGAGCACTGACAGTGCTGGCTGTGTGGGGGAGCACTGACAGTGCTGGCTGTGTGGTGGGAGCACTGGCAGTGCTGGCTGTGTGGGTGGAGCACTGACAGTGCTGGCTGTGTGGGGGAGCACTGAGAGTGCTGGCTGTGTTGCGCAGCAGAGACAGTGCTGGCTGTGTGGGGGAGCACTGACAGTGATGGCTGTGTGAGGGAGCACTGACTGTGCTGGCTGTGTGGTGGGAGCACAGATAGTGCTGGCTGTGTGTGGGTAGCACTGACAGTGCTGGCTGTGTGGGGGTAGCACTGACAGTGCTGGCTGTGTGGGGGGAGCACTGACAGTGTTGGCTGTGTGGTGGGAGCACTGGCAGTGCTGGCTGTGTGGGGGGAGCACTGTCAGTGCTGGCTCTGAGGTGGGAGCACTGAAAGTGCTGGGTGTGTGGGGGAGCACTGACAGAGATGGCTGTGTGGTGGGAGCACTGAGAGTGCTGGCTGTGTTGTGGGAGCACTGACAGGGCTGGCTGTGTGGTGGGAGCACAGACAGTGCTGGCTGTGTGGGGGAGCACTGACACTGCTGGCTGTGTGGTGGGAGCACTGACAATACTGGCTGTGTGGGGGAGCACTGACAGTGCTGGCTGTGTGGTGGGAGCACTGACACTGCTGGCTGTGTGGTGGGAGCAATGACAGTGCTGGCTGTGTGCGGTAGCACTGACAGTGCTGGCTGTGTGGAGGGAGCACTGACACGGCTGGCTATGTGGTGGGAGCACTGACACTGCTGGCTGTGTGGTGGGAGCACTGACAGTGCTGGCTGTGTGGTGGGAGCACTGACGGTGCTGGCTGTGTGGTTGGAGTACTGACAGTGCTGGCTGTGCGGGGGGTGCACTGTCAGTGCTGGCTGTGTGGTGGGAGCACTGACAGTGCTGGCAGTGTGGTGAGAGCACTGACAGTGCTGGCTGTGTGGTGGGTGTACTGACAGTGCTGGCTGTGCGGGGGAGCACTGACAGTGCTGGCTGTGTGGTGGGAGCACTGGCAGTGCTGGCTGTGTGGGGAGCACTCACAGTGCTGGCTGTGTGGGGGAGCACTGACAGTGCTGGCTGTGTGGAGGAGCACTGACAGTGCTGGCTGTGTGGGGGATAGCACTGACAGTGCTGCCTGTGTGGTGGGAGCACTGACAGTGCTGGCTGTGTGGGGGATAGCACTGACAGTGCTGCCTGTGTGGTGGGAGCACTGACAGTGCTGGCTGTGTGGTAGGAGCACTGACAGTGCTGGCTGTGTGGAGGGAGCACTGACACGGCTGGCAGTGTGGTGGGAGCACTGACAGTGCAGGCTGTGTGGTGGGAGCACTGACAGTGCTGGCTGTATGGGGGAGCACTGACAGTGCTGGCTGTGTCGGGGGAGCACTGACAGTGCTGGCTATGTGGGGGGGGGGGTGGGGCACTGACAGTGCTGGCTCTGTGGTATGAGCACTGACAGTGCTGGCTTTGTGGTCGGAGAACTGACGGTGCTGGCTGTGTGAGGGGAGCACTGACAGTGCTGGCTCTGTGGTGGGAGCACTGACAGTGCTGGCTGTGTGGGGGAGCACTGACAGTGCTGGCTGTGTGGGGGAGCACTGACAGTGCTGGCTGTGTGGGGAGCACTGGCAGTGCTGGCTGTGTGGGGGGAGCACTGACACTGCTGGCTGTGTGGGGGAGCACTGACAGTGCTGGCTGTGTGGGGGAGCACTGGCAGTGCTGGCTGTGTGGTGGGAGCACTGACAGTGCTGTGTGTGTGGTGGTAGCACTGACAGTGCTGGCTGTGTTGTGGGAGCACTGACAGTGCTGGCTGTGTGAGGGGAGCACTGGCAATGCTGGCTGTGTGGGGGAGCACTGACAGTGCTGGCTGTGTTGTGGGAGCACTGACAGGGCTGGCTGTGTGGTGGGAGCACTGACAGTGCTGGCTGTGTGGGGGCAGCACTGACACTGCTGGTTGTGTGGTGGGAGCACTGACAGTGCTGGCTGTGTTGTGGGAGCACTGACAGGGCTGGCTGTGTGGTGGGAGCACTGACAGTGCTGGCTGTGTGGGGGGAGCACTGACACTGCTGGCTGCGTGGTGGGAGCACTGACAGTGCTGGCTGTGTGGGGGAGCACTGACAGTGCAGGCTGTGTGGTGGGAGAACTGACAGTGCTGGCTGTGTGGTGGGAGCACTGACAGTGCTGCCTGTGTGGAGAGAGCACTGACAGCGCTGGCTGTGTGGGGGAGCACTGACAGTGCTGACTGTGTGGTGGGAGAACTGACAATGCTGGCTGTGTGTTGGGAGCACTGACACTGCTGGCTGTGTGCGGGGAGCACTGACAGTGCTGACTGTGTGGTGGGAGCACTGACAGTGCTGGCTGTGTGGTGGTAGCACTGACAGTGCTGGCTGTGTGGGGGAGCACTGACAGTGCTGGCTGTGTGGGGGAGCACGGACAGTGCTGCCTGTGTGGGGGGATCACTGACAATGCTGGCTGTGTGTGGGGAGCACTGACAGTGCTGGCTGTGTGGGGGGAGCACTGCCAGTGCTGGCTGTGTGGGGGGAGCACTGTCAGTGCTGGTTGTGTGGTGGGAGTACTGACAGTACTGGCTGTGTGGTGGGAGAACTGACAGTGTTGGCTGTGTGGGGGGAGCACTTACAGTGCTGGCTGTGTCGGGGGAGCACTGACAGTGCTGGCTGTGTGGGGAGCACTGACAGTGCTGGCTGTGTGGTGGGAGCAATGACAGTGCTGGCTGTGTGGTGGGAGCACTGACAGTGCTGGCTGTGTTGTGGGAGCACTGACAGTGCTGGCTGTGTGGGGGAGCACTGACAATGCTGGCTGTGTGGTGGGAGCACTGACAGTGCTGGCTGTGTGGTGGGAGCACTGACAGTGCTGGTTGTGTTGTGGGAGCACTGACAGGGCTGGCTGTGTGGTGGGAGCACTGACAGTGCTGGCTGTGTGGGGGAGCACTGACACTGCTGGCTGTGTGGTGGGAGCACTGACAGTACTGGCGGTGTGGGGGAGCACTGACAGTGCTGGCTGTGTTGTGGGAGCACTGACACTGCTGGCTGTGTGGTGGGAGCACTGACAGTGCTGGCTGTGTGGGGTAGCACTGACAGTGCTGGCTGTGTGGAGGGAGCACTGACACGGCTGGCTATGTGGTGGGAGCACTGACAGTGCTGGCTGTGTGGTGGGAGCACTGACAGTGCTGGCTGTGTGAGGGAGCACTGACGGTGCTGGCTGTGTGGTGGGAGCACTGACGGTCCTGGCTGTGTGGTGGGAGCACTGACAGTGCTGGCTGTGTGGTGGGAGTACTGACAGTGCTGGCTGTGCGGGGGGTGCACTGACAGTGCTGGCTGTGTGGGGGGAGCACTGACAGTGCTGGCTGTGTGGGGGGAGCACTGACAGTGCTGGCTGTGTGGGGAGCACTGACAGTGCTGGCTGTGTGGGGGAGCACTGACAGTGCTGGCTGTGTGGAGGAGCACTGACAGTGCTGGCTGTGTGGGGGAGCACTGACAGTGCTGCCTGTGTGGTGGGATCACTGACAGTGCTGGCTGTGTGGTAGGAGCACTGACAGTGCTGGCTGTGTGGAGGGAGCACTGACACGGCTGGCTGTGTGGTGGGAGCACTGACAGTGCAGGCTGTGTGGTGGGAGCACTGACAGTGCTGGCTGTATGGGGAGCACTGACAGTGCTGGCTGTGTCGGGGGAGCACTGACAGTGCTGGCTATGTGGGGATAGGGGGCACTGACAGTGCTGGCTCTGTGGTATGAGCACTGACAGTGCTGGCTTTGTGGTGGGAGAACTGACGGTGCTGGCTGTGTGAGGGGAGCACTGACAGTGCTGGCTCTGTGGTGGGAGCACTGACAGTGCTGGATATGTGGGGGAGAAATGACAGTGCTGGCTGTGTGAGTGGAGCACTGACAGTGCTGGCTGTGTGGGGGGAGCACTGACACTGCTGGCTGTGTGGGGGAGCACTGACAGTGCTGGCTGTGTGGGGGAGCACTGGCAGTGCTGGCTGTGTGGTGGGAGCACTGACAGTGCTGTGTGTATGGTGGTAGCACTGACAGTGCTGGCTGTGTTGTGGGAGCACTGACAGTGCTGGCTGTGTTGTGGGAGCACTGACAGGGCTGGCTGTGAGGTGGCAGCACTGACAGTGCTGGCTGTGTGGGGGAGCACTGACACTGCTGGCTGTGTGGTGGGAGCACTGACAGTGCTGGCTGTGTGGGGGAGCACTGACAGTGCTGGCTGTGTGGGGGGAGAACTGACAGTGCTGGCTGTGTGGTGGGAGCACTGACAGTGCTGCCTGTGTGGAGGGAGCACTGACAGCGCTGGCTGTGTGGGGGAGCACTGACAGTGCTGGCTGTGTGGTGGGAGAACTGACAGTGCTGGCTGTGTGGTGGGAGCACTGACAGTGCTGCCTGTGTGGAGGGAGCACTGACAGTGCTGGCTGTGTGGTGGGAGCACTGACACTGCTGGCTGTGTGCGGGGAGCACTGACAGTGCTGACTGTGTGGTGGGAGCACTGACAGTGCTGTCTGTGTGGTGGTAGCACTGACAGTGCTGGCTGTGTGGGGAGAGCACTGACAGTGCTGGCTGTGTGGGGAGAGCACTGACAGCGCTGGCTGTGTGTGGGGAGCACTGACAGTGCTCGCTGTGTGGGGGAGCACTGACACTGCTGGCTGTGTGGTGGGAGCACTGACAGTGCTGGCTGTGTGTTGGGAGCACTGACAGTGCTGGCTGTGTGGGGGGAGCACTGACAGTGCTGGATGTGTGGGAGGAGCACTGACAATGCTGGCTGTGTGGTGGGAGCACTGACAGTGCTTGCTGTGTCGGGGGAGCACTGACAGTGCTGGCTATGTGGTGGGGAGCACTGACAGTGCTGGCTGTGTGGTGGGAGCACTGACAGTGCTGGCTGTGTGGGGGGAGCACTGACAGTGCTGGCTGTGTGGGAGGAGCAATGACAATGCTGGCTGTGTGGTGGGAGGACTGACAGTGCTTGCTGTGTCGGGGGAGCACTGACAGTGCTGGCTGTGCGGGGGAGCACTGACAGTGCTGGCTGTGTGGTGTGAGCACTGACAGTGCTGGCTGTGTGGGGGAGCAGTGACAGTGCTGGCTGTGTGGGGGAGCACTGACAATACTGGCTGTGCGGGGTGTGCACTGACAGTGCTGGCTGTGTGGGGGAGCACTGACAGTGCTGGCTGTGTGGGGGAGCACTGACAGTGCTGGCTGTGTGGTGGGAGCACTGACAATGCTGGCTGTGTGTGGGGAGCACTGACAGTGCTGTCTGTGGTGGGAGCACTGGCAGTGCTGGCTGTGTGGGGGAGCACTGGCAGTGCTGGCTGTGTGGTGGGAGCACTGAAAGTGCTGTGTGTGTGGTGGTAGCACTGACAGTGCTGGCTGTGTTGTGGGAGCACTGACAGTGCTGGCTGTGTGAGGGGAGCACTGACAATGCTGTCTGTGTGGTGGGAGCACTGACAGTGCTGGCTGAGTTGTGGGAGCACTGACAGGGCTGGCTGTGTGGTGGGAGCACTGACAGTGCTGTCTGTGTGGGGGGAGCACTGACACTGCTGGCTGTGTGATGGGAGCACTGACAGTGCTGGCTGTGTGGGGGAGCACTGACAATGCTGGCTGTGTGGTGGGAGAACTGACAGTGCTGGCTGTGTTGTGGGAGCACTGACAGTGCTGGCTGTGTTGTGGGAGCACTGACAGGGCTGGCTGTGAGGTGGCAGCACTGACAGTGCTGGCTGTGTGGGGGAGCACTGACACTGCTGGCTGTGTGGTGGGAGCACTGACAGTGCTGGCTGTGTGGGGGAGCACTGACAGTGCTGGCTGTGTGGGGGGAGAACTGACAGTGCTGGCTGTGTGGTGGGAGCACTGACAGTGCTGCCTGTGTGGAGGGAGCACTGACAGCGCTGGCTGTGTGGGGGAGCACTGACAGTGCTGGCTGTGTGGTGGGAGAACTGACAGTGCTGGCTGTGTGGTGGGAGCACTGACAGTGCTGCCTGTGTGGAGGGAGCACTGACAGTGCTGGCTGTGTGGTGGGAGCACTGACACTGCTGGCTGTGTGCGGGGAGCACTGACAGTGCTGACTGTGTGGTGGGAGCACTGACAGTGCTGTCTGTGTGGTGGTAGCACTGACAGTGCTGGCTGTGTGGGGAGAGCACTGACAGTGCTGGCTGTGTGGGGAGAGCACTGACAGCGCTGGCTGTGTGTGGGGAGCACTGACAGTGCTCGCTGTGTGGGGGAGCACTGACACTGCTGGCTGTGTGGTGGGAGCACTGACAGTGCTGGCTGTGTGTTGGGAGCACTGACAGTGCTGGCTGTGTGGGGGGAGCACTGACAGTGCTGGATGTGTGGGAGGAGCACTGACAATGCTGGCTGTGTGGTGGGAGCACTGACAGTGCTTGCTGTGTCGGGGGAGCACTGACAGTGCTGGCTATGTGGTGGGGAGCACTGACAGTGCTGGCTGTGTGGTGGGAGCACTGACAGTGCTGGCTGTGTGGGGGGAGCACTGACAGTGCTGGCTGTGTGGGAGGAGCAATGACAATGCTGGCTGTGTGGTGGGAGGACTGACAGTGCTTGCTGTGTCGGGGGAGCACTGACAGTGCTGGCTGTGCGGGGGAGCACTGACAGTGCTGGCTGTGTGGTGTGAGCACTGACAGTGCTGGCTGTGTGGGGGAGCAGTGACAGTGCTGGCTGTGTGGGGGAGCACTGACAATACTGGCTGTGCGGGGTGTGCACTGACAGTGCTGGCTGTGTGGGGGAGCACTGACAGTGCTGGCTGTGTGGGGGAGCACTGACAGTGCTGGCTGTGTGGTGGGAGCACTGACAATGCTGGCTGTGTGTGGGGAGCACTGACAGTGCTGTCTGTGGTGGGAGCACTGGCAGTGCTGGCTGTGTGGGGGAGCACTGGCAGTGCTGGCTGTGTGGTGGGAGCACTGAAAGTGCTGTGTGTGTGGTGGTAGCACTGACAGTGCTGGCTGTGTTGTGGGAGCACTGACAGTGCTGGCTGTGTGAGGGGAGCACTGACAATGCTGTCTGTGTGGTGGGAGCACTGACAGTGCTGGCTGAGTTGTGGGAGCACTGACAGGGCTGGCTGTGTGGTGGGAGCACTGACAGTGCTGTCTGTGTGGGGGGAGCACTGACACTGCTGGCTGTGTGATGGGAGCACTGACAGTGCTGGCTGTGTGGGGGAGCACTGACAATGCTGGCTGTGTGGTGGGAGAACTGACAGTGCTGGCTGTGTGGAGGGAGCACTGACAGCGCTGGCTGTGTGGGGGAGCACTGACAGTGCTGGCTGTGTGTGGTAATACTGACACTGCTGGCTGTGTGCGGGGAGCACTGACAGTGCTGACTGAGTGGTGGGAGCACTGACAGTGCTGGCTGTGTTGTGGTAGCACTGACAGTGCTGGCTGTGTGGGGGGAGCACTGACAGTGCTGGCTGTGTGGGGAGAGCACTGACAGTGCTGGCTGTGTGTGGGGAGAACTGACAGTGCTCGCTGTGTGGGGAGCACTGACACTGCTGGCTGTGTGGTGGGAGCACTGACAGTGTTGGCTGTGTGGGGAGAGCACTGACAGTGCTGGCTGTGTGGTAGCACTGACACTGCTGGCTGTGTGCGGGGAGCACTGACAGTGCTGACTGAGTGGTGGGAGCACTGACAGTGCTGGCTGTGTGGTGGTAGCACTGACAGTGCTGGCTGTGTGGGGGGAGCACTGACAGTGCTGGCTGTGTGGGGAGAGCACTGACAGTGCTGGCTGTGTGTGGGGAGAACTGACAGTGCTCGCTGTGTGGGGGAGCACTGACACTGCTGGCTGTGTGGTGGGAGCACTGACAGTGTTGGCTGTGTGGGGAGAGCACTGACAGTGCTGGCTGTGTGTGGGGAGCACTGACAGTGCTCGCTGTGTGGGGGAGCACTGACAGTGCTGGCTGTGTGGTGGGAGCACTGACAGTGCTGGCTGTGTGGGGGGGAGCACTGACAGTGCTGGCTGTGTGGGAGGAGCACTGACAATGCTGGCTGTGTGGTGGGAGCACTGACAGTGCTTGCTGTGTCGGGGGAGCAGTGACAGTGCTGGCTGTGTGGGGGGGGGGGGGCACTGACAGTGCTGGCTGTGTTCTGGGAGCACTGACAGTGCTGGCTGTGTGGTGTGAGCACTGACAGTGCTGGCTGTGTGGGGGAGCACTGGCAGTGCTGGCTGTGTGGTGGGAGCACTGAAAGTGCTGTGTGTGTGGTGGTAGCACTGACAGTGCTGGCTGTGTTGTGGGAGCACTGACAGTGCTGGCTGTGTGAGGGGAGCACTGACAATGCTGTCTGTGTGGTGGGAGCACTGACAGTGCTGGCTGTGTTGTGGGAGCACTGACAGGGCTGGCTGTGTGGTGGGAGCACTGACAGTGCTGTCTGTGTGGGGGGAGCACTGACACTGCTGGCTGTGTGATGGGAGCACTGACAGTGCTGGCTGTGTGGGGGAGCACTGACAATGCTGGCTGTGTGGTGGGAGAACTGACAGTGCTGGCTGTGTGGTGGGAGCACTGACAGTGCTGCCTGTGTGGAGGGAGCACTGACAGCGCTGGCTGTGTGGGGGGAGCACTGACAGTGCTGGCTGTGTGTGGTAATACTGACACTGCTGGCTGTGTGCGGGGAGCACTGACAGTGCTGACTGAGTGGTGGGAGCACTGACAGTGCTGGCTGTGTTGTGGTAGCACTGACAGTGCTGGCTGTGTGGGGGGAGCACTGACAGTGCTGGCTGTGTGGGGAGAGCACTGACAGTGCTGGCTGTGTGTGGGGAGAACTGACAGTGCTCGCTGTGTGGGGGAGCACTGACACTGCTGGCTGTGTGGTGGGAGCACTGACAGTGTTGGCTGTGTGGGGAGAGCACTGACAGTGCTGGCTGTGTGTGGTAGCACTGACACTGCTGGCTGTGTGCGGGGAGCACTGACAGTGCTGACTGAGTGGTGGGAGCACTGACAGTGCTGGCTGTGTGGTGGTAGCACTGACAGTGCTGGCTGTGTGGGGGGAGCACTGACAGTGCTGGCTGTGTGGGGAGAGCACTGACAGTGCTGGCTGTGTGTGGGAAGCACTGACAGTGCTCGCTGTGTGGGGGAGCACTGACACTGCTGGCTGTGTGGTGGGAGCACTGACAGTGTTGGCTGTGTGGGGAGAGCACTGACAGTGCTGGCTGTGTGTGGGGAGCACTGACAGTGCTCGCTGTGTGGGGGAGCACTGACAGTGCTGGCTGTGTGGTGGGAGCACTGACAGTGCTGGCTGTGTGGGGGGGAGCACTGACAGTGCTGGCTGTGTGGGAGGAGCACTGACAATGCTGGCTGTGTGGTGGGAGCACTGACAGTGCTTGCTGTGTCGGGGGAGCAGTGACAGTGCTGGCTGTGTGGGGGGGGGGGCACTGACAGTGCTGGCTGTGTTCTGGGAGCACTGACAGTGCTGGCTGTGTGGTGTGAGCACTGACAGTGCTGGCTGTGTGGGGGAGCACTGACAGTGCTGACTGTGTGGGGGAGCACTGACACTACTGGCTGTGCGGTGTGTGCACTGACAGTGCTGGCTGTGTGGGGGAGCACTGACAGTGGTGGCTGTGTGGGGGAGCACTGACAGTGCTGGCTGTGTGGTGGGAGCACTGACAATGCTGGCTGTGTGGGGGGAGCACTGACAGTGCTGGCTGTGGTGGGAGCACTGGCAGTGCTGGCTGTGTGGGGGAGCACTGACAGTGCTCGCTGTGTGAGGGAGCACTGACAGTGCTGGCTGTGTGGCGGAGCACTGACAGTGCTGGCTGTGTGAGGGATCACTGACTGTGCTGGCTGCGTGGTGGGAGCACTGATGGTGCTGGCTGTGTGGGGGTCGCACTGACAGTGCTGGCTGTGTGGGGGGTGCACTGACAGTGCTGGCTGTGTGGGGGAGCACTGATAGTGCTGGCTGTGAGGGGGAGCACTGACAGTGCTGGCTGTGTGGTGGGAGCACTGACACGGTTGGCTGTGTGTTGGGAGCACTGACAGTGCTGTCTGTGTGTGGGTAGCACTGACAGTGCTGGCTGTGTGGGGGTAGCACTGACAGTGCTGGCTGTGTGGGGGAAGCACTGACAGTGCTGGCTGTGTGGAGGGAGCACTGACAGTGTTGGCTGTGTGGTGGGAGCACTGGCAGTGCTGGCTGTGTGGGGGGAGCACTGTCAGTGCTGGCTCTGTGGTGGGAGCACAGACAGAGATGGCTGTGTGGTGGGAGCACTGACAGTGCTGGCTGTGTTGGGAGCACCGCCGGTGCTGGATATGTGGGGGAGAACTGACAGTGCTGGCTGAGTGAGTGGAGCACTGACATGCTGGCTGTGTGGGGGAGCACTGACACTGCTGGCAGTGTGGGGAGAGCACTGACAGTGCTGGCTGTTGGGTGGGAGCACTGACAGTGCTGGCTGCGTGGTGGGAGCACTGACAGTGCTGGCTGTGTGGTGGGAGCACTGACAGTGCTGGCTGTGTGGGGGTGCACTGACAGTGCTGGCTTTGTGGGGGAGCACTGACAGTGCTAGCTGATTGGGGGGAGCACTGACAGTTCTGGCTGTGTGGGGCGAGCTCGGACAGTGCTGGCTGTGTGGTGGGAGCACTGACAGTGCTGGTTGTGTGGCGGGAGCACTGACAGTGCTGGCTGTGTGGTGGGAGCACTGACAGTGTTCGCTGTGTGGGGGTGCACTTACAGTGCTGGCTGTGTGGTGGGAGCACTGACAGTGCTGGCTGTGTGGGGAGCACTGACAGTGCTGGCTGTGCGGGTGAGCACAGACAGTGCTGGCTGTGTGGTGGGAGCAATGACAGTGCTGGCTGTGTGGTGGTAGCACTGACAATGCTGGCTGTGTGGTGGGAGAACTGACAGTGCTGGCTTTGTGGGGGAGCACTGACAGTGCTGGCTGTGTGGAGGGAGCACTGACACGGCTGGCTGTGTTGTGGGAGCACTGACAGTGCTGGCTGTGTGGGGGTGCACTGACAGTGCTGGCTGTGTGGGGAGAGCACTGACAGTGCTAGCTGTGTGGTGGGAGCACTGACAGTGCTGGCTGATTGGGGGAGCACTGACAGTGCTGCCTGTGTGGAGGGAGCGCTGACAGTGCTGGCTGTGTGGGGCGAGCACGGACAGTGCTGGCTGTGTGGTGGGAGCACAGACAGTGCTGGCTGTGTGGGGGTGCACGGACAGTGCTGCCTGTGTGGGGGGATCACTGACAATGCTGGCTGTGTGTGGGGAGCACTGACAGTGCTGGCTGTGTGGGGGGAGCACTGCCAGTGCTGGCTGTGTGGGGCGAGCACTGTCAGTGCTGGTTGTGTGGTGGGAGCACTGACAGTGCTGGCTGTGTGGTGGGAGCACTGACAGTGCTGGCTGTGTGGTGGGAGAACTGACAGTGTTGGCTGTGTGGGGGGAGCACTTACAGTGCTGGCTGTGTCGGGGGAGCACTGACAGTGCTGGCTGTGTGGGGGAGCACTGACAGTGCTGGCTGTGTGGTGGGAGCACTGACAGTGCTGGCTGTGTGGTGGGAGCACTGACAGTGCTGGCTGATTGGGGGAGCACTGACAGTGCTGCCTGTGTGGAGGGAGCGCTGACAGTGCTGGCTGTGTGGGGCGAGCACGGACAGTGCTGGCTGTGTGGGGAGAGCACTGACAGTGCTGGCTGTGTGGGGGAGCACTGACAGGGCTGGCTGAGTTGTGGGAGCACTGACAGGGCTGGCTGTGTGGTGGGAGCACTGACAGTGCTGTCTGTGTGGGGGGAGCACTGACACTGCTGGCTGTGTGATGGGAGCACTGACAGTGCTGGCTGTGTGGGGGAGCACTGACAATGCTGGCTGTGTGGTGGGAGAACTGACAGTGCTGGCTGTGTGGTGGGAGCACTGACAGTGCTGCCTGTGTGGAGGGAGCACTGACAGCGCTGGCTGTGTGGGGGGAGCACTGACAGTGCTGGCTGTGTGTGGTAATACTGACACTGCTGGCTGTGTGCGGGGAGCACTGACAGTGCTGACTGAGTGGTGGGAGCACTGACAGTGCTGGCTGTGTTGTCGTAGCACTGACAGTGCTGGCTGTGTGGGGGAGCACTGACAGTGCTGGCTGTGTGGGGAGAGCACTGACAGTGCTGGCTGTGTGTGGGGAGAACTGACAGTGCTCGCTGTGTGGGGGAGCACTGACACTGCTGGCTGTGTGGTGGGAGCACTGACAGTGTTGGCTGTGTGGGGAGAGCACTGACAGTGCTGGCTGTGTGGTAGCACTGACACTGCTGGCTGTGTGCGGGGAGCACTGACAGTGCTGACTGAGTGGTGGGAGCACTGACAGTGCTGGCTGTGTGGTGGTAGCACTGACAGTGCTGGCTGTGTGGGGGGAGCACTGACAGTGCTGGCTGTGTGGGGAGAGCACTGACAGTGCTGGCTGTGTGTGGGGAGAACTGACAGTGCTCGCTGTGTGGGGGAGCACTGAAACTGCTGGCTGTGTGGTGGGAGCACTGACAGTGTTGGCTGTGTGGGGAGAGCACTGACAGTGCTGGCTGTGTGTGGGAAGCACTGACAGTGCTCGCTGTGTGGGGGAGCACTGACAGTGCTGGCTGTGTGGTGGGAGCACTGACAGTGCTGGCTGTGTGGGGGGAGCACTGACAGTGCTGGCTGTGTGGGAGGAGCACTGACAATGCTGGCTGTGTGGTGGGAGCACTGACAGTGCTTGCTGTGTCGGGGGAGCAGTGACAGTGCTGGCTGTGTGGGGGGGGGGGCACTGACAGTGCTGGCTGTGTTCTGGGAGCACTGACAGTGCTGGCTGTGTGGTGTGAGCACTGACAGTGCTGGCTGTGTGGGGGAGCACTGGCAGTGCTGGCTGTGTGGTGGGAGCACTGAAAGTGCTGTGTGTGTGGTGGTAGCACTGACAGTGCTGGCTGTGTTGTGGGAGCACTGACAGTGCTGGCTGTGTGAGGGGAGCACTGACAATGCTGTCTGTGTGGTGGGAGCACTGACAGTGCTGGCTGTGTTGTGGGAGCACTGACAGGGCTGGCTGTGTGGTGGGAGCACTGACAGTGCTGTCTGTGTGGGGGGAGCACTGACACTGCTGGCTGTGTGATGGGAGCACTGACAGTGCTGGCTGTGTGGGGGAGCACTGACAATGCTGGCTGTGTGGTGGGAGAACTGACAGTGCTGGCTGTGTGGTGGGAGCACTGACAGTGCTGCCTGTGTGGAGGGAGCACTGACAGCGCTGGCTGTGTGGGGGGAGCACTGACAGTGCTGGCTGTGTGTGGTAATACTGACACTGCTGGCTGTGTGCGGGGAGCACTGACAGTGCTGACTGAGTGGTGGGAGCACTGAAAGTGCTGTGTGTGTGGTGGTAGCACTGACAGTGCTGGCTGTGTTGTGGGAGCACTGACAGTGCTGGCTGTGTGAGGGGAGCACTGACAATGCTGTCTGTGTGGTGGGAGCACTGACAGTGCTGGCTGTGTTGTGGGAGCACTGACAGGGCTGGCTGTGTGGTGGGAGCACTGACAGTGCTGTCTGTGTGGGGGGAGCACTGACACTGCTGGCTGTGTGATGGGAGCACTGACAGTGCTGGCTGTGTGTGGTAGCACTGACACTGCTGGCTGTGTGCGGGGAGCACTGACAGTGCTGACTGAGTGGTGGGAGCACTGACAGTGCTGGCTGTGTGGTGGTAGCACTGACAGTGCTGGCTGTGTGGGGGGAGCACTGACAGTGCTGGCTGTGTGGGGAGAGCACTGACAGTGCTGGCTGTGTGTGGGAAGCACTGACAGTGCTCGCTGTGTGGGGAGCACTGACACTGCTGGCTGTGTGGTGGGAGCACTGACAGTGTTGGCTGTGTGGGGAGAGCACTGACAGTGCTGGCTGTGTGTGGGGAGCACTGACAGTGCTCGCTGTGTGGGGGAGCACTGACAGTGCTGGCTGTGTGGTGGGAGCACTGACAGTGCTGGCTGTGTGGGGGGGAGCACTGACAGTGCTGGCTGTGTGGGAGGAGCACTGACAATGCTGGCTGTGTGGTGGGAGCACTGACAGTGCTTGCTGTGTCGGGGGAGCAGTGACAGTGCTGGCTGTGTGGGGGGGGGGCACTGACAGTGCTGGCTGTGTTCTGGGAGCACTGACAGTGCTGGCTGTGTGGTGTGAGCACTGACAGTGCTGGCTGTGTGGGGGAGCACTGACAGTGCTGACTGTGTGGGGGAGCACTGACACTACTGGCTGTGCGGTGTGTGCACTGACAGTGCTGGCTGTGTGGGGGAGCACTGACAGTGGTGGCTGTGTGGGGGAGCACTGACAGTGCTGGCTGTGTGGTGGGAGCACTGACAATGCTGGCTGTGTGGGGGGAGCACTGACAGTGCTGGCTGTGGTGGGAGCACTGGCAGTGCTGGCTGTGTGGGGGAGCACTGACAGTGCTCGCTGTGTGAGGGAGCACTGACAGTGCTGGCTGTGTGGCGGAGCACTGACAGTGCTGGCTATGTGAGGGATCACTGACTGTGCTGGCTGCGTGGTGGGAGCACTGATGGTGCTGGCTGTGTGGGGGTCGCACTGACAGTGCTGGCTGTGTGGGGGGTGCACTGACAGTGCTGGCTGTGTGGGGGAGCACTGATAGTGCTGGCTGTGAGGGGGAGCACTGACAGTGCTGGCTGTGTGGTGGGAGCACTGACACGGTTGGCTGTGTGTTGGGAGCACTGACAGTGCTGTCTGTGTGTGGGTAGCACTGACAGTGCTGGCTGTGTGGGGGTAGCACTGACAGTGCTGGCTGTGTGGGGGAAGCACTGACTGTGCTGGCTGTGTGGAGGGAGCACTGACAGTGTTGGCTGTGTGGTGGGAGCACTGGCAGTGCTGGCTGTGTGGGGGGAGCACTGTCAGTGCTGGCTCTGTGGTGGGAGCACTGACAGAGATGGCTGTGTGGTGGGAGCACTGACAGTGCTGGCTGTGTTGGGAGCACTGCCGGTGCTGGATATGTGGGGGAGAACTGACAGTGCTGGCTGAGTGAGTGGAGCACTGACATGCTGGCTGTGTGGGGGGAGCACTGACACTGCTGGCAGTGTGGGGAGAGCACTGACAGTGCTGGCTGTTGGGTGGGAGCACTGACAGTGCTGGCTGCGTGGTGGGAGCACTGACAGTGCTGGCTGTGTGGTGGGAGCACTGACAGTGCTGGCTGTGTGGGGGTGCACTGACAGTGCTGGCTTTGTGGGGGAGCACTGACAGTGCTAGCTGATTGGGGGGAGCACTGACAGTTCTGGCTGTGTGGGGCGAGCTCGGACAGTGCTGGCTGTTTGGTGGGAGCACTGGCAGTGCTGGTTGTGTGGCGGGAGCACTGACAGTGCTGGCTGTGTGGTGGGAGCACTGACAGTGTTCGCTGTGTGGGGGTGCACTTACAGTGCTGGCTGTGTGGTGGGAGCACTGACAGTGCTGGCTGTGTGGGGAGCACTGACAGTGCTGGCTGTGCGGGTGAGCACAGACAGTGCTGGCTGTGTGGTGGGAGCAATGACAGTGCTGGCTGTGTGGTGGTAGCACTGACAATGCTGGCTGTGTGGTGGGAGAACTGACAGTGCTGGCTTTGTGGGGGAGCACTGACAGTGCTGGCTGTGTGGAGGGAGCACTGACACGGCTGGCTGTGTTGTGGGAGCACTGACAGTGCTGGCTGTGTGGGGGTGCACTGACAGTGCTGGCTGTGTGGGGAGAGCACTGACAGTGCTAGCTGTGTGGTGGGAGCACTGACAGTGCTGGCTGATTGGGGGAGCACTGACAGTGCTGCCTGTGTGGAGGGAGCGCTGACAGTGCTGCCTGTGTGGGGCGAGCACGGACAGTGCTGGCTGTGTGGTGGGAGCACAGACAGTGCTGGCTGTGTGGGGGTGCACGGACAGTGCTGCCTGTGTGGGGGGATCACTGACAATGCTGGCTGTGTGTGGGGAGCACTGACAGTGCTGGCTGTGTGGGGGGAGCACTGCCAGTGCTGGCTGTGTGGGGGGAGCACTGTCAGTGCTGGTTGTGTGGTGGGAGCACTGACAGTGCTGGCTGTGTGGTGGGAGCACTGACAGTGCTGGCTGTGTGGTGGGAGAACTGACAGTGTTGGCTGTGTGGGGGGAGCACTTACAGTGCTGGCTGTGTCGGGGGAGCACTGACAGTGCTGGCTGTGTGGGGGAGCACTGACAGTGCTGGCTGTGTGGTGGGAGCACTGACAGTGCTGGCTGTGTGGTGGGAGCACTGACAGTGCTGGCTGTGTTGTGGGAGCACTGCCAGTGCTGGCTGTGTGGGGGAGCACTGACAATGCTGGCTGTGTGGTGGGAGCACTGACTGTGCTGGCTGTGTGGTGGGAGCACTGACAGTGCTGCTGTGTTGTGGGAGCACTGACAGGGCTGGCTGTGTGGTGTGTGCACTGACAGTGCTGGCTGTGTGGGGGAGCACTGACACTGCTGGCTGTGTGGTGGGAGCACTGACAGTACTGGCTGTGTGGGGGAGCACTGAGAGTGCTGGCTTTGTGGTGGGAGCACTGACACTGCTGGCAGTGTGGTGGGAGCACTGACAGTGCTGGCTGTATGGGGTAGCACTGACAGTGCTGGCTGTGTGGAGGGAGCACTGACACGGCTGGCTGTGTGGTGGGAGCACTGACAGTGCTGGCTGTGTGATGGGAGTTCTAACAGTGCTGGATGTGTGAGGGAGCACTGACAGTGCTGGCTGTGTGGTGGGAGCACTGACGGTGCTGGCTGTGTGGTGGGAGCACTGACAGTGCTGGCTGTGTGGTGGGAGCACTGACAGTGCTGGCTGTGTGGTGGGAGTACTGACAGTGCTGGCTGTGCGGGGGGTGCACTGACAGTGCTGGCTGTGCGGGGGGAGCACTGACAGTGCTGGCTGTGTGGGGGGAGCACTGACAGTGCTGACTGTGTGGTGGAAGCACTGGCAGTGCTGGCTGTGTGGGCGAGCACTGACAGTGCTGGCTGTGTGGGGGAGCACTGACAGTGCTGGCTGTGTGGAGGAGCACTGACAGTGCTGGCTGTGTGGGGGAGCACTGACAGTGCTGGCTGTGTGTGTGGGGGAGCACTGAGAGTGCTGGCTGTGTGGGCGAGCACTGACAGTGCTGGCTGTGTGGGGGAGCACTGACAGTGCTGGCTGTGTGGAGGAGCACTGACAGTGCTGGCTGTATGGGGGAGCACTGACAGTGCAGGCTGTGTGGTGGGAGCACTGACAGTGCTGGCTGTGTGGTGGGAGCACTGACAGTGCTGGCTGTGTGTTGAGAGAACTGACAGTGTTGGCTGTGTGGGGGGAGCACTTACAGTGCTGGCTGTGTCGGGGAGCACTGACAGTGCTGGCTGTGTGGGGGAGCACTGACTGTGCTGGCTGTGTGGTGGGAGCACTGACAGTGCTGCTGTGTTGTGGGAGCACTGACAGGTCTGGCTGTGTGGTGGGATACTGACAGTGCTGGCTGTGTGGGGGAGAAATGACAGTGCTGGCTGTGTGAGTGGAGCACTGACAGTGCTGGCTGTGTGGGGGGAGAACTGACGGTGCTGGCTCTGTGAGGGGAGCACTGACAGTGCTGGCTCTGTGGTGGGAGCACTGACAGTGCTAGATATGTGGGGGAGAAATGACAGTGCTGGCTGTGTGAGTGGAGCACTGACAGAGCTGGCTGTGTGGGGGGAGCACTGACTATTCTGGCAGTGTGGGGAGAGCACTGACAGTGCTGGCTGTGTCGTGGGAGCACTGACATTGCTGGCTGTGTGGGGGGAGCACGGACAGTGCTGGCTGTGTGGGGCGAGCACGGACAGTGCTGGCTGTGTGGGGGAGCACTGACAGAGATGGCTGTGTGGTGGGAGCACTGACAGTGCTGGCTGTGTGGTGGGAGCACTGCCGGTGCTGGATATGTGGGGTAGAACTGACAGTGCTGGCTGTGTGGTGGGAGTACTGACAGTGCTGGCTGTGCGGGGGGTGCACTGACAGTGCTGGCTGTGTGGGGGGAGCACTGACAGTGCTGGCTGTGTGGGGGGAGCACTGACAGTGCTGACTGTGTGGTGGGAGCACTGGCAGTGCTGGCTGTGTGGGCGAGCACTGACAGTGCTGGCTGTGTGGGGGAGCACTGACAGTGCTGGCTGTGTGGAGGAGCACTGACAGTGCTGGCTGTGTGGGGGAGCACTGAAAGTGCTGGCTGTGTGTGTGGGGGAGCACTGAGAGTGCTGGCTGTGTGGGGGTGCACTGACAGTGCTGGCTGTGTGGGGGAGCACTGACAGTGCTGGCTGTATGGGGGAGCACTGACAGTGCAGGCTGTGTGGTGGGAGCACTGACAGTGCTGGCTGTGTGTTGGGAGCACTGACAGTGCTGGCTGTGTGTTGAGAGAACTGACAGTGTTGGCTGTGTGGGGGAGCACTGACTGTGCTGGCTGTGTGGTGGGAGCACTGACAGTGCTGCTGTGTTGTGGGAGCACTGACAGGTCTGGCTGTGTGGTGGGAGCACTGACAGTGCTGGCTGTGTGGGGGAGAAATGACAGTGCTGGCTGTGTGAGTGGAGCACTGACAGTGCTGGCTGTGTGGGGGGAGAACTGACCATGCTGACTGTGTGGTGGGAGCACTGGCAGTGCTGGCTGTGTGGGCGAGCACTGACAGTGCTGGCTGTGTGGGGGAGCACTGACAGTTCTGGCTGTGTTGAGGAGCACTGACAGTGCTGGCTGTGTGGGGGAGCACTGACAGTGCTGGCTGTGTGTGTGGGGGAGCACTGAGAGTGCTGGCTGTGTGGACGAGCACTGACAGTGCTGGCTGTGTGGGGGAGCACTGACAGTGCTGGCTGTGTGGAGGAGCACTGACAGTGCTGGCTGTATGGGGAGCACTGACAGTGCAGGCTGTGTGGTGGGAGCACTGACAGTGCTGGCTGTGTGGTGGGAGCACTGACAGTGCTGGCTGTGTGTTGAGAGAACTGACAGTGTTGGCTGTGTGGGGGGAGCACTTACAGTGCTGGCTGTGTCGGGGGAGCACTGACAGTGCTGGCTGTGTGGGGGAGCACTGACTGTGCTGGCTGTGTGGTGGGAGCACTGACAGTGCTGCTGTGTTGTGGGAGCACTGGCAGGTCTGGCTGTGTGGTGGGAGCACTGACAGTGCTGGCTGTGTGGGGGAGAAATGACAGTGCTGGCTGTGTGAGTGGAGCACTGACAGTGCTGGCTGTGTGGGGGGAGAACTGACGGTGCTGGCTCTGTGAGGGGAGCACTGACAGTGCTGGCCCTGTGGTGGGAGCACTGACAGTGCTAGATATGTGGGGGAGAAATGACAGTGCTGGCTGTGTGAGTGGAGCACTTTCAGAGCTGGCTGTTTGGGGGGAGCACCTACTATTCTGGCAGTGTGGGGAGAGCACTGACAGTGCTGGCTGTGTCGTGGGAGCACTGACATTGCTGGCTGTGTGGGGGGAGCACGGACAGTGCTGGCTGTGTGGGGCGAGCACGGACAGTGCTGGCTGTGTGGTGGGAGCACTGACAGTGCTGGCTGTGTGGGGGAGCACTGACAGAGAT
Source organism: Scyliorhinus torazame (assembly GCF_047496885.1). Lineage (NCBI taxonomy): Eukaryota > Metazoa > Chordata > Chondrichthyes > Carcharhiniformes > Scyliorhinidae > Scyliorhinus > Scyliorhinus torazame. The sequence continues at coordinate 175,408 of NW_027307863.1, forward strand.
GGCTGTGTGGTGGGAGCACTGACAGTGCTGGCTGTGTGGTGGGAGCACTGCCGGTGCTGGATATGTGGGGTAGAACTGACAGTGCTGGCTGTGTGGTGGGAGTACTGACAGTGCTGGCTGTGCGGGGGGTGCACTGACAGTGCTGGCTGTGTGGGGGGAACACTGACAGTGCTGGCTGTGTGGGGGGCGCACTGACAGTGCTGACTGTGTGGTGGGAGCACTGGCAGTGCTGGCTGTGTGGGCGAGCACTGACATTGCTGGCTGTGTGGGGGAGCACTGAAAGTGCTGGCTGTGTGTGTGGGGGAGCACTGAGAGTGCTGGCTGTGTGGGGGTGCACTGACAGTGCTGGCTGTGTGGGGGAGCACTGACAGTGCTGGCTGTATGGGGGAGCACTGACAGTGCAGACTGTGTGGTGGGAGCACTGACAGTGCTGGCTGTGTGGTGGGAGCACTGACAGTGCTGGCTGTGTGTTGAGAGAACTGACAGTGGTGGCTGTGTGGGGAGAGCACTTACAGTGCTGGCTGTGTCGGGGGAGCACTGACAGTGCTGGCTGTGTGGGGGAGCACTGACTGTGCTGGCTGTGTGGTGGGAGCACTGACAGTGCTGCTGTGCTGTGGGAGCTCTGACAGGTCTGGCTGTGTGGTGGGAGCACTGACAGTGCTGGCTGTGTGGGGGAGAAATGACAGTGCTGGCTGTGTGAGTGGAGCACTGACAGTGCTGGCTGTGTGGGGGGAGAACTGACCATGCTGGATGTGTGAGGGGAGCACTGACAGTGCTGGCTCTGTGGTGGGAGCACTGACAGTGCTAGATATGTGGGGGAGAAATGACAGTGCTGGCTGTGTTAGTGGAGCACTGGCAGTGCTAGCTGTGTGTGGGGAGCACTGACACTTCTGGCAGTGTGTGGAGAGCACTGACAGTGCTGGCTGTGTCGTGGGAGCACTGACATTGCTGGCTGTGTGGGGGGAGCACGGACAGTGCTGGCTGTGTGGGGCGAGCACGGACAGTGCTGGCTGTGTGGTGGGAGCACTGACAGTGCTGGCTGTGTGGGGGAGCACTGACAGAGATGGCTGTGTGGTGGGAGCACTGACAGTGCTGGCTGTGTGGTGGGAGCAATGCCGGTGCTGGATATGTGGGGGAGAACTGACAGTGCTGGCTGAGTGGGTGGAGCACTGACATGCTGGCTGTGTGGGGGGAGCACTGACACTGCTGGCAGTGTGGGGAGAGCACTGACAGTGCTGGCTGTTGGGTGGGAGCACTGACAGTGCTGGCTGCGTGGTGGGAGCACTGACAGTGCTGGCTGCGTGGTGGGAGCACTGACAGTGCTGGCTGTGTGGTGGGAGCACTGACAGTGCTGGCTGTGTGGGGGTGCACTGACAGTGCTGGCTGTGTGGGGGAGCACTGACAGTGCTAGCTGATTGGGGGGAGCACTGACAGTTCTGGCTGTGTGGGGCGAGCTCGGACAGTGCTGGCTGTGTGGTGGGAGCACTGACAGTGCTAGTTGTGTGGCGGGAGTGCTGGCTGTGTGGTGGGAGCACTGACAGTGCTGGCTGTGTGGTGGGAGCACTGGCAGTGCTGGCTGTGTGGGCGAGCACTGACAGTGCTGGCTGTGTGGGGGAGCACTGACAGTGCTGGCTGTGTGGAGGAGCACTGACAGTGCTGGCTGTGTGGGGGAGCACTGACAGTGCTGGCTGTGTGTGTGGGGGAGCACTGAGAGTGCTGGCTGTGTGGGGGTGCACTGACAGTGCTGGCTGTGTGGGGGAGCACTGAGAGTGCAGGCTGTGTGGTGGGAGCACTGACAGTGCTGGCTGTGTGGTGGGAGCACTGACAGTGCTGGCTGTGTGTTGAGAGAACTGACAGTGTTGGCTGTGTGGGGGGAGCACTTACAGTGCTGGCTGTGTCGGGGGAGCACTGACAGTGCTGGCTGTGTGGGGGAGCACTGACTGTGCTGGCTGTGTGGTGGGAGCACTGACAGTGCTGCTGTGTTGTGGGAGCACTGACAGGTCTGGCTGTGTGGTGGGAGCACTGACAGTGCTGGCTTGTGGGGGAGAAATGACAGTGCTGGCTGTGTGAGTGGAGCACTGACAGTGCTGGCTGTGTGGGGGAGAACTGACGGTGCTGGCTGTGTGAGGGGAGCACTGACAGTGCTGGCTCTGTGGTTGGAGCACTGACAGTGCTAGATATGTGGGGGAGAAATGACAGTGCTGGCTGTGTGAGTGGAGCACTGACAGTGCTGGCTGTGTGGGGGGAGCACTGCCGGTGCTGGATTTGTGGGGTAGAACTGACAGTGCTGGCTGTGTGGTGGGAGTACTGACAGTGCTGGCTGTGCGGGGGGTGCACTGACAGTGCTGGCTGTGTGGGGGGAGCACTGACAGTGCTGGCTGTGTGGGGGGAGCACTGACAGTGCTGACTGTGTGGTGGGAGCACTGGCAGTGCTGGCTGTGTGGGCGAGCACTGACAGTGCTGGCTGTGTGGGGGAGCACTGACAGTGCTGGCTGTGTGGAGGAGCACTGTCAGTGCTGGCTGTGTGGGGGAGCACTGAAAGTGCTGGCTGTGTGTGTGGGGGAGCACTGAGAGTGCTGGCTGTGTGGGGGTGCACTGACAGTGCTGGCTGTGTGGGGGAGCACTGACAGTGCTGGCTGTATGGGGGAGCACTGACAGTGCAGACTGTGTGGTGGGAGCACTGACAGTGCTGGCTGTGTGGTGGGAGCACTGACAGTGCTGGCTGTGTGTTGAGAGAACTGACAGTGTTGGCTGTGTGGGGAGAGCACTTACAGTGCTGGCTGTGTCGGGGGAGCACTGACAGTGCTGGCTGTGTGGGGGAGCACTGACTGTGCTGGCTGTGTGGTGGGAGCACTGACAGTGCTGCTGTGCTGTGGGAGCTCTGACAGGTCTGGCTGTGTGGTGGGAGCACTGACAGTGCTGGCTGTGTGGGGGAGAAATGACAGTGCTGGCTGTGTGAGTGGAGCACTGACAGTGCTGGCTGTGTGGGGGGAGAACTGACCATGCTGGCTGTGTGAGGGGAGCACTGACAGTGCTGGCTCTGTGGTGGGAGCACTGACAGTGCTAGATATGTGGGGGAGAAATGACAGTGCTGGCTGTGTTAGTGGAGCACTGACAGTGCTAGCTGTGTGGGGGGAGCACTGACACTTCTGGCAGTGTGGGGAGAGCACTGACAGTGCTGGCTGTGTCGTGGGAGCACTGACATTGCTGGCTGTGTGGGGGGAGCACGGACAGTGCTGGCTGTGTGGGGCGAGCACGGACAGTGCTGGCTGTGTGGTGGGAGCACTGACAGTGCTGGCTGTGTGGGGGAGCACTGACAGAGATGGCTGTGTGGTGGGAGCACTGACAGTGCTGGCTGTGTGGTGGGAGCACTGCCGGTGCTGGATATGTGGGGGAGAACTGACAGTGCTGGCTGAGTGAGTGGAGCACTGACATGCTGGCTGTGTGGGGGGAGCACTGACACTGCTGGCAGTGTGGGGAGAGCACTGACAGTGCTGGCTGTTGGGTGGGAGCACTGACAGTGCTGGCTGCGTGGTGGGAGCACTGACAGTGCTGGCTGCGTGGTGGGAGCACTGACAGTGCTGGCTCTGTGGTGGGAGCACTGACAGTGCTGGCTGTGTGGGGGGAGCACTGACAGTGCTGGCTGTGTGGGGGAGCACTGACAGTGCTAGCTGATTGGGGGGAGCACTGACAGTTCTGGCTGTGTGGGGCGAGCTCGGACAGTGCTGGCTGTGTGGTGGGAGCACTGACAGTGCTAGTTGTGTGGCGGGAGTGCTGGCTGTGTGGTGGGAGCACTGACAGTGCTGGCTGTGTGGGGGAGCACTGACAGTGCTGGCTGTGTTGTGGGAGCACTGACAGTGCTGGCTGTGTGGGGGGAGCACTGACAGTGCTGGCTGTGTGGGGGAAGCACTGACAGTGCTGACTGTGTGGTGGGAGCACTGGCAGTGCTGGCTGTGTGGGCGAGCACTGACAGTGCTGGCTGTGTGGGGGAGCACTGACAGTGCTGGCTGTGTGGAGGAGCACTGACAGTGCTGGCTGTGTGGGGGAGCACTGACAGTGCCGGCTGTGTGTGTGGGGGAGCACTGAGAGTGCTGGCTGTGTGGGGGTGCACTGACAGTGCTGGCTGTGTGGGGGAGCACTGACAGTGCTGGCTGTATGGGGGAGCACTGACAGTGCAGGCTGTGTGGTGGGAGCACTGACAGTGCTGGCTGTGTGGTGGGAGCACTGACAGTGCTGGATGTGTGTTGAGAGAACTGACAGTGTTGGCTGTGTGGGGGGAGCACTTACAGTGCTGGCTGTGTCGGGGGAGCACTGACAGTGCTGGCTGTGTGGGGGAGCACTGACTGTGCTGGCTGTGTGGTGGGAGCACTGACAGTGCTGCTGTGTGGTGGGAGCACTGACAGTGCTGGCTGTGTGGTGGGAGCACTGCCGGTGCTGGATATGTGGGGGAGAACTGACAGTGCTGGCTGAGTGAGTGGAGCACTGACATGCTGGCTGTGTGGGGGGAGCACTGACACTGCTGGCAGTGTGGGGAGAGCACTGACAGTGCTGGCTGTTGGGTGGGAGCACTGACAGTGCTGGCTGCGTGGTGGGAGCACTGACAGTGCTGGCTGCGTGGTGGGAGCACTGACAGTGCTGGCTGTTGGGTGGGAGCACTGACAGTGCTGGCTGCGTGGTGGGAGCACTGACAGTGCTGGCTGCGTGGTGGGAGCACCGACAGTGCTGGCTGTGTGGGGGGAGCACTGACACTGCTGGCAGTGTGGGGAGAGCACTGACAGTGCTGGCTGTTGGGTGGGAGCACTGACAGTGCTGGCTGCGTGGTGGGAGCACTGACAGTGCTGGCTGCGTGGTGGGAGCACCGACAGTGCTGGCTGTGTGGTGGGAGCACTGACAGTGCTAGTTGTGTGGCGGGAGTGCTGGCTGTGTGGTGGGAGCACTGACAGTGCTGGCTGTGTGGGGGAGCACTGACAGTGCTGGCTGTGTTGTGGGAGCACTGACAGTGCTGGCTGTGTGGGGGGAGCACTGACAGTGCTGGCTGTGTGGGGGGAGCACTGACAGTGCTGACTGTGTGGTGGGAGCACTGGCAGTGCTGGCTGTGTGGGCGAGCACTGACAGTGCTGGCTGTGTGGGGGAGCACTGACAGTGCTGGCTGTGTGGAGGAGCACTGACAGTGCTGGCTGTGTCGTGGGAGCACTGACATTGCTGGCTGTGTGGGGGGAGCACGGACAGTGCTGGCTGTGTGGGGCGAGCACGGACAGTGCTGGCTGTGTGGTGGGAGCACTGACAGTGCTGGCTGTGTGGGGGAGCACTGACAGAGATGGCTGTGTGGTGGGAGCACTGACAGTGCTGGCTGTGTGGTGGGAGCACTGCCGGTGCTGGATATGTGGGGGAGAACTGACAGTGCTGGCTGAGTGAGTGGAGCACTGACATGCTGGCTGTGTGGGGGGAGCACTGACACTGCTGGCAGTGTGGGGAGAGCACTGACAGTGCTGGCTGTTGGGTGGGAGCACTGACAGTGCTGGCTGCGTGGTGGGAGCACTGACAGTGCTGGCTGCGTGGTGGGAGCACTGACAGTGCTGGCTGTGTGGTGGGAGCACTGACAGTGCTGGCTGTGTGGGGGTGCACTGACAGTGCTGGCTGTGTGGGGGAGCACTGACAGTGCTAGCTGATTGGGGGGAGCACTGACAGTTCTGGCTGTGTGGGGCGAGCTCGGACAGTGCTGGCTGTGTGGTGGGAGCACTGACAGTGCTAGTTGTGTGGCGGGAGTGCTGGCTGTGTGGTGGGAGCACTGACAGTGCTGGCTGTGTGGGGGAGCACTGACAGTGCTGGCTGTGTGGTGGGAGCAATGACAGTGCTGGCTGTGTGGTGGGAGAACTGACAGTGCTGGCTTTGTGGGGGGAGCACTGACAGTGCTGGCTGTGTGGAGGGAGCACTGACACGGCTGGCTGTGTTGTGGGAGCACTGACAGTGCGGGCTGTGTGGGGGTGCACTGACAGTGCTGGCTGTGTGGGGAGAGCACTGACATTGCTAGATGTGTGGTGGGAGCACTGACAGTGCTGGCTAATTGGGGGAGCACTGACAGTGCAGCCTGTGTGGAGGGAGCGCTGACAGTGCTGGCTGTGTGGGGCGAGCACGGACAGTGCTGGCTGTGTGGTGGGAGCACAGACAGTGCTGGCTGTGTGGGGGTGCACGGACAGTGCTGGCTGTGTGGGGGGAGCACTGTCAGTGCTGGTTGTGTGGTGGGAGCACTGACAGTGCTGGCTGTGTGGTGGGAGCACTGACAGTGCTGGCTGTGTGGTGGGAGAACTGACAGTGTTGGCTGTGTGGGGGGAGCACTTAGAGTGCTGGCTGTGTCGGGGGAGCACTGACAGTGCTGGCTGTGTGGGGGAGCACTGACAGTGCTGGCTGTGTGGTGGGAGCACTGACAGTGCTGGCTGTGTGGTGGGAGCACTGACAGTGCTGGCTGTGTTGTGGGAGCACTGCCAGTGCTGGCTGTGTGGGGGAGCACTGACAATGCTGGCTGTGTGGTGGGAGCACTGACAGTGCTGGCTGTGTGGTGGGAGCACTGACAGTGCTGCTGTGTTGTGGGAGCACTGACAGGGCTGGCTGTGTGGTTGGAGCACTGACAGTGCTGGCTGTGTGGGGGAGCACTGACACTGCTGGCTGTGTGGTGGGAGCACTGATAGTACTGGCTGTGTGGGGGAGCACTGAGAGTGCTGGCTGTGTGGTGGGAGCACTGACACTGCTGCCTGTGTGGTGGGAGCACTGACAGTGCTGGCTGTATGGGGTAGCACTGACAGTGCTGGCTGTGTGGAGGGAGCACTGACACGGCTGGCTGTGTGGTGGGAGCACTGACAGTGCTGGCTGTGTGATGGGAGCTCTGACAGTGTGGCTGTGTGAGGGAGCACTGACAGTGCTGGCTGTGTGGTGGGAGCACTGACGGTGCTGGCTGTGTGGTGGGAGCACTGACAGTGCTGGCTGTGTGGTGGGAGCACTGACAGTGCTGGCTGTGTGGTGGGAGTACTGACAGTGCTGGCTGTGCGGGGGGAGCACTGATAGTGCTGGCTGTGTGGGGGAGCACTGACAGTGCTAGCTGATTGGGGGAGCACTGACAGTTCTGGCTGTGTGGGGCGAGCTCGGACAGTGCTGGCTGTGTGGTGGGAGCACTGACAGTGCTGGTTGTGTGGCGGGAGCACTGACAGGGCTGGCTGTGTGGTGGGAGCACTGACAGTGTTGGCTGTGTGGGGGGTGCATTTACAGTGCTGGCTATGTTGTGGGAGCACTGACAGTGCTGGCTGTGTGGGAGCACTGACAGTGCTGGCTGTGCGGGGGAGCACTGACAGTGCTGGCTGTGTGGTGGTAGCACTGACAATGCTGGCTGTGTGGTGGGAGAACTGACAGTGCTGGCTTTGTGGGGGGAGCACTGACAGTGCTGGCTGTGTGGAGGGAGCACTGACACGGCTGGCTGTGTTGTGGGAGCACTGACAGTGCTGGCTCTGTGGGGGTGCACTGACAGTGCTGGCTGTGTGGGGAGAGCACTGACAGTGCTAGCTGTGTGGTGGGAGCACTGACAGTGCTGGCTGATTGGGGGAGCACTGACAGTGCTGCCTGTGTGGAGGGAGCGCTTACAGTGCTGGCTGTGTGGGGCGAGCACGGACAGTGCTGGCTGTGTGGTGGGAGCACAGACAGTGCTGGCTGTGTGGTGGGAGCACTGACAGTGCTGGCTGTGTTGTGGGAGCACTGCCAGTGCTGGCTGTGTGGGGGAGCACTGACAATGCTGGCTGTGTGGTGGGAGCACTGACAGTGCTGGCTGTGTGGTGGGAGCACTGACAGTGCTGCTGTGTTGTGGGAGCACTGACAGGGCTGGCTGTGTGGTGGGAGCACTGACAGTGCTGGCTGTGTGGGGGAGCACTGACACTGCTGGCTGTGTGGTGGGAGCACTGATAGTACTGGCTGTGTGGGGGAGCACTGAGAGTGCTGGCTGTGTGGTGGGAGCACTGACACTGCTGCCTGTGTGGTGGGAGCACTGACAGTGCTGGCTGTATGGGGTAGCACTGACAGTGCTGGCTGTGTGGAGGGAGCACTGACACGGCTGGCTGTGTGGTGGGAGCACTGACAGTGCTGGCTGTGTGATGGGAGCTCTGACAGTGTGGCTGTGTGAGGGAGCACTGACAGTGCTGGCTGTGTGGTGGAAGCACTGACGGTGCTGGCTGTGTGGTGGGAGCACTGACAGTGCTGGCTGTGTGGTGGGAGCACTGACAGTGCTGGCTGTGTGGTGGGAGTACTGACAGTGCTGGCTGTGCGGGGGGAGCACTGATAGTGCTGGCTGTGTGGGGGAGCACTGACAGTGCTAGCTGATTGGGGGAGCACTGACAGTTCTGGCTGTGTGGGGCGAGCTCGGACAGTGCTGGCTGTGTGGTGGGAGCACTGACAGTGCTGGTTGTGTGGCGGGAGCACTGACAGGGCTGGCTGTGTGGTGGGAGCACTGACAGTGTTGGCTGTGTGGGGGGTGCATTTACAGTGCTGGCTATGTTGTGGGAGCACTGACAGTGCTGGCTGTGTGGGAGCACTGACAGTGCTGGCTGTGCGGGGGAGCACTGACAGTGCTGGCTGTGTGGTGGTAGCACTGACAATGCTGGCTGTGTGGTGGGAGAACTGACAGTGCTGGCTTTGTGGGGGGAGCACTGACAGTGCTGGCTGTGTGGAGGGAGCACTGACACGGCTGGCTGTGTTGTGGGAGCACTGACAGTGCTGGCTCTGTGGGGGTGCACTGACAGTGCTGGCTGTGTGGGGAGAGCACTGACAGTGCTAGCTGTGTGGTGGGAGCACTGACAGTGCTGGCTGATTGGGGGAGCACTGACAGTGCTGCCTGTGTGGAGGGAGCGCTTACAGTGCTGGCTGTGTGGGGCGAGCACGGACAGTGCTGGCTGTGTGGTGGGAGCACAGACAGTGCTGGCTGTGTGGGGGTGCACGGACAGTGCTGCCTGTGTGGGGGGGATCACTGACAATGCTGGCTGTGTGTGGGGAGCACTGACAGTGCTGGCTGTGTGGGGGAGCACTGCCAGTGCTGGCTGTGTGGGGGGAGCACTGACACTGCTGGCTGTGTGGTGGGAGCACTGACAGTGCTGGCTGTATGGGGTAGCACTGACAGTGCTGGCTGTGTGGAGGGAGCACTGACACGGCTGGCTGTGTGGTGGGAGCACTGACAGTGCTGGCTGTGTGATGGGAGCTCTGACAGTGCTGGCTGTGTGAGGGAGCACTGACAGTGCTGACTGTGTGGTGGGAGCACTGGCAGTGCTGGCTGTGTGGGCGAGCACTGGCAGTGCTGGCTCTGTGTGGGAGCACTGACAGTGCTGGCTGTGTGGAGGAGCACTGACAGTGCTGGCTGTGTGGGGGAGCACTGACAGTGCTGGCTGTGTGGGGGAGCACTGACAGTGCTGGCTGTGTGGTGGGAGCACTGACAGTGCTGGCTGTGTGGGGGAGCACTGACAGTGCTGGCTGTGTGTGTGGGGGAGCACTGAGTGTGCTGGCTGTGTGGGGGTGCACTGACAGTGCTGGCTGTGTGGGGGAGCACTGACAGTGCTGGCTGTATGGGGGAGCACTGACAGTGCAGGCTGTGTGGTGGGAGCACTGACACTGCTGGCTGTGTGGTGGGAGCACTGACAGTGTTGGCTGGGGGGGGAGCACTTACAGTGCTGGCTGTGTCGGGGGAGCACTGACAGTGCTGGCTGTGTGGGGGAGCACTGACAGTGCTGGCTGTGTGGTGGGAGCACTGACAGTGCTGGCTGTGTGGGGGAGCACTGACAATGCTGGCTGTGTCGTGGAAGCACTGACAGTGCTGGCTGTGTGGTGGGAGCACTGACAGTGCTGCTGTGTTGTGGGAGCACTGACAGGTCTGGCTGTGTGGTGGGAGCACTGACAGTGCTGGCTGTGTGGGGGAGAAATGTCAGTGCTGGCAGTGTGAGTGGAGAACTGACGGTGCTGGCTGTGTGAGGGGAGCACTGACAGTGCTGGCTCTGTGGTGGGAGCACTGACAGTGCTAGATATGTGGGGGAGAAATGACAGTGCTGGCTGTGTGAGTGGAGCACTGACAGTGCTGGCTGTGTGGGGGGAGCACTGACACTTCTGGCAGTATGGGGAGAGCACTGACAGTGCTGGCTGTGTCGTGGGAGCACTGACACTGCTGGCTGTGTGGGGGGAGCACGGACAGTGCTGGCTGTGTGGAGCGAGCACGGACAGTGCTGGCTGTGTGGTGGGAGCACTGACAGTGCTGGCTGTGTGGGGGAGCACTGACAGAGATGGCTGTGTGGTGGGAGCACTGACAGTGCTGGCTGTGTGGTGGGAGCACTGCCGGTGCTGGATATGTGGGGGAGAACTGACAGTGCTGGCTGAGTGAGTGGAGCACTGACATGCTGGCTGTGTGGGGGGAGCACTGACACTGCTGGAAGTATGGGGAGAGCACTGACAGTGCTGGCTGTTGGGTGGGAGCACTGACAGTGCTGGCTGCGTGGTGGGAGCACTGACAGTGCTGGCTGTGTGGTGGGAGCACTGACAGTGCTGGCTGTGTGGGGGTGCACTGACAGTGCTGGCTGTGTGGGGGAGCACTGACAGTGCTAGCTGATTGGGGGGAGCACTGACAGTTCAGGCTGTGTGGGGCGAGCTCGGACAGTGCTGGCTGTGTGGTGGGAGCACTGACAGTGCTTGTTGTGTGGCGGGAGTGCTGGCTGTGTGGTGGGAGCACTGACAGTGCTGGCTGTGTGGGGGAGCACTGACAGTGCTGGCTGTGTGGTGGGAGCAATGACAGTGCTGGCCGTGTGGTGGTAGCACTGACAATGCTGGCTGTGTGGTGGGAGAACTGACAGTGCTGGCTTTGTGGGGGGAGCACTGACAGTGCTGGCTGTGTGGAGGGAGCACTGACACGGCTGGCTGTGTTGTGGGAGCACTGACAGTGCTGGCTGTGTGGGGGTGCACTGACAGTGCTGGCTGTGTGGGGAGAGCACTGACATTGCTGGCTGTGTGGGGGTGCACGGACAGTGCTGCCTGTGTGGGGGGATCACTGACAATGCTGGCTGTTTGTGGGGAGCACTGAAAGTGCTGGCTGTGTGGGGGAGCACTGCCAGTGCTGGCTGTGTGGGGGGAGCACAGTCAGTGCTGGTTGTGTGGTGGGAGCACTGACAGTGCTGGCTGTGTTGTGGGAGCACTGACAGTGCTGGCTGTGTGGTGGGAGAACTGACAGTGTTGGCTGTGTGGGGGGAGCACTTACAGTGCTGGCTGTGTCGGGGGAGCACTGACAGTGCTGGCTGTGTGGGGGAGCACTGACAGTGCTGGCTGTGTGGTCGAAGCACTGACAGTGCTGGCTGTGTGGTGGGAGCACTGACAGTGCTGGCTGTGTTGTGGGAGCACTGCCAGTGCTGGCTGTGTGGGGGAGCACTGACAATGCTGGCAGTGTGGTGGGAGCACTGACAGTGCTGGCTGTGTGGTGGGAGCACTGACAGTGCTGCTGTGTTGTGGGATCACTGACAGGGCTGGCTGTGTGGTGGGAGCACTGACAGTGCTGGCTGTGTGGGGGAGCTCTGACACTGCTGGCTGTGTGGTGGGAGCACTGACAGTGCTTGTTGTGTGGCGGGAGTGCTGGCTGTGTGGTGGGAGCACTGACAGTGCTGGCTGTGTGGGGGAGCACTGACAGTGCTGGCTGTGTGGTGGGAGCAATGACAGTGCTGGCTGTGTGGTGGTAGCACTGACAATGCTGGCTGTGTGGTGGGAGAACTGACAGTGCTGGCTTTGTGGGGGGAGCACTGACAGTGCTGGCTGTGTGGAGGGAGCACTGACACGGCTGGCTGTGTTGTGGGAGCACTGACAGTGCTGGCTGTGTGGGGGTGCACTGACAGTGCTGGCTGTGTGGGGAGAGCACTGACATTGCTGGCTGTGTGGGGGTGCACGGACAGTGCTGCCTGTGTGGGGGGATCACTGACAATGCTGGCTGTTTGTGGGGAGCACTGACAGTGCTGGCTGTGTGGGGGAGCACTGCCAGTGCTGGCTGTGTGGGGGGAGCACAGTCAGTGCTGGTTGTGTGGTGGGAGCACTGACAGTGCTGGCTGTGTTGTGGGAGCACTGACAGTGCTGGCTGTGTGGTGGGAGAACTGACAGTGTTGGCTGTGTGGGGGGAGCACTTACAGTGCTGGCTGTGTCGGGGGAGCACTGACAGTGCTGGCTGTGTGGGGGAGCACTGACAGTGCTGGCTGTGTGGTCGAAGCACTGACAGTGCTGGCTGTGTGGTGGGAGCACTGACAGTGCTGGCTGTGTTGTGGGAGCACTGCCAGTGCTGGCTGTGTGGGGGAGCACTGACAATGCTGGCAGTGTGGTGGGAGCACTGACAGTGCTGGCTGTGTGGTGGGAGCACTGACAGTGCTGCTGTGTTGTGGGATCACTGACAGGGCTGGCTGTGTGGTGGGAGCACTGACAGTGCTGGCTGTGTGGGGGAGCTCTGACACTGCTGGCTGTGCGGTGGGAGCACTGACAGTACTGGCTGTGTGGGGGAGCACTGAGAGTGCTGGCTGTGTGGTGGGAGCACTGACACTGCTGCCTGTGTGGTGGGAGCACTGACAGTGCTGGCTGTATGGGGTAGCACTGACAGTGCTGGCTGTGTGGAGGGAGCACTGACACGGCTGGCTGTGTGGTGGGAGCACTGACAGTGCTGGCTGTGTGATGGGAGCTCTGACAGTGCTGGCTGTGTGAGGGAGCACTGACAGTGCTGGCTGTGTGGTGGGAGCACTGACGGTGCTGGCTGTGTGGTGGGAGCACTGACAGTGCTGGCTGTGTGGTGGGAGCACTGACAGTGCTGGCTGTGTGGTGGGAGTACTGACAGTGATGGCTGTGCGGGGGGTGCACTGACAGTGCTGGCTGTGTGGGGGGAGCACTGACAGTGCTGGCTGTGTGGGGGGAGCACTGACAGTGCTGACTGTGTGGTGGGAGCACTGGCAGTGCTGGCTGTGTGGGCGAGCACTGACAGTGCTGGCTGTGTGGTGGGAGAACTAACAGTGCTGGCTGTGTGGTGGGAGCACTGACAGTGCTGGCTGTGTGGAGGGAGCTCTGACACGGCTGGCTGTGTGGTGGGAGCACTGAAAGTGCTGGCTGTGTGGTGGGAGCACTGACAGTGCTGGCTGTGTGGGGAGCACTGACAGTACTGGCTGTGTGGTGGGAGCACTGACGGTGCTGGCTGTGTGGTGGGAGCACTGACAGTGCTGGCTGTGTGGTGTGAGCACTGACAGTGCTGGCTGAGTGATGGAAGCACTGACAGTGCTGGCTGTGCGGGGGGTGCATTGACAGTGCTGGCTGTGTGGGGGGATCACTGACAGTGCTGCCTGTGTGTGGGGAGCACTGACATTGCTGGCTGCGTGGTGGGAGCACAGACAGTGCTGGCTGTGTGGGGGAGCACTGACAGTGCTGGCTGTGTGGTGGGAGCACTGACAGTGCTGCCTGTGTGGAGGGAGCACTGACAGCGCTGGCTGTGTGGGGGAGCACTGACAGTGCTGGCTGTGTGGTGGGAGAACTGACAGTGCTGGCTGTGTGTTGGGAGCACTGAAACTGCTGGCTGTGTGCGGGGAGCACTGACAGTGCTGACTGTGTGGTGGGAGCAGTGACAGTGCTGGCTGTGTGGTGGTAGCACTGACAGTGCTGGCTGTGTGGTGGGAGCACTGACAGTGCTGGCTGTGTGGGGGAGCACGGACAGTGCTGCCTGTGTGGGGGGATGACTGACAATGCTGGCTGTGTGTGGGGAGCACTGACAGTGCTGGCTGTGTGGGGGGAGCACTGCCAGTGCTGGCTGTGTGGGGGGAGCACTGTCAGTGCTGGTTGTGTGGTGGGAGTACTGACAGTGCTGGCTGTGTGGTGGGAGAACTGACAGTGTTGGCTGTGTGGGGGGAGCACTTACAGTGCTGGCTTTGTCGGGGGAGCACTGACAGTGCTGGCTCTGTGGGGGAGCACTGACAGTGCTGGCTGTGTGGTGGGAGCACTGACAGTGCTGGCTGTGTGGGAGGTGCACTGACAATGCTGGCTGTGTGGTGGGAGCACTGACAGTGCTGGCTGTGTGGGGGAGCACTGACAATGCTGGCTGTGTGGTGGGAGCACTGATAGTGCTGGCTGTGTGGTGGGAGCACTGACAGTGCTGGTTGTGTTGTGGGAGCACTGACAGTGCTGGCTGTGTGGAGGAGCACTGACAGTGCTGGCTGTGTGGGGGAGCACTGACAGTGCTGCCTGTGTGGTGGGAGCACTGACAGTGCTGGCTGTGTGGTAGGAGCACTGACAGTGCTGGCTGTGTGGAGGGAGCACTGACACGGCTGGCTGTGTGGTGGGAGCACTGACAGTTCAGGCTGTGTGGTGGGAGCACTGACAGTGCTGGCTGTATGGGGTGCACTGACAGTGCTGGCTGTGTCGGGGGAGCACTGACAGTGCTGGCTATGTGGGGATGGGGGGCACTGACAGTGCTGGCTCTGTGGTATGAGCACTGACAGTGCTGGCTTTGTGGTGGGAGAACTGACGGTGCTGGCTGTGTGAGGGGAGCACTGACAGTGCTGGCTCTGTGGTGGGAGCACTGACAGTGCTGGATATGTGGGGGAGAAATGACAGTGCTGGCTGTGTGAGTGGAGCACTGACAGTGCTGGCTGTGGTGGGGGGAGCACTGACACTGCTGGCTGTGTGGGGGAGCACTGACAGTGCTGGCTGTGTGGGGGAGCACTGACAGTGCTGGCTGTGTGGTGGTAGCACTGACAGTGCTGGCTGTGTTGTGGGAGCACTGACAGTGCTGGCTGTGTTGTGGGAGCACTGACAGGGCTGGCTGTGAGGTGGGAGCACTGACAGTGCTGGCTGTGTGGGGGGAGCACTGACACTGCTGGCTGTGTGGTGGGAGCACTGACAGTGCTGGCTGTGTGGGGGAGCACTGACAGTGCTGGCTGTGTGGGGGGAGAACTGACAGTGCTGGCTGTGTGGTGGGAGCACTGACAGTGCTGCCTGTGTGGAGGGAGCACTGACAGCGCTGGTTGTGTGGGGGAGCACTGACAGTGCTGGCTGTGTGGTGGGAGAACTGACAGTGCTGGCTGTGTGGTGGGAGCACTGACAGTGCTGCCTGTGTGGAGGGAGCACTGACAGTGCTGGCTGTGTGGTGCGAGCACTGACACTGCTGGCTGTGTGCGGGGAGCACTGACAGTGCTGACTGTGTGGTGGGAGCACTGACAGTGCTGGCTGTGTGGTGGTAGCACTGACAGTGCTGGCTGTGTGGGGGGAGCACTGACAGTGCTGGCTGTGTGGGGAGAGCACTGACAGTGCTGGCTGTGTGTGGGGAGCACTGACAGTGCTCGCTGTGTGGGGGAGCACTGACACTGCTGGCTGTGTGGTGGGAGCACTGACAGTGCTGGCTGTGTGGTGGAAGCACTGACAGTGCTGGCTGTGTGGGGGGAGCACTGCCAGTGCTGGCTGTGTGGGAGGAGCACTGACAATGCTGGCTGTGTGGTGGGAGCACTGACAGTGCTTGCTGTGTCGGTGGAGCACTGACAGTGCTGGCTATGCGGTGGTGAGCACTGACAGTGCTGGCTGTGTGGTGGGAGCACTGACAGTGCTGGCTGTGTGGGGGGAGCACTGACAGTGCTGGCTGTGTGGGAGGAGCAATGACAATGCTGGCTGTGTGGTGGGAGGACTGACAGTGCTTGCTGTGTCGGGGGAGCACTGACAGTGCTGGCTGTGCGGGGGAGCACTGACAGTGCTGGCTGTGTGGTGTGAGCACTGACAGTGCTGGCTGTGTGGGGGAGCAGTGACAGTGCTGGCTGAGTGAGTGGAGCACTGACATACTGGCTGTGTGGGGGGAGCACTGACACTGCTGGCAGTGTGGGGAGAGCACTGACAGTGCTGGCTGTTGGGTGGGAGCACTGACAGTGCTGGCTGCGTTGTGGGAGCACTGACAGTGCTGGCTGCGTGGTGGGAGCACTGACAGTGCTGGCTGTGTGGTGGGAGCACTGACAGTGCTGGCTGTGTGGGGGTGCACTGACAGTGCTGGCTGTGTGGGGGAGCACTGACAGTGCTAGCTGATTGGGGGGAGCACTGACAGTTCTGGCTGTGTGGGGCGAGCTCGGACAGTGCTGGCTGTGTGGTGGGAGCACTGACAGTGCTAGTTGTGTGGCGGGAGTGCTGGCTGTGTGGTGGGAGCACTGACAGTGCTGGCTGTGTGGTGGGAGCACTGACACGGCTGGCTGTGTGGTGGGAGCACTGACAGTGCTGGCTGTGTGGTGGGAGCACTGACAGTGCTGGCTGTGTGGGGAGCACTGACAGTACTGGCTGTGTGGTGGGAGCACTGACGGTGCTGGCTGTGTGGTGGGAGCACTGACAGTGCTGGCTGTGTGGTGTGAGCACTGACAGTGCTGGCTGTGTGGTGGAAGCACTGACAGTGCTGGCTGTACGGGGGGTGCATTGACAGTGCTGGCTGTGTGGGGGGATCACTGACAGTGCTGCCTGTGTGTGGGGAGCACTGACATTGCTGGCTGTGTGGTGGGAGCACTGACAGTGCTGGCTGTGTGGGGGAGCACTGACAGTGCTGGCTGTGTGGTGGGAGCACTGACAGTGCTGCCTGTGTGGAGGGAGCACTGACAGCGCTGGCTGTGTGGGGGAGCACTGACAGTGCTGGCTGTGTGGTGGGAGAACTGACAGTGCTGGCTGTGTGTTGGGAGCACTGAAACTGCTGGCTGTGTGCGGGGAGCACTGACAGTGCTGACTGTGTGGTGGGAGCACTGACAGTGCTGGCTGTGTGGTGGTAGCACTGACAGTGCTGGCTGTGTGGTGGGAGCACTGACAGTGCTGGCTGTGTGGGGGAGCACGGACAGTGCTGCCTGTGTGGGGGGATGACTGACAATGCTGGCTGTGTGTGGGGAGCACTGACAGTGCTGGCTGTGTGGGGGGAGCACTGCCAGTGCTGGCTGTGTGGGGGGAGCACTGTCAGTGCTGGTTGTGTGGTGGGAGTACTGACAGTGCTGGCTGTGTGGTGGGAGAACTGACAGTGTTGGCTGTGTGGGGGGAGCACTTACAGTGCTGGCTTTGTCGGGGGAGCACTGACAGTGCTGGCTGTGTGGGGGAGCACTGACAGTGCTGGCTGTGTGGGGGAGCACTGACAATGCTGGCTGTGTGGTGGGAGCACTGATAGTGCTGGCTGTGTGGTGGGAGCACTGACAGTGCTGGTTGTGTTGTGGGAGCACTGACAGTGCTGGCTGTGTGGAGGAGCACTGACAGTGCTGCCTGTGTGGTGGGAGCACTGACAGTGCTGGCTGTGTGGTAGGAGCACTGACAGTGCTGGCTGTGTGGAGGGAGCACTGACACGGCTGGCTGTGTGGTGGGAGCACTGACAGTTCAGGCTGTGTGGTGGGAGCACTGACAGTGCTGGCTGTATGGGGAGCACTGACAGTGCTGGCTGTGTCGGGGGAGCACTGACAGTGCTGGCTATGTGGGGATGGGGGGCACTGACAGTGCTGGCTCTGTGGTATGAGCACTGACAGTGCTGGCTTTGTGGTGGGAGAACTGACGGTGCTGGCTGTGTGAGGGGAGCACTGACAGTGCTGGCTCTGTGGTGGGAGCACTGACAGTGCTGGATATGTGGGGGAGAAATGACAGTGCTGGCTGTGTGAGTGGAGCACTGACAGTGCTGGCTGTGGTGGGGGGAGCACTGACACTGCTGGCTGTGTGGGGGAGCACTGACAGTGCTGGCTGTGTGGGGGAGCACTGACAGTGCTGGCTGTGTGGTGGTAGCACTGACAGTGCTGGCTGTGTTGTGGGAGCACTGACAGTGCTGGCTGTGTTGTGGGAGCACTGACAGTGCTGGCTGTGTGGGGGGAGCACTGACACTGCTGGCTGTGTGGTGGGAGCACTGACAGTGCTGGCTGTGTGGGGGAGCACTGACAGTGCTGGCTGTGTGGGGGGAGAACTGACAGTGCTGGCTGTGTGGTGGGAGCACTGACAGTGCTGCCTGTGTGGAGGGAGCACTGACAGCGCTGGTTGTGTGGGGGAGCACTGACAGTGCTGGCTGTGTGGTGGGAGAACTGACAGTGCTGGCTGTGTGGTGGGAGCACTGACAGTGCTGCCTGTGTGGAAGGAGCACTGACAGTGCTGGCTGTGTGGTGCGAGCACTGACACTGCTGGCTGTGTGCGGGGAGCACTGACAGTGCTGACTGTGTGGTGGGAGCACTGACAGTGCTGGCTGTGTGGTGGTAGCACTGACAGTGCTGGCTGTGTGGGGGGAGCACTGACAGTGCTGGCTGTGTGGGGAGAGCACTGACAGTGCTGGCTGTGTGTGGGGAGCACTGACAGTGCTCGCTGTGTGGGGGAGCACTGACACTGCTGGCTGTGTGGTGGGAGCACTGACAGTGCTGGCTGTGTGGTGGAAGCACTGACAGTGCTGGCTGTGTGGGGGGAGCACTGCCAGTGCTGGCTGTGTGGGAGGAGCACTGACAATGCTGGCTGTGTGGTGGGAGCACTGACAGTGCTTGCTGTGTCGGGGGAGCACTGACAGTGCTGGCTATGCGGTGGTGAGCACTGACAGTGCTGGCTGTGTGGTGGGAGCACTGACAGTGCTGGCTGTGTGGGGGGAGCACTGACAGTGCTGGCTGTGTGGGAGGAGCAATGACAATGCTGGTGGTGTGGTGGGAGGACTGACAGTGCTTGCTGTGTCGGGGGAGCACTGACAGTGCTGGCTGTGCGGGGGAGCACTGACAGTGCTGGCTGTGTGGTGTGAGCACTGACAGTGCTGGCTGTGTGGGGGAGCAGTGACAGTGCTGGCTGAGTGAGTGGAGCACTGACATGCTGGCTGTGTGGGGGGAGCACTGACACTGCTGGCAGTGTGGGGAGAGCACTGACAGTGCTGGCTGTTGGGTGGGAGCACTGACAGTGCTGGCTGCGTTGTGGGAGCACTGACAGTGCTGGCTGCGTGGTGGGAGCACTGACAGTGCTGGCTGTGTGGTGGGAGCACTGACAGTGCTGGCTGTGTGGGGGTGCACTGACAGTGCTGGCTGTGTGGGGGAGCACTGACAGTGCTAGCTGTTTGGGGGGAGCACTGACAGTTCTGGCTGTGTGGGGCGAGCTCGGACAGTGCTGGCTGTGTGGTGGGAGCACTGACAGTGCTAGTTGTGTGGCGAGAGTGCTGGCTGTGTGGTGGGAGCACTGACAGTGCTGGCTGTGTGGGGGAGCACTGACAGTGCTGGCTGTGTGGTGGGAGCAATGACAGTGCTGGCTGTGTGGTGGTAGCACTGACAATGCTGGCTGTGTGGTGGGAGAACTGACAGTGCTGGCTTTGTGGGGGGAGCACTGACAGTGCTGGCTGTGTGGAGGGAGCACTGACACGGCTGGCTGTGTTGTGGGAGCACTGACAGTGCGGGCTGTGTGGGGGTGCACTGACAGTGCTGGCTGTGTGGGGAGAGCACTGACATTGCTAGCTGTGTGGTGGGAGCACTGACAGTGCTGGCTGTGTGGGGCGAGCACGGACAGTGCTGGCTGTGTGGTGGGAGCACAGACAGTGCTGGCTGTGTGGGGGTGCACGGACAGTGCTGCCTGTGTGGGGGGATCACTGACAATGCTGGCTGTTTGTGGGGAGCACAGACAGTGCTGGCTGTGTGGGGGGAGCACTGCCAGTGCTGGCTGTGTGGGGGGAGCACTGTCAGTGCTGGTTGTGTGGGGGGAGCACTTACAGTGCTGGCTGTGTCGGGGGAGCACTGACAGTGCTGGCTGTGTGGGGGAGCACTGACAGTGCTGGC
Organism: Scyliorhinus torazame; assembly: GCF_047496885.1. Lineage (NCBI taxonomy): Eukaryota > Metazoa > Chordata > Chondrichthyes > Carcharhiniformes > Scyliorhinidae > Scyliorhinus > Scyliorhinus torazame. Next base: position 195,186 of record NW_027307863.1, read on the forward strand.
TGTGTGGTGGGAGCACTGACAGTGCTGGCTGTGTGGTGGGAGCACTGACAGTGCTGGCTGTGTTGTGGGAGCACTGCCAGTGCTGGCTGTGTGGGGGAGCACTGACAATGCTGGCTGTGTGGGGGGAGCACTGACAGTGCTGGCTGTGTGGTGGGAGCACTGACAGTGCTGCTGTGTTGTGGGAGCACTGACAGGGCTGGCTGTGTGGTGGGAGCACTGACAGTGCTGGCTGTGTGGGGGAGCACTGACACTGCTGGCTGTGTGGTGGGAGCACTGACAGTACTGGCTGTGTGGGGGAGCACTGAGAGTGCTGGCTGTGTGATGCGAGCACTGACACTGCTGCCTGTGTGGTGGGAGCACTGACAGTGCTGGCTGTATGGGGTAGCACTGACAGTGCTGGCTGTGTGGAGGGAGCACTGACACGGCTGGCTGTGTGGTGGGAGCACTAACAGTGCTGGCTGTGTGATGGGAGCTCTGACAGTGTGGCTGTGTGAGGGAGCACTGACAGTGCTGGCTGTGTGGTTGGAGCACTGACATTGCTGGCTGTGTGGTGGGAGCACTGACAGTGCTGGCTGTGTGGTGGGAGCACTGACAGTGCTGGCTGTGTGGTGGGAGTACTGACAGTGCTGGCTGTGCGGGGGGTGCACTGACAGTGCTGGCTGTGTGGGGGGAGCACTGACAGTGCTGGCTGTGTGGGGGGAGCACTGACAGTGCTGGCTGTGTGGGGGAGCACTGACAGTGCTAGCTGATTGGGGGGAGCACTGACAGTTCTGGCTGTGTGGGGCGAGCTCGGACAGTGCTGGCTGTGTGGTGGGAGCACTGCCAGTGCTGGTTGTGTGGCGGGAGCACTGACAGTGCTGGCTGTGTGGTGGGAGCACTGACAGTGTTGGCTGTGTGGGGGGTGCACTTACAGTGCTGGCTGTGTTGTGGGAGCACTGACAGTGCTGGCTGTGTTGGGAGCACTGACAGTGCTGGCTGTGCGGGGGAGCACTGACAGTGCTGGCTGTGTGGTGGGAGCAATGACAGTGCTGGCTGTGTGGTGGTAGCACTGACAATGCTGGCTGTGTGGTGGGAGAACTGACAGTGCTGGCTTTGTTGGGGAGCACTGACAGTGCTGGCTGTGTGGAGGTGCACTGACAGTGCTGGCTGTGTGGGGAGAGCACTGACAGTGCTAGCTGTGTGGTGGGAGCACTGACAGTGCTGGCTGATTGGGGGAGCACTGACAGTGCTGCCTGTGTGGAAGGAGCGCTGACAGTGCTGGCTGTGTGGGGCGAGCACGGACAGTGCTGGCTGTGTGGTGGGAGCACAGACAGTGCTGGCTGTGTGGTGGTACACGGACAGTGCTGCCTGTGTGGGGGGATCACTGACAATGCTGGCTGTGTGTGGGGAGCACTGACAGTGCTGGCTGTGTGGGGGGAGCACTGCCAGTGCTGGCTGTGTGGGGGGAGCACTGACACTGCTGGCTGTGTGGTGGGAGCACTGACAGTGCTGGCTGTATGGGGTAGCACTGACAGTGCTGGCTGTGTGGAGGGAGCACTGACACGGCTGGCTGTGTGGTGGGAGCACTGACAGTGCTGGCTGTGTGATGGGAGCTCTGACAGTGCTGGCTGTGTGAGGGAGCACTGACAGTGCTGGCTGTGTGGTGGGAGCACTGACGGTGCTGGCTGTGTGGTGGGAGCACTGACAGTGCTGGCTGTGTGGTGGGAGCACTGACAGTGCTGGCTGTGTGGTGGGAGTACTGACAGTGCTGGCTGTGCGGGGGGTGCACTGACAGTGCTGGCTGTGTGGGGGGAGCACTGACAGTGCTGGCTGTGTGGGGGGAGCACTGACAGTGCTGACTGTGTGGTGGGAGCACTGGCAGTGCTGGCTGTGTGGGCGAGCACTGACAGTGCTGGCTGTGTGGGGGAGCACTGACAATGCTGGCTGTGTGGAGGAGCACTGACAGTGCTGGCTGTGTGGGGGAGCACTGACAGTGCTGGCTGTGTGGGGGAGCACTGACAGTGCTGGCTGTGTGGTGGGAGCACTGACAGTGCTGGCTGTGTGGGGGAGCACTGACAGTGCTGGCTGTGTGTGTGGGGGAGCACTGAGAGTGCTGGCTGTGTGGGGGTGCACTGACAGTGCTGGCTGTGTGGGGGAACACTGACAGTGCTGGCTGTATGGGGGAGCACTGACAGTGCAGGCTGTGTGGTGGGAGCACTGACAGTGTTGGCTGGGGGGGGAGCACTTACAGTGCTGGCTGTGTCGGGGAGCACTGACAGTGCTGGCTGTGTGGGGGAGCACTGACAGTGCTAGCTGTGTGATGGGAGCACTGACAGTGCTGGCTGTGTGGGGGAGCACTGACAATGCTGGCTGTGTGATGGGAGCACTGACAGTGCTGCCTGTGTGGTGGGAGCACTGACAGTGCTGCTGTGTTGTGGGAGCACTGACAGGTCTGGCTGTGTGGTGGGAGCACTGACAGTGCTGGCTGTGTGGGGGAGAACTGACGGTGCTGGCTGTGTGAGGGGAGCACTGACAGTGCTGGCTCTGTGGTGGGAGCACTGACAGTGCTAGATATGTGGGGGAGAAATGACAGTGCTGGCTGTGCGGGGGGTGCACTGACAGTGCTGGCTGTGTGGGGGGAGCACTGACAGTGCTGGCTGTGTGGGGGGAGCACTGACAGTGCTGACTGTGTGGTGGGAGCACTGGCAGTGCTGGCTGTGTGGGCGAGCACTGACAGTGCTGGCTGTGTGGGGGAGCACTGACAGTGCTGGCTGTGTGGAGGAGCACTGACAGTGCTGGCTGTGTGGGGGAGCACTGACAGTGCTGGCTGTGTGGGGGAGCACTGACAGTGCTGGCTGTGTGGTGGGAGCACTGACAGTGCTGGCTGTGTGGGGGAGCACTGACAGTGCTGGCTGTGTGTGTGGGGGAGCACTGAGAGTGCTGGCTGTGTGGGGGTGCACTGACAGTGCTGGCTGTGTGGGGGAGCACTGACAGTGCTGGCTGTATGGGGGAGCACTGACAGTGCAGGCTGTGTGGTGGGAGCACTGACAGTGCTGGCTGTGTGGTGGGAGCACTGACAGTGTTGGCTGGGGGGGGAGCACTTACAGTGCTGGCTGTGTCGGGGAGCACTGACAGTGCTGGCTGTGTGGGGGAGCACTGACAGTGCTAGCTGTGTGATGGGAGCACTGACAGTGCTGGCTGTGTGGGGGAGCACTGACAATGCTGGCTGTGTGATGGGAGCACTGACAGTGCTGCCTGTGTGGTGGGAGCACTGACAGTGCTGCTGTGTTGTGGGAGCACTGACAGGTCTGGCTGTGTGGTGGGAGCACTGACAGTGCTGGCTGTGTGGGGGAGAACTGACGGTGCTGGCTGTGTGAGGGGAGCACTGACAGTGCTGGCTCTGTGGTGGGAGCACTGACAGTGCTAGATATGTGGGGGAGAAATGACAGTGCTGGCTGTGTGAGTGGAGCACTGACAGTGCTGGATGTGTGGGGGGAGCACTGACACTTCTGGCAGTGTGGGGAGAGCACTGACAGTGCTGGCTGTGTCGTGGGAGCACTGACATTGCTGGCTGTGTGGGGGGAGCACGGACAGTGCTGGCTGTGGGGGGCGAGCACGGACAGTGCTGGCTGTGTGGTGGGAACACTGACAGTGCTGGCTGTGTGGGGGAGCACTGACAGAGATGGCTGTGTGGTGGGAGCACTGACAGTGCTGGCTGTGTGGTGGGAGCACTGCCGGTGCTGGATATGTGGGGGAGAACTGACAGTGCTGGCTGAGTGAGTGGAGCACTGACATGCTGGCTGTGTGGGGGGAGCACTGACACTGCTGGTAGTGTGGGGAGAGCACCGACAGTGCTGGCTGTTTCGTGGGAGCACTGACAGTGCTGGCTGCGTGGTGGGAGCACTGACAGTGCTGGCTGTGTGGTGGGAGCACTGACAGTGCTGGCTGTGTGGGGGTGCACTGACAGTGCTGGCTGTGTGGGGGAGCACTGACAGTGCTAGCTGATTGGGGAGCACTGACAGTTCTGGCTGTGTGGGGCGAGCTCGGACAGTGCTGGCTGTGTGGTGGGAGCACTGACAGTGCTTGTTGTGTGGCGGGAGTGCTGGCTGTGTGGTGGGAGCACTGGCAGTGCTGGCTGTGTGGGCGAGCACTGACAGTGCTGGCTGTGTGGGGGAGCACTGACAGTGCTGGCTGTGTGGAGGAGCACTGACAGTGCTGGCTGTGTGGGGGAGCACTGACAGTGCTGGCTGTGTGGGGGAGCACTGACAGTGCTGGCTGTGTGGTGGGAGCACTGACAGTGCTGGCTGTGTGGGGGAGCACTGACAGTGCTGGCTGTGTGTGTGGGGGAGCACTGAGAGTGCTGTCTGTGTGGGGGTGCACTGACAGTGCTGGCTGTGTGGGGGAGCACTGACAGTGCTGGCTGTATGGGGGAGCACTGACAGTGCAGGCTGCGTGGTGGGAGCACTGACAGTGCTGGCTGTGTGGTGGGAGCACTGACAGTGTTGGCTGGGGGGGGAGCACTTACAGTGCTGGCTGTGTCGGGGAGCTCTGACAGTGCTGGCTGTGTGGGGGAGCACTGACAGTGCTAGCTGTGTGATGGGAGCACTGTCAGTGCTGGCTGTGTGGGGGAGCACTGACAATGCTGGCTGTGTGATGGGAGCACTGACAGTGCTGCCTGTGTGGTGGGAGCACTGACAGTGCTGCTGTGTTGTGGGAGCACTGACAGGTCTGGCTGTGTGGTGGGAGCACTGACAGTGCTGGCTGTGTGGGGGAGAACTGACGGTGCTGGCTGTGTGAGGGGAGCACTGACAGTGCTGGCTCTGTGGTGGGAGCACTGACAGTGCTAGATATGTGGGGGAGAAATGACAGTGCTGGCTGTGTGAGTGGAGCACTGACAGTGCTGGATGTGTGGGGGGAGCACTGACACTTCTGGCAGTGTGGGGAGAGCACTGACAGTGCTGGCTGTGTCGTGGGAGCACTGACATTGCTGGCTGTGTGGGGGGAGCACGGACAGTGCTGGCTGTGGGGGGCGAGCACGGACAGTGCTGGCTGTGTGGTGGGAGCACTGACAGTGCTGGCTGTGTGGGGGAGCACTGACAGAGATGGCTGTGTGGTGGGAGCACTGACAGTGCTGGCTGTGTGGTGGGAGCACTGCCGGTGCTGGATATGTGGGGGAGAACTGACAGTGCTGGCTGAGTGAGTGGAGCACTGACATGCTGGCTGTGTGGGGGGAGCACTGACACTGCTGGTAGTGTGGGGAGAGCACTGACAGTGCTGGCTGTTGGGTGGGAGCACTGACAGTGCTGGCTGCGTGGTGGGAGCACTGACAGTGCTGGCTGTGTGGTGGGAGCACTGACAGTGCTGGCTGTGTGGGGGTGCACTGACAGTGCTGGCTGTGTGGGGGAGCACTGACAGTGCTAGCTGATTGGGGGAGCACTGACAGTTCTAGCTGTGTGGGGCGAGCTCGGACAGTGCTGGCTGTGTGGTGGGAGCACTGACAGTGCTTGTTGTGTGGCGGGAGTGCTGGCTGTGTGGTGGGAGCACTGACAATGCTGGCTGTGTGGTGGTAGCACTGTCAATGCTGGCTGTGTGGTGGGAGAACTGACAGTGCTGGCTTTGTGGGGGGAGCAATGACAGTGCTGGCTGTGTGGAGGGAGCACTGACACGGCTGGCTGTGTTGTGGGAACACTGACAGTGCTGGCTGTGTGGGGGTGCACTGACAGTGCTGGCTGTGTGGGGAGAGCACTGACATTGCTGGCTGTGTGGGGCGAGCACGGACAGTGCTGGATGTGTGGTGGGAGCACAGACAGTGCTGGCTGTGTGGGGGTGCACGGACAGTGCTGCCTGTGTGCGGGGATCACTGACAATGCTGGCTGTTTGTGGGGAGCACTGACAGTGCTGGCTGTGTGGTGGGAGCACTGACAGTGCTGCTGTGTTGTGGGAGCACTGACAGGGCTGGCTGTGTGGTGGGAGCACTGACAGTGCTGGCTGTGTGGGGGGAGCACTGACACTGCTGGCTGTGTGGTGGGAGCACTGACAGTACTGGCTGTGTGGGGGAGCACTGAGAGTGCTGGCTGTGTGATGCGAGCACTGACACTGCTGCCTGTGTGGTGGGAGCACTGACAGTGCTGGCTGTATGGGGTAGCACTGACAGTGCTGGCTGTGTGGAGGGAGCACTGACACGGCTGGCTGTGTGGTGGGAGCACTAACAGTGCTGGCTGTGTGATGGGAGCTCTGACAGTGTGGCTGTGTGAGGGAGCACTGACAGTGCTGGCTGTGTGGTTGGAGCACTGACGGTGCTGGCTGTGTGGTGGGAGCACTGACAGTGCTGGCTGTGTGGTGGGAGCACTGACAGTGCTGGCTGTGTGGTGGGAGTACTGACAGTGCTGGCTGTGCGGGGGGTGCACTGACAGTGCTGGCTGTGTGGGGGGAGCACTGACAGTGCTGGCTGTGTGGGGGGAGCACTGACAGTGCAGGCTGTGCGGGGTAGCACAGACAGTGCTACCTGATTGGGGGGAGCACTGACAGTTCTGGCTGTGTGGGGCGAGCTCGGACAGTGCTGGCTGTGTGGTGGGAGCACTGCCAGTGCTGGTTGTGTGGCGGGAGCACTGACAGTGCTGGCTGTGTGGTGGGAGCACTGACAGTGTTGGCTGTGTGGGGGGTGCACTTACAGTGCTGGCTGTGTTGAGGGAGCACTGACAGTGCTGGCTGTGTTGGGAGCACTGACAGTGCTGGCTGTGCGGGGGAGCACTGACAGTGCTGGCTGTGTGGTGGGAGCAATGACAGTGTTGGCTGTGTGGTGGTAGCACTGACAATGCTGGCTGTGTGGTGGGAGAACTGACAGTGCTGGCTTTGTGGGGGGAGCACTGACAGTGCTGGCTGTGTGGAGGGAGCACTGACACGGCTGGCTGTGTTGTGGGAGCACTGACAGTGCTGGCTGTGTGGGGGTGCACTGACAGTGCTGGCTGTGTGGGGAGAGCACTGACAGTGCTAGCTGTGTGGTGGGAGCACTGACAGTGCTGGCTGATTGGCGGAGCACTGACAGTGCTGCCTGTGTGGAAGGAGCGCTGACAGTGCTGGCTGTGTGGGGCGAGCACGGACAGTGCTGGCTGTGTGGTGGAAGCACAGACAGTGCTGGCTGTGTGGTGGTGCACGGACAGTGCTGCCTGTGTGGGGGGATCACTGACAATGCTGGCTGTGTGTGGGTAGCACTGACAGTGCTGGCTGTGTGGGGGGAGCACTGCCAGTGCTGGCTGTGTGGGGGGAGCACTGACACTGCTGGCTGTGTGGTGGGAGCACTGACAGTGCTGGCTGTATGGGGCAGCACTGACAGTGCTGGCTGTGTGGAGGGAGCACTGACACGGCTGGCTGTGTGGTGGGAGCACTGACAGTGCTGGCTGTGTGATGGGAGCTCTGACAGTGCTGGCTGTGTGAGGGAGCACTGACAGTGCTGGCTGTGTGGTGGGAGCACTGACGGTGCTGGCTGTGTGGTGGGAGCACTGACAGTGCTGGCTGTGTGGTGGGAGCACTGACAGTGCTGGCTGTGTGGTGGGAGTACTGACAGTGCTGGCTGTTCGGGGGGTGCACTGACAGTGCTGGCTGTGTGGGGGGAGCACTGACAGTGCTGGCTGTGTGGGGGAGCACTGACAGTGCTGACTGTGTGGTGGGAGCACTGGCAGTGCTGGCTGTGTGGGCGAGCACTGACAGTGCTGGCTGTGTGGGGGAGCACTGACAGTGCTGGCTGTGTGGGGGAGCACTGACAGTGCTGGCTGTGTGGTGGGAGCACTGACAGTGCTGGCTGTGTGGGGGAGCACTGACAGTGCTGGCTGTGTGTGTGGGGGAGCACTGAGAGTGCTGGCTGTGTGGGGGTGCACTGACAGTGCTGGCTGTGTGGGGGAGCACTGACAGTGCTGGCTGTATGGGGGAGCACTGACAGTGCAGGCTGTGTGGTGGGAGCACTGACAGTGCTGGCTGTGTGGTGGGAGCACTGACAGTGTTGGCTGGGGGGGGGAGCACTTACAGTGCTGGCTGTGTCGGGGAGCACTGACAGTGCTGGCTGTGTGGGGGAGCACTGACAGTGCTAGCTGTGTGATGGGAGCACTGACAGTGCTGGCTGTGTGGGGGAGCACTGACAATGCTGGCTGTGTGATGGGAGCACTGACAGTGCTGCCTGTGTGGTGGGAGCACTGACAGTGCTGCTGTGTTGTGGGAGCACTGACAGGTCTGGCTGTGTGGTGGGAGCACTGACAGTGCTGGCTGTGTGGGGGAGAACTGACGGTGCTGGCTGTGTGAGGGAAGCACTGACAGTGCTGGCTCTGTGGTGGGAGCACTGACAGTGCTAGATATGTGGGGGAGAAATGACAGTGCTGGCTGTGTGAGTGGAGCACTGACAGTGCTGGATGTGTGGGGGGAGCACTGACACTTCTGGCAGTGTGGGGAGAGCACTGACAGTGCTGGCTGTGTCGTGGGAGCACTGACATTGCTGGCTGTGTGGGGGGAGCACGGACAGTGCTGGCTGTGGGGGGCGAGCACGGACAGTGCTGGCTGTGTGGTGGGAGCACTGACAGTGCTGGCTGTGTGGGGGAGCACTGACAGAGATGGCTGTGTGGTGGGAGCACTGACAGTGCTGGCTGTGTGGTGGGAGCACTGCCGGTGCTGGATATGTGGGGGAGAACTGACAGTGCTGGCTGAGTGAGTGGAGCACTGACATGCTGGCTGTGTGCGGGGAGCACTGACACTGCTGGTAGTGTGGGGAGAGCACTGACAGTGCTGGCTGTTGGGTGGGAGCACTGACAGTGCTGGCTGCGTGGTGGGAGCACTGACAGTGCTGGCTGTGTGGTGGGAACACTGACAGTGCTGGCTGTGTGGGGGTGCACTGACAGTGCTGGCTGTGTGGGGGAGCACTGACAGTGCTAGCTGATTGGGGGGAGCACTGACAGTTCTGGCTGTGTGGGGCGAGCTCGGACAGTGCTGGCTGTGTGGTGGGAGCACTGACAGTGCTTGTTGTGTGGCGGGAGTGCTGGCTGTGTGGTGGGAGCACTGACAGTGCTGGCTGTGTGGGGGAGCACTGACAGTGCTGGCTGTGTGGTGGGAGCAATGACAGTGCTGGCTGTGTGGTAGTAGCACTGACAATGCTGGCTGTGTGGTAGGAGAACTGACAGTGCTGGCTTTGTGGGGGGAGCAATGACAGTGCTGGCTGTGTGGTGGTAGCACTGACAATGCTGGCTGTGTGGTGGGAGAACTGACAGTGCTGGCTTTGTGGGGGGAGCAATGACAGTGCTGGCTGTGTGGAGGGAGCACTGACACGGCTGGCTGTGTTGTGGGAACACTGACAGTGCTGGCTGTGTGGGGGTGCACTGACAGTGCTGGCTGTGTGGGGAGAGCACTGACATTGCTGGATGTGTGGTGGGAGCACTGACAGTTCTGGCTGTGTGGGGCGAGCTCGGACAGTGCTGGCTGTGTGGTGGGAGCACTGCCAGTGCTGGCTGTGTGTCGGGAGCACTGACAGTGTTGGCTGTGTGGCGGGAGCACTGACAGTGCTGGCTGTGTGGTGGGAGCACTGACAGTGTTGGCTGTGTGGGGGGTGCACTTACAGTGCTGGCTGCGTTGTGGGAGCACTGACAGTGCTGGCTGTGTTGGGAGCACTGACAGTGCTGGCTGTGCGGGGGAGCACTGACAGTGCTGGCTGTGTGGTGGGAGCAATGACAGTGCTGGCTGTGTGGTGGTAGCACTGACAATGCTGGCTGTGTGGGGGGAGCACTGACAGTGCTGGCTGTGTGGAGTGAGCACTGACACGGCTGGCTGTGTGGTGGGAGAACTGACAGTGCTGGCTTTGTGGGGGGAGCACTGACAGTGCTGGCTGTGTGGAGGGAGCACTGACACGGCTGGCTGTGTTGTGGGAGCACTGACAGTGCTGGCTGTGTGGGGGTGCACTGACAGTGCTGGCTGTGTGGGGAGAGCACTGACAGTGCTAGCTGTGTGGTGGGAGCACTGACAGTGCTGGCTGATTGGGGGAGCACTGACAGTGCTGCCTGTGTGGAAGGAGCGCTGACAGTGCTGGCTGTGTGGGGCGAGCACGGACAGTGCTGGCTGTGTGGTGGGAGCACAGACAGTGCTGGCTGTGTGGTGGTGCACGGACAGTGCTGCCTGTGTGGGGGGATCACTGACAATGCTGGCTGTGTGTGGGGAGCACTGACAGTGCTGGCTGTGTGGGGGGAGCACTGCCAGTGCTGGCTGTGTATGGGGAGCACTGACACTGCTGGCTGTGTGGTGGGAGCACTGACAGTGCTGGCTGCATGGGGTAGCACTGACAGTGCTGGCTGTGTGGAGGGAGCACTGACACGGCTGGCTGTGTGGTGGGAGCACTGACAGTGCTGGCTGTGTGATGGGAGCACTGACAGTGCTGGCTGTGTGGTGGGAGCACTGACGGTGCTGGCTGTGTGGTGGGAGCACTGACAGTGCTGGCTGTGTGGTGGGAGCACTGACAGTGCTGGCTGTGTGGTGGGAGTACTGACAGTGCTGGCCGTGCGGGGGGTGCACTGACAGTGCTGGCTGTGTGGGGGGAGCACTGACAGTGCTGGCTGTGTGGGGGGAGCACTGACAGTGCTGACTGTGTGGTGGGAGCACTGGCAGTGCTGGCTGTGTGGGCGAGCACTGACAGTGCTGGCTGTGTGGGGGAGCACTGACAGTGCTGGCTGTGTGGAGGAGCACTGACAGTGCTGGCTGTGTGGGGGAGCACTGACAGTGCTGGCTGTGTGGGGGAGCACTGACAGTGCTGGCTGTGTGGTGGGAGCACTGACAGTGCTGGCTGTGTGGGGGAGCACTGACAGTGCTGGCTGTGTGTGTGGGGGAGCACTGAGAGTGCTGGCTGTGTGGGGGTGCACTGACAGTGCTGGCTGTGTGGGGGAGCACTGACAGTGCTGGCTGTATGGGGGAGCACTGACAGTGCAGGCTGTGTGGTGGGAGCACTGACAGTGCTGGCTGTGTTGTGGGAGCACTGACAGTGTTGGCTGGGGGGGGAGCACTTACAGTGCTGGCTGTGTCGGGGAGCACTGACAGTGCTGGCTGTGTGGGGGAGCACTGACAGTGCTAGCTGTGTGATGGGAGCACTGACAGTGCTGGCTGTGTGGGGGAGCACTGACAATGCTGGCTGTGTGATGGGAGCACTGACAGTGCTGCCTGTGTGGTGGGAGCACTGACAGTGCTGCTGTGTTGTGGGAGCACTGACAGGTCTGGCTGTGTGGTGGGAGCACTGACAGTGCTGGCTGTGTGGGGGAGAACTGACGGTGCTGGCTGTGTGAAGGGAGCACTGACAGTGCTGGCTCTGTGGTGGGAGCACTGACAGTGCTAGATATGTGGGGGAGAAATGACAGTGCTGGCTGTGTGAGTGGAGCACTGACAGTGCTGGATGTGTGGGGGGAGCACTGACACTTCTGGCAGTGTGGGGAGAGCACTGACAGTGCTGGCTGTGTCGTGGGAGCACTGACATTGCTGGCTGTGTGGGGGGAGCACGGACAGTGCTGGCTGTGGGGGGCGAGCTCGGACAGTGCTGGCTGTGTGGTGGGAGCACTGACAGTGCTGGCTGTGTGGGGGAGCACTGACAGAGATGGCTGTGTGGTGGGAGCACTGACAGTGCTGGCTGTGTGGTGGGAGCACTGCCGGTGCTGGATATGTGGGGGAGAACTGACAGTGCTGGCTGAGTGAGTGGAGCACTGACATGCTGGCTGTGTGCGGGGAGCACTGACACTGCTGGTAGTGTGGGGAGAGCACTGACAGTGCTGGCTGTTGGGTGGGAGCACTGACAGTGCTGGCTGCGTGGTGGGAGCAATGACAGTGCTGGCTGTGTGGTGGGAACACTGACAGTGCTGGCTGTGTGGGGGTGCACTGACAGTGCTGGCTGTGTGGGGGAGCACTGACAGTGCTAGCTGATTGGGGGGAGCACTGACAGTTCTGGCTGTGTGGGGCGAGCTCGGACAGTGCTGGCTGTGTGGTGGGAGCACTGACAGTGCTTGTTGTGTGGCGGGAGTGCTGGCTGTGTGGTGGGAGCACTGACAGTGCTGGCTGTGTGGGGGAGCACTGACAGTGCTGGCTGTGTGGTGGGAGCAATGACAGTGCTGGCTGTGTGGTAGTAGCACTGACAATGCTGGCTGTGTGGTGGTAGCACTGACAATGCTGGCTGTGTGGTGGGAGAACTGACAGTGCTGGCTTTGTGGGGGGAGCAATGACAGTGCTGGCTGTGTGGAGGGAGCACTGACACGGCTGGCTGTGTTGTGGGAACACTGACAGTGCTGGCTGTGTGGGGGTGCACTGACAGTGCTGGCTGTGTGGGGAGAGCACTGACATTGCTGGCTGTGTGGGGCGAGCACGGACAGTGCTGGATGTGTGGTGGGAGCACTGACAGTTCTGGCTGTGTGGGGCGAGCTCGGACAGTGCTGGCTGTGTGGTGGGAGCACTGCCAGTGCTGGCTGTGTGTCGGGAGCACTGACAGTGTTGGCTGTGTGGCGGGAGCACTGACAGTGCTGGCTGTGTGGTGGGAGCACTGACAGTGTTGGCTGTGTGGGGGGTGCACTTACAGTGCTGGCTGTGTTGTGGGAGCACTGACAGTGCTGGCTGTGTTGGGAGCACTGACAGTGCTGGCTGTGCGGGGGAGCACTGACAGTGCTGGCTGTGTGGTGGGAGCAATGACAGTGCTGGCTGTGTGGTGGTAGCACTGACAATGCTGGCTGTGTGGTGGGAGAACTGACAGTGCTGGCTTTGTGGGGGGAGCACTGACAGTGCTGGCTGTGTGGAGGGAGCACTGACAGTGCTGGTTGTGTGGTGGGAGCACAGACAGTGCTGGCTGTGTTGTGGGAGCACTGACAGTGCTGGCTGTGTGGGGGTGCACTGACAGTGCTGGCTGTGTGGGGAGAGCACTGACAGTGCTAGCTGTGTGGTGGGAGCACTGACAGTGCTGGCTGATTGGGGGAGCACTGACAGTGCTGCCTGTGTGGAAGGAGCGCTGACAGTGCTGGCTGTGTGGGGCGAGCACGGACAGTGCTGGCTGTGTGGTGGGAGCACAGGCAGTGCTGGCTGTGTGGTGGTGCACGGACAGTGCTGCCTGTGTGGGGGGATCACTGACAATGCTGGCTGTGTGTGGGGAGCACTGACAGTGCTGGCTGTGTGGGGGGAGCACTGCCAGTGCTGGCTGTGTGGGGGGAGCACTGACACTGCTGGCTGTGTGGTGGGAGCACTGACAGTGCTGGCTGCATGGGGTAGCACTGACAGTGCTGGCTGTGTGGAGGGAGCACTGACACGGCTGGCTGTGTGGTGGGAGCACTGACAGTGCTGGCTGTGTGATGGGAGCTCTGACAGTGCTGGCTGTGTGAGGGAGCACTGACAGTGCTGGCTGTGTGGTGGGAGCACTGACGGTGCTGGCTGTGTGGTGGGAGCACTGACAGTGCTGGCTGTGTGGTGGGAGCACTGACAGTGCTGGCTGTGTGGTGGGAGTACTGACAGTGCTGGCTGTGCGGGGGGTGCACTGACAGTGCTGGCTGTGTGGGGGGAGCACTGACAGTGCTGGCTGTGTGGGGGGAGCACTGACAGTGCTGACTGTGTGGTGGGAGCACTGGCAGTGCTGGCTGTGTGGGCGAGCACTGACAGTGCTGGCTGTGTGGGGGAGCACTGACAGTGCTGGCTGTGTGGAGGAGCACTGACAGTGCTGGCTGTGTGGGGGAGCACTGACAGTGCTGGCTGTGTGGGGGAGCACTGACAGTGCTGGCTGTGTGGTGGGAGCACTGACAGTGCTGGCTGTGTGGGGGAGCACTGACAGTGCTGGCTGTGTGTGTGGGGGAGCACTGAGAGTGCTGGCTGTGTGGGGGTGCACTGACAGTGCTGGCTGTGTGGGGGAGCACTGACAGTGCTGGCTGTATGGGGGAGCACTGACAGTGCAGGCTGTGTGGTGGGAGCACTGACAGTGCTGGCTGTGTGGTGGGAGCACTGACAGTGTTGGCTGGGGGGGGAGCACTTACAGTGCTGGCTGTGTCGGGGAGCACTGACAGTGCTGGCTGTGTGGGGGAGCACTGACAGTGCTAGCTGTGTGATGGGAGCACTGACAGTGCTGGCTGTGTGGGGGAGCACTGACAATGCTGGCTGTGTGATGGGAGCACTGACAGTGCTGCCTGTGTGGTGGGAGCACTGACAGTGCTGCTGTGTTGTGGGAGCACTGACAGGTCTGGCTGTGTGGTGGGAGCACTGACAGTGCTGGCTGTGTGGGGGAGAACTGACGGTGCTGGCTGTGTGAGGGGAGCACTGACAGTGCTGGCTCTGTGGTGGGAGCACTGACAGTGCTAGATATGTGGGGGAGAAATGACAGTGCTGGCTGTGTGAGTGGAGCACTGACAGTGCTGGATGTGTGGGGGGAGCACTGACACTTCTGGCAGTGTGGGGAGAGCACTGACAGTGCTGGCTGTGTCGTGGGAGCACTGACATTGCTGGCTGTGTGGGGGGAGCACGGACAGTGCTGGCTGTGGGGGGCGAGCACGGACAGTGCTGGCTGTGTGGTGGGAGCACTGACAGTGCTGGCTGTGTGGGGGAGCACTGACAGAGATGGCTGTGTGGTGGGAGCACTGACAGTGCTGGCTGTGTGGTGGGAGCACTGCCGGTGCTGGATATGTGGGGGAGAACTGACAGTGCTGGCTGAGTGAGTGGAGGACTGACATGCTGGCTGTGTGGGGGGAGCACTGACACTGCTGGTAGTGTGGGGAGAGCCCTGACAGTGCTGGCTGTTGGGTGGGAGCACTGACAGTGCTGGCTGCGTGGTGGGAGCACTGACAGTGCTGGCTGTGTGGTGGGAGCACTGACAGTGCTGGCTGTGTGGGGGTGCACTGACAGTGCTGGCTGTGTGGGGGAGCACTGACAGTGCTAGCTGATTGGGGGGAGCACTGACAGTTCTGGCTGTGTGGGGCGAGCTCGGACAGTGCTGGCTGTGTGGTGGGAGCACTGACAGTGCTTGTTGTGTGGCGGGAGTGCTGGCTGTGTGGTGTGAGCACTGACAGTGCTGGCTGTGTGGGGGAGCACTGACAGTGCTGGCTGTGTGGGGGAGCACTGACAGTGCTGGCTGTGTGGTGGGAGCAATGACAGTGCTGGCTTTGTGGGGGGAGCAATGACAGTGCTGGCTGTGTGGAGGGAGCACTGACACGGCTGGCTGTGTTGTGGGAGCAATGACAGTGCTGGCTGTGTGGTAGTAGCACTGACAATGCTGGCTGTGTCGTGGTAGCACTGACAATGCTGGCTGTGTGGGGAGAGCACTGACATTGCTGGCTGTGTGGGGCGAGCACGGACAGTGCTGGATGTGTGGTGGGAGCACAGACAGTGCTGGCTGTGTGGGGGTGCACGGACAGTGCTGCCTGTGTGCGGGGATCACTGACAATGCTGGCTGTTTGTGGGGAGCACTGACAGTGCTGGCTGTGTGGGGGAGCACTGCCAGTGCTGGCTGTGTGGGGGGAGCACTGACAATGCTGGCTGTGTGGTGGGAGAACTGACAGTGTTGGCTGTGTGGGGGGAGCACTTACAGTGCTGGCTGTGTCGGGGGAGCACTGACAGTGCTGGCTGTGTGGTGGGAGCACTGACAGTGCTGGCTGTGTGGTGGGAGCACTGACAGTGCTGGCTGTGTGGTGGGAGCACTGACAGTGCTGGCTGTGTTGTGGGAGCACTGCCAGTGCTGGCTGTGTGGGGGAGCACTGACAATGCTGTCAGTGTGGTGGGAGCACTGACAGTGCTGGCTGTGTGGTGGGAGCACTGACAGTGCTGCTGTGTTGTGGGAGCACTGACAGGGCTGGCTGTGTGGTGGGAGCACTGACAGTGCTGGCTGTGTGGGGGAGCACTGACACTGCTGGCTGTGCGGTGGGAGCACTGACAGTACTGGCTGTGTGGGGGAGCACTGAGAGTGCTGGCTGTGTGGTGGGAGCACTGACACTGCTGCCTGTGTGGTGGGAGCACTGACAGTGCTGGCTGTATGGGGTAGCACTGACAGTGCTGGCTGTGTGGAGGGAGCACTGACACGGCTGGCTGTGTGGTGGGAGCACTGACAGTGCTGGCTGTGTGATGGGAGCTCTGACAGTGCTGGCTGTGTGAGGGAGCACTGACAGTGCTGGCTGTGTGGTGGGAGCACTGACGGTGCTGGCTGTGTGGTGGGAGCACTGACAGTGCTGGCTGTGTGGTGGGAGCACTGACAGTGCTGGCTGTGTGGTGGGAGTACTGACAGTGCTGGCTGTGCCGGGGGTGCACTGACAGTGCTGGCTGTGTGGGGGGAGCACTGACAGTGCTGGCTGTGTGGGGGGAGCACTGACAGTGCTGACTGTGTGGTGGGAGCTCTGGCAGTGCTGGCTGTGTGGGCGAGCACTGACAGTGCTGGCTGTGTGGTGGGAGAACTAACAGTGCTGGCTGTGTGGTGGGAGCACTGACAGTGCTGGCTGTGTGGAGGGAGCACTGACACGGCTGGCTGTGTGGTGGGAGCACTGACAGTGCTGGCTGTGTGGCGGGAGCACTGACAGTGCTGGCTGTGTGGGGAGCACTGACAGTACTGGCTGTGTGGTGGGAGCACTGACGGTGCTGGCTGTGTGGTGGGAGCACTGACAGTGCTGGCTGTGTGGTGTGAGCACTGACAGTGCTGGCTGTGTGGTGGGAGCACTGACAGTGCTGGCTGTGCGGGCGGTGCATTGACAGAGCTGGCTGTGTGGGGGGATCACTGACAGTGCTGCCTGTGTGTGGGGAGCACTGACATTGCTGGCTGTGTGGTGGGACCACTGACAGTGCTGGCTGTGTGGGGGAGCTCTGACAGTGCTGGCTGTGTGGTGGGAGCACTGACAGTGCTGCCTGTGTGGAGGGAGCACTGACAGCGCTGGCTGTGTGGGGGAGCACTGACAGTGCTGGCTGTGTGGTGGGAGAACTGACAGTGCTGGCTGTGTGTTGGGAGCACTGACACTGCTGGCTGTGTGCGGGGAGCACTGACAGTGCTGACTGTGTGGTGGGAGCACTGACAGTGCTGGCTGTGTGGTGGGAGAACTGACAGTGTTGGCTGTGTGGGGGGAGCACTTACAGTGCTGGCTGTGTCGGGGGAGCACTGACAGGGCTGGCTGTGTGGGGGAGCACTGACAGTGCTGGCTGTGTGGTGGGAGCACTGACAGTGCTGGCTGTGTGGGAGGAGCACTGACAATGCTGGCTGTGTGGTGGGAGCACTGACAGTGCTGGCTGTGTGGGGGAGCACTGACAATGCTGGCTGTGTGGTGGGAGCACTGACAGTGCTGGCTGTGTGGTGGGAGCACTGACAGTGCTGGTTGTGTTGTGGGAGCACTGACAGGGCTGGCTGTGTGGTGGGAGCACTGACAGTGCTGGCTGTGTGGGGGAGCACTGACACTGCTGGCTGTGTGGTGGGAGCACTGACAGTACTGGCGGTGTGGCGGAGCACTGACAGTGCTGGCTGTGTTGTGGGAGCACTGACACTGCTGGCTGTGTGGTGGGAGCACTGACAGTGCTGGCTGTGTGGGGTAGCACTGACAGTGCTGGCTGTGTGGAGGGAGCACTGACACTGCTGGCTATGTGGTGGGAGCACTGACAGTGCTGGCTGTGTGGTGGGAGCACTGACAGTGCTGGCTGTGTGAGGGAGCACTGACAGTGCTGGCTGTGTGGAGGGAGCACTGACGGTCCTGGCTGTGTGGTGGGAGCACTGGCAGTGCTGGCTGTGTGGTGGGAGCACTGACAGTGCTGGCTGTGTGCTGGGAGTACTGACAGTGCTGGCTGTGCGGGGGATGCACTGACAGTGCTGGCTGTGTGGGGGAGCACTGACAGTGCTGGCTGTGTGGTGGGAGCACTGACAGTGCTGGCTGTGTGGGGGAGCACTGACAGTGCTGGCTGTGTGTGTGGGGGAGCACTGAGAGTGCTGGCTGTGTGGGGGTGCACTGACAGTGCTGGCTGTGTGGGGGAGCACTGACAGTGCTGGCTGTATGGGGAGCACTGACAGTGCAGGCTGTGTGGTGGGAGCACTGACAGTGCTGGCTGTGTGGTGGGAGCACTGACAGTGTTGGCTGGGGGGGGAGCACTTACAGTGCTGGCTGTGTCGGGGGAGCACTGACAGTGCTGGCTGTGTGGGGGAGCACTGACAGTGCTAGCTGTGCGGTGGGAGATCTGACAGTGCTGGCTGTGTGGGGGAGCACTGACAATGCTGGCTGTGTGATGGGAGCACTGACAGTGCTGGCTGTGTGGTGGGAGCACTGACAGTGCTGCTGTGTTGTGGGAGCACTGACAGGTCTGGCTGTGTGGTGGGAGCACTGACAGTGCTGGCTGTGTGAGGGAGAAATGGCAGTGCTGGCTGTGTGAGTGGAGAACTGACGGTGCTGGCTGTGTGAGGGGAGCACTGACAGTGCTGGCTCTGTGGTGGGAGCACTGACACTGCTAGATTTGTGGGGGAGAAATGACAGTGCTGGCTGTGTGAGTGGAGCACTGACAGTGCTGGCTGTGTGGGGGGAGCACTGACACTTCTGGCAGTGTGGGGAGAGCACTGACAGTGCTGGCTGTGTCGTGGGAGCACTGACATTGCTGGCTGTGTGGGGGGAGCACGGACAGTGCTGGCTGTGTGGGGCGAGCACGGACAGTGCTGGCTGTGTGGTGGGAGCACTGACAGTGCTGGCTGTGTGGGGGAGCACTGACAGAGATGGCTGTGTGGTGGGAGCACTGACAGTGCTGGCTGTGTGGTGGGAGCACTGCCGGTGCTGGATATGTGGGGGAGAACTGACAGTGCTGGCTGAGTGAGTGGAGCACTGACATGCTGGCTGTGTGGGGGGAGCACTGACACTGCTGGCAGTATGGGGAGAGCACTGACAGTGCAGGTTGTTGGGTGGGAACACTGACAGTGCTGGCTGCGTGGTGGGAGCACTGACAGTGCTGGCTGTGTGGTGGGAGCACTGACAGTGCTGGCTGTGTGGGGGTGCACTGACAGTGCTGGCTGTGTGGGGGAGCACTGACAGTGCTAGCTGATTGGGGGGAGCACTGACAGTTCTGGCTGTGTGGGGCGAGCTCGGACAGTGCTGGCTGTGTGGTGGGAGCACTGACAGTGCTTGTTGTGTGGCGGGAGTGCTGGCTGTGTGGTGGGAGCACTGACAGTGCTGGCTGTGTGGGGGAGCACTGACAGTGCTGGCTGTGTGGTGGGAGCAATGACAGTGCTGGCTGTGTGGTGGTACCACTGACAATGCTGGCTGTGTGGTGGGAGCACTGACAGTGCTGGCTGTGAGGGGGAGCACTGACAGTGCTGGCTGTGTGATGGGAGCACTGACAGTGCTGGCTGTGTGGTGGGAGCACTGACAGTGCTGGCTGTGTGGTGGGAGAACTGACAGTGCTGGCTTTGTGGGGGAGCACTGACAGTGCTGGCTGTGTGGAGGGAGCACTGACACGGCTGGCTGTGTTGTGGGAACACTGACAGTGCTGGCTGTGTGGGGGTGCACTGACAGTGCTAGCTGTGTGGGGAGAGCACTGACATTGCTGGCTGTGTGGGGCGAGCACGGACAGTGCTGGATGTGTGGTGGGAGCACAGACAGTGCTGGCTGTGTGGGGGTGCACGGACAGTGCTGCCTGTGTGGGGGGATCACTGACAATGCTGGCTGTTTGTGGGGAGCACTGACAGTGCTGGCTGTGTGGGGGAGCACTGCCAGTGCTGGCTGTGTGGGGGGAGCACTGACAGTGCTGGCTGTGTGGTGGGAGAACTGACAGTGTTGGCTGTGTGGGGGGAGCACTAACAGTGCTGGCTGTGTCGGGGGAGCACTGAGAGTGCTGGCTGTGTGGGGGAGCACTGACAGTGCTGGCTGTGTGGTGGGAGCACTGACAGTGCTGGCTGTGTGGATGGAGCACTGACAGTGCTGGCTGTGTTGTGGGAGCACTGCCAGTGCTGGCTGTGTGGGGGAGCACTGACAATGCTGGCAGTGTGGTGGGAGCACTGACAGTGCTGGCTGTGTGGTGGGAGCACTGACAGTGCTGCTGTGTTGTGGGAGCACTGACAGGGCTGGCTGTGTGGTGGGAGCACTGACAGTGCTGGCTGTGTGGGGGGGCACTGACACTGCTGGCTGTGCGGTGGGAGCACTGACAGTACTGGCTGTGTGGGGGAGCACTGAGAGTGCTGGCTGTGTGGTGGGAGCACTGACACTGCTGCCTGTGTGGTGGGAGCACTGACAGTGCTGGCTGTATGGGGTAGCACTGACAGTGCTGGCTGTGTGGAGGGAGCACTGACATGGCTGGCTGTGTGGTGGGAGCACTGACAGTGCTGGCTGTGTGATGGGAGCTCTGACAGTGCTGGCTGTGTGAGGGAGCACTGACAGTGCTGGCTGTGTGGTGGGAGCACTGACGGTGCTGGCTGTGTGGTGGGAGCACTGACAGTGCTGGCTGTGTGGTGGGAGCACTGACAGTGCTGGCTGTGTGGTGCGAGTACTGACAGTGCTGGCTGTGCGGGGGGTGCACTGACAGTGCTGGCTGTGTGGGGGGAGCACTGACAGTGCTGGCTGTGTGGGGGGAGCACTGACAGTGTTGACTGTGTGGTGGGAGCACTGGCAGTGCTGGCTGTGTGGGCGAGCACTGACAGTGCTGGCTGTGTGGTGGGAGAACTAACAGTGCTGGCTGTGTGGAGGGAGCACTGACACGGCTGGCTGTGTGGTGGGAGCACTGACAGTGCTGGCTGTGTGGTGGGAGCACTGACTGTGCTGGCTGTGTGGGGAGCACTGACAGTACTGGCTGTGTGGTGGGAGCACTGACGGTGCTGGCTGTGTGGTGTGAGCACTGACAGTGTGGTGTGAGCACTGACAGTGCTGGCTGTGTGGTGTGAGCACTGACAGTGCTGGCTGTGCGGTGGGAGAACTGACAGTGCTGGCTGTGCGGGGGGTGCATTGACAGAGCTGGCTGTGTGGGGGGATCACTGACAGTGCTGCCTGTGTGTGGGGAGCACTGACATTGCTGGCTTTGTGGTGGGACCACTGACAGTGCTCGCTGTGTGGGGGAGCTCTGACAGTGCTGGCTGTTTGGTGGGAGCACTGACAGTGCTGCCTGTGTGGAGGGAGCACTGACAGCGCTGGCTGTGTGGGGGAGCACTGACAGTGCTGGCTGTGTGGTGGTAGCACTGACAGTGCTGGCTGTGTGGGGGGAGCACTGACAGTGCTGGCTGTGTGGGGGAGCACGGACAGTGCTGCCTGTGTGGGGGGATCACTGACAATGCTGGCTGTGTGTGGGGAGCACTGACAGTGCTGGCTGTGTGGGGGGAGCACTGCCAGTGCTGGCTGTGTGGGGGGAGCACTGTCAGTGCTGGTTGTGTGGTGGGAGTACTGACAGTGCTGGCTGTGTGATGGGAGAACTGACAGTGTTGGCTGTGTGGGGGGAGCACTTACAGTGCTGGCTGTGTCGGGGGAGCACTGACAGTGATGGCTGTGTGGGGGAGCACTGACAGTGCTGGCAGTGTGGTGGGAGCACTGACAGTGCTGGCTGTGTGGGAGGAGCACTGACAATGCTGGCTGTGTGGTGGGAGCACTGACAGTGCTGGCTGTGTGGGGGAGCACTGACAATGCTGGCTGTGTGGTGGGAGCACTGACAGTGCTGGCTGTGTGGTGGGAGCACTGACAGTGCTGGTTGTGTTGTGGGAGCACTGACAGGGCTGGCTGTGTGGTGGGAGCACTGACAGTGCTGGCTGTGTGGTGGGAGCACTGACAGTGCTGGCTGTGTGGGGTAGCACTGACAGTGCTGGCTGTGTGGAGGGAGCACTGACACGGCTGGCTATGTGGTGGGAGCACTGACAGTGCTGGCTGTGTGGTGGGAGCACTGACAGTGCTGGCTGTGTGAGGGAGCACTGACAATGCAGGCTGTGTGGTGGGAGCACTGACAGTGCTGGCTGTGTGGTGGGAGCACTGACAGTCCTGGTTGTGTTGTGGGAGCACTGACAGGGCTGGCTGTGTGGTGGGAGCACTGACAGTGCTGGCTGTGTGGTGGGAGCACTGACAGTGCTGGCTGTGTGGGGTAACACTGACAGTGCTGGCTGTGTGGAGGGAGCACTGACACGGCTGGCTATGTGGTGGGAGCACTGACAGTGCTGGCTGTGTGGTGGGAGCACTGACAGTGCTGGCTGTGTGAGGGAGCACTGACAGTGATGGCTGTGTGGAGGGAGCACTGACGGTCCTGGATTTGTGGTGGGAGCACTGGCAGTGCTGGCTGTGTGGTGGGAGCACTGACAGTGCTGGCTGTGTGGTGGGAGTACTGACAGTGCTGGCTGTGCGGGGGATGCACTGACAGTGCTGGCTGTGTGGGGGGAGCACTGACAGTGATGGCTGTGTGGGGGGAGCACTGACAGTGCTGGCTATGTGGGGATGGGGGGCACTGACAGTGCTGGCTTTGTGGTATGAGCACTGACAGTGCTGGCTTTGTGGTGGGAGAACTGACGGTGCTGGCTGTGTGAGGGGAGCACTGACAGTGCTGGCTCTGTGGTGGGAGCACTGTCAGTGCTGGATATGTGGGGGAGAAATGACAGTGCTGGCTGTGTGAGTGGAGCACTGACAGTGCTGGCTGTGTGGGGGGAGCACTGACACTGCTGGCTGTGTGGGGGAGCACTGACAGTGCTGGCTGTGTGGGGGAGCACTGACAGTGCTGGCTGTGTGGTGGTAGCACTGACAGTGCTGGCTGTGTTGTGGGAGCACTGACAGTGCTGGCTGTGTTGTGGGAGCACTGACAGGGCTGGCTGTGAGGTGGGAGCACTGACAGTGCTGGCTGTGTGGGGGGAGCACTGACACTGCTGGCTGTGTGGTGGGAGCACTGACAGTGCTGGCTGTGTGGGGGAGCACTGACAGTGCTGGCTGTGTGGGGGGAGAACTGACAGTGCTGGCTGTGTGGTGGGAGCACTGACAGTGCTGCCTGTGTGGAGGGAGCACTGACAGCGCTGGCTGTGTGGGGGAGCACGGACAGTGCTGGCTGTGTGGTGGGAGAACTGACAGTGCTGGCTGTGTGGTGGGAGCACTGACAGTGCTGCCTGTGTGGAGGGAGCACTGACAGTGCTGGCTGTGTGGTGCGAGCACTGACACTGCTGGCTGTGTGCGGGGAGCACTGACAGTGCTGACTGTGTGGTGGGAGCACTGACAGTGCTGGCTGTGTGGTGGTAGCACTGACAGTGCTGGCTGTGTGGGGGGAGCACAGACAGTGCTGGCAGTGTGGGGAGAGCACTGACAGTGCTGGCTGTGTGTGGGGAGCACTGACAGTGCTCGCTGTGTGGGGGAGCACTGACACTGCTGGCTGTGTGGTGGGAGCACTGACAGTGCTGGCTGTGTGGTGGGAGCACTGACAGTGCTTGCTGTGTGGGGGAGCACTGCCAGTGCTGGCTGTGTGGGAGGAGCACTGACAATGCTGGCTGTGTGGTGGGAGCACTGACAGTGTTTGCTGTGTCGGGGGAGCACTGACAGTGCTGGCTATGTGGTGGTGAGCACTGACAGTGCTGGCCGTGTGGTGGGAGCACTGACAGTGCTGGCTGTGTGGGGGGAGCACTGACAGTGCTGGCTGTGTGGGAGGAGCAATGACAATGCTGGCTGTGTGGTGGGAGGACTGACAGTGCTTGCTGTGTCGGGGGCGCACTGACAGTGCTGGCTGTGCGTGGGAGCACTGACAGTGCTGGCTGTGTGGTGTGAGCACTGACAGTGCTGGCTGTGTGGGGGAGCAGTGACAGTGCTGGCTGTGTGGGGGAGCACTGACACTACTGGCTGTGCGGGGTGTGCACTGACAGTGCTGGCTGTGTGGGGGAGCACTGACAGTGCTGGCTGTGTGGGGGAGCACTGACAGTGCTGGCTGTGTGGTGGGAGCACTGACAATGCTGGCTGTGTGTGGGGAGCACTGACAGTGCTGGCTGTGGTGGGAGCACTAGCAGTGCTGGCTGTGTGGGGGAGCACTGGCAGTGCTGGCTGTGTGGTGGGAGCACTGACAGTGCTGTGTGTGTGGTGGTAGCACTGACAGTGCTGGCTGTGTTGTTGGAGCACTGACAGTGCTGGCTGTGTGAGGGGAGCACTGACAATGCTGGCTGTGTGGTGGGAGCACTGACAGTGCTGGCTGTGTTGTGGGAGCACTGACAGGGCTGGCTGTGTGGTGGGAGCACTGACAGTGCTGTCTGTGTGGGGGGAGCACTGACTCTGCTGGCTGTGTGATGGGAGCACTGACAGTGCTGGCTGTGTGGGGAGCACTGACAATGCTGGCTGTGTGGTGGGAGAACTGACAGTGCTGGCTGTGTGGTGGGAGCACTGACAGTGCTGCCTGTGTGGAGGGAGCACTGACAGCGCTGGCTGTGTGGGGGGAGCACTGACAGTGCTGGCTGTGTGTGGTAGCACTGACACTGCTGGCTGTGTGCGGGGAGCACTGACAGTGCTGACTGAGTGGTGGGAGCACTGACAGTGCTGGCTGTTTGGTGGTAGCACTGACAGTGCTGGCTGTGTGGGGGGAGCACTGACAGTGCTGGCTGTTTGGGGACAGCACTGGCAGTGCTGGCTGTGTGTGGGGAGAACTCACAGTGCTCGCTGTGTGGGGGAGCACTGACACTGCTGGCTGTGTGGTGGGAGCACTGACTGTGTTGGCTGTGTGGGGAGAGCACTGACAGTGCTGGCTGTGTGGGGAGAGCACTGACAGTGCTGGCTGTGTGTGGGGAGCACTGACAGTGCTCGCTGTGTGGGGGAGCACTGACAGTGCTGGCTGTGTGGGGGAGCACTGACAATGCTGGCTGTGTGGTGGGAGCACTGACATGCTGGCTGTGTGGGGGAGCACTGACACTGCTGGCAGTGTGGGGAGAGCACTGACAGTGCTGGCTGTTGGGTGGGAGCACTGAAAGTGCTGGCTGCGTGGTGGGAGCACTGACAGTGCTGGCTGTGTGAGTGGAGAACTGACGGTGCTGGCTGTGTGAGGGGAGCACTGACAGTGCTGGCTGTGTGGGGGAGCACTGACAGTGCTAGCTGATTGGGGGGAGCACTGACAGTTCTGGCTGTGTGGGGCGAGCTCGGACAGTGCTGCCTGTGTGGTGGGAGCACTGACAGTGCTGGTTGTGTGGCGGGAGTGCTGGCTGTGTGGTGGGAGCACTGACAGTGCTGGCTGTGTGGGGGAGCACTGACAGTGCTGGCTGTGTGGTGGGAGCAATGACAGTGCTGGCTGTGTGGTGGTAGCACTGACAATGCCGGCTGTGTGGTGGGAGAACTGACAGTGCTGGCTTTGTGGGGGGAGCACTGACAGTGCTGGCTGTGTGGACGGAGCACTGACACGGCTGGCTGTGTTGTGGGAGCACTGACACTGCTGGCTGTGTGGGGGTGCACTGACAGTGCTGGCTGTGTGGGGAGAGCACTGACATTGCTAGCTGTGTGGTGGGAGCACTGACAGTGCTGGCTAATTGGGGGAGCACTGACAGTGCTGCCTGTGTGGAGGGAGCGCTGACAGTGCTGGCTTTGTGGGGCGAGCACGGACAGTGCTGGCTGTGTGGTGGGAGCACAGACAGTGCTGGCTGTGTGGGGGGAGCACTGACAGTGCTGGCTGTGTGGGGGTGCACGGACAGTGCTGGCTGTGTGGTGGGAGCACAGACAGTGCTGGCTGTGTGGGGGTGCACGGACAGTGCTGCCTGTGTGGGGGGATCACTGACAATGCTGGCTGTTTGTGGGGAGCACTGACAGTGCTGGCTGTGTGGGGGGAGCACTGCCAGTGCTGGCTGTGTGGGGGGAGCACTGTCAGTGCTGGTTGTGTGGTGGGAGCACTGACAGTGCTGGCTGTGTGGTGGGAGCACTGACAGTGCTGGCTGTGTGGTGGGAGAACTGACAATGTTGGCTGTGTGGGGGGAGCAGTTACAGTGCTGGCTGTGGCGGGGGAGCACTGACAGTGCTGGCTGTGTGGGGGAGCACTGACAGTGCTGGCTGTGTGGTGGGAGCACTGACAGTGCTGGCTGTGTGGTGGGAGCACTGACAGTGCTGGCTGTGTTGTGGGAGCACTGCCAGTGCTGGCTGTGTGGGGGAGCACTGACAATGCTGGCTGTGAGGTGGGAGCACTGACAGTGCTGGCTGTGTGGTGGGAGCACTGACAGTGCTGCTGTGTTGTGGGAGCACTGACAGGGCTGGCTGTGTGGTGGGAGCACTGACAGTGCTGGCTGTGTGGGGGAGCACTGACACTGCTGGCTGTGTGGTGGGAGCACTGACAGTACTGGCTGTGTGGGGGAGCACTGAGAGTGCTGGCTGTGTGGTGGGAGCACTGACACGGCTGGCTGTGTGGTGGGAGCACTGACAGTGCTGGCTGTGTGATGGGAGCTCTGACAGTGCTGGCTGTGTGAGGGAGCACTGACTGTGCTGGCTGTGTGGTGGGAGCACTGACGGTGCTGGCTGTGTGGTGGGAGCACTGACAGTGCTGGCTGTGTGGTGGGAGCACTGACAGTGCTGGCTGTGTGGTGGGAGTACTGACAGTGCTGGCTGTGCGGGGGGTGCACTGACAGTGCTGGCTGTGTGGGGGAGCACTGACAGTGCTGGCTGTGTGGGGGGAGCACTGACAGTGCTGACTGTGTGGTGGGAGCACTGGCAGTGCTGGCTGTGTGGGCGAGCACTGACAGTGCTGGCTGTGTGGGGGAGCACTGACAGTGCTGGCTGTGTGGATGAGCACTGACAGTTCTGGCTGTGTGTGGGGGAGCACTGAGAGTGCTGGCTGTCTGGGGGTGAACTGACAGTGCTGGCTGTGTGGGGGAGCACTGACAGTGCTGGTTGTATGGGGGAGCACTGACAGTGCAGGCTGTGTGGTGGGAGCACTGACAGTGCTGGCTGTGTCGGGGGAGCACTGACAGTGCTGGCTATGTGGGTTGGGCACTGACAGTGCTGGCTGTGTGGGGGGAGAACTGACGGTGCTGGCTGTGTGAGGGGAGCACTGACAGTGCTGGCTGTGTGAGTGGAGCACTGACAGTGCTGGCTGTGTGGGGGGAGCACTGACACTTCTGGCAGTGTGGGGAGAGCACTGACAGTGCTGGCTGTGTCGTGGGCGCACTGACAGTGCTGGCTGTGAGGGGGGAGCACGGACAGTGCTGGTTGTGTGGGGCGAGCACGGACAGTGCTGGCTGTGTGGTGGGAGCACTGACAGTGCAGGCTGTGTGGGGGGAGCACGGACAGTGCTGGCTGTGTGGGGGATCACTGACAGTGCTGACTGTGTGTGGGGCGCACTGACAGTGCTGGCTGTGTGTTGGGAGCACTGACAGTGCTGGCTGTGTGGTGGGTGCACTGACAGTGCTGGCTTTGTGGTGGGAGCACTGACAGTGCTGGCTTTGTGGTGGGAGCACTGACAGTGCTGGCTCTGTGGGGGGAGCACTTACAGTGCTGGCTGTGTGGGGGGGCACTGACAGTGCTGGCTGTGTGGGGGAGCACTGGCAGTGCTGGCTGTGTGGTGGGAGCACTGACAGTGCTGTGTGTGTGGTGGTAGCACTGACAGTGCTGGCTGTGTTGTGGGAGCACTGACAGTGCTGGCTGTGTGAGGTGAGCACTGATAATGCTGGCTGTGTGGTGGGAGCACTGAAGTGCTGGCTGTGTTGTGGGAGCACTGACAGGGCTGGCTGTGTGGTGGGAGCACTGACAGTGCTGGCTGTGTGGGGGAGCACTGACACTGCTGGCTGTGTCGGGGGAGCACTGACAGTGCTGGCTGTGTGGGGGAGCACTGACAGTGCTGGCTGTGTGGTGGGAGCACTGACAGTGCTGGCTGTGTGGGGGAGCACTGACAATGCTGGCTGTGTGGTGGGAGCACTGACAGTGCTGGCTGTGTGGTGGGAGCACTGACAGTGCTGCTGTGTTGTGGGAGCACTGACAGGTCTGGCTGTGTGGTGGGAGCACTGACAGTGCTGGCTGTGTGGGGGAGAAATGACAGTGCTGGCTGTGTGAGTGGAGAACTGACGGTGCTGGCTGTGTGAGGGGAGCACTGACAGTGCTGGCTCTGTGGTGGGAGCACTGACAGTGCTAGATATGTGGGGGAGAAATGACAGTGCTGGCTGTGTGAGTGGAGCACTGACAGTGCTGGCTGTGTGGGGGGAGAACTGACACTTCTGGCAGTGTGGGGAGAGCACTGACAGTGCTGGCTGTGTCGTGGGAGCACTGACATTGCTGGCTGTGTGGGGGGAGCACGGACAGTGCTGGCTGTGTGGGGCGAGCACGGACAGTGCTGGCTGTGTGGTGGGAGCACTGACAGTGCTGGCTGTGTGGGGAGCACTGACAGAGATGGCTGTGTGGTGGGAGCACTGACAGTGCTGGCTGTGTGGTGGGAGCACTGCCGGGGCTGGATATGTGGGGGAGAACTGACAGTGCTGGCTGAGTGAGTGGAGCACTGATATGCTGGCTGTGTGGGGGGAGCACTGACACTGCTGGCAGTGTGGGGAGAGCACTGACAGTGCTGGCTGTTGGGTGGGAGCACTGACAGTGCTGGCTGCGTGGTGGGAGCACTGACAGTGCTGGCTGTGTGGTGGCAGCACTGACAGTGCTGGCTATGTGGGGGTGCACTGACAGTGCTGGCTGTGTGGGGGAGCACTGACAGTGCTAGCTGATTGGGGGGAGCACTGACAGTTCTGGCTGTGTGGGGCGAGCTCGGACAGTGCTGGCTGTGTGGTGGGAGCACTGACAGTGCTGGTTGTGTGGCGGGAGTGCTGGCTGTGTGGTGGGAGCACTGACAGTGCTGGCTGTGTGGGGGAGCACTGACAGTGCTGGCTGTGTGGTGGGAGCAATGACAGTGCTGGCTGTGTGGTGGTATCACTGACAATGCTGGCTGTGTGGTGGGAGAACTGACAGTGCTGGCTTTGTGGGGGGAGCACTGACAGTGCTGGCTGTGTGGGGGGAGCACTGACACGGCTGGCTGTGCTGTGGGAGCACTGACAGTGCTGGCTGTGTGGGGGTGCACTGACAGTGCTGGCTGTGTGGGGAGAGCACTGACATTGCTAGCTGTGTGGTGGGAGCACTGACAGTGCTGGCTAATTGGGGGAGCACTGACAGTGCTGCCTGTGTGGAGGGAGCGCTGACAGTGCTGGCTGTGTGGGGCGAGCACGGACAGTGCTGGCTGTGTGGTGGGAGCACAGACAGTGCTGGCTGTGTGGGGGTGCACGGACAGTGCTGCCTGTGTGGGGGGATCACTGACAATGCTGGCTGTTTGTGGGGAGCACTGACAGTGCTGGCTGTGTGGGGGAGCACTGCCAGTGCTGGCTGTGTGGGGGGAGCACTGTCAGTGCTGGTGGTGTGGTGGGAGCACTGACAGTGCTGGCTGTGTGGTGGGAGCACTGACAGTGCTGGCTGTGTGGTGGGAGAACTGACAATGTTGGCTGTGTGGGGGGAGCACTTACAGTGCTGGCTGTGTCGGGGGAGCACTGACAGTGCTGGCTGTGTGGGGGAGCACTGACAGTGCTGGCTGTGTGGTGGGAGCACTGACAGTGCTGGCTGTGTGGTGGGAGCACTGACAGTGCTGGCTGTGTTGTGGGAGCACTGCCAGTGCTGGCTGTGTGGGTGAGCACTGACAATGCTGGCTGTGTGGTGGGAGCACTGACAGTGCTGGCTGTGTGGTGGGAGCACTGACAGTGCTGCTGTGTTGTGGGAGCACTGACAGGGCTGGCTGTGTGGTGGGAGCACTGACAGTGCTGGCTGTGTGGGGGAGCACTGACACTGCTGGCTGTGTGGTGGGAGCACTGACAGTACTGGCTGTGTGGGGGAGCACTGAGAGTGCTGGCTGTGTGGTGGGAGCACTGACACTGCTGCCTGTGTGGTGGGAGCACTGACAGTGCTGGCTGTATGGGGTAGCACTGACAGTGCTGGCTGTGTGGAGGGAGCACTGACACGGCTGGCTGTGTGGTGGGAGCACTGAAACTGCTGGCTGTGTGATGGGAGCTCTGACAGTGCTGGCTGTGTGAGGGAGCACTGACAGTGCTGGCTGTGTGGTGGGAGCACTGACGGTGCTGGCTGTGTGGTGGGAGCACTGACAGTGCTGGCTGTGTGGTGGGAGCACTGACAGTGCTGGCTGTGTGGTGGGAGTACTGACTGTGCTGGCTGTGTGGGCGAGCACTGACAGTGCTGGCTGTGTGGGGGAGCACTGACAGTGCTGGCTGTGTGGATGAGCACTGACAGTGCTGGCTGTGTGTGTGGGGGAGCACTGAGAGTGCTGGCTGTGTGGGGGTGAACTGACAGTGCTGGCTGTGTGGGGGAGCACTGACAGTGCTGGCTGTATGGGGGAGCACTGACAGTGCAGGCTGTGTGGTGGGAGCACAGACAGTGCTGGCTGTGTCGGGGGAGCACTGACAGTGCTGGCTATGTGGGTGGGGCACTGACAGTGCTGGCTGTGTGGGGGGAGAACTGACGGTGCTGGCTGTGTGAGGGGAGCACTGACTGTGCTGGCTGTGTGAGTGGAGCACTGACAGTGCTGGCTGTGTGGGGGGAGCACTGACACTTCTGGCAGTGTGGGGAGAGCACTGACAGTGCTGGCTGTGTCGTGGGAGCACTGACAGTGCTGGCTGTGTGGGGGGAGCACGGACAGTGCTGGCTGTGTGGGGCGAGCACGGACAGTGCTGGCTGTGTGGTGGGAGCACTGACAGTGCAGGCTGTGTGGGGGGAGCACGGACAGTGCTGGCTGTGTGGGGGATCACTGACAGTGCTGGCTGTGTGTGGGGCGCACTGACAGTGCTGGCTGTGTGTTGGGAGCACTGACAGTGCTGGCTGTGTGGTGGGTGCACTGACAGTGCTGGCTTTGTGGTGGGAGCACTGACAGTGCTGGCTGTGTGGTGGGAGCACTGACAGTGCTGGCTGTGTGGGGGGAGCACTTACAGTGCTGGCTGTGTGGGGGAGCACTGACAGTGCTGGCTGTGTGGGGAGCACTGGCAGTGCTGGCTGTGTGGTGGGAGCACTGACAGTGCTGTTTGTGTGGTGGTAGCACTGACAGTGCTGGCTGTGTTGTGGGAGCACTGACAGTGCTGGCTGTGTGAGGGGAGCACTGACAATGCTGGCTGTGTGGTGGGAGCACTGACAGTGCTGGCTGTGTTGTGGGAGCACTGACAGGGCTGGCTGTGTGGTGGGAGCACTGACAGTGCTGGCTGTGTGGGGGGAGCACTGACACTGCTGGCTGTGTGGTGGGAGCACTGACAGTGCTGGCTGTGTGGGGGAGCACTGACAGTGCTGGCTGTGTGGTGGGAGAACTGACAGTGCTGGCTGTGTGGTGGGAGCACTGACAGTGCTGCCTGTGTGGAGGGAGCACTGACAGCGCTGGCTGTGTGGGGGGAGCACTGACAGTGCTGGCTGTGTGTTGTAGCACTGACACTGCTGGCTGTGTGCGGGGAGCACTGACAGTGCTGACTGTGTGGTGGGAGCACTGACAGTGCTGGCTGTGTGGTGGTAGCACTGACAGTGCTGGCTTTGTGGGGGGAGCACTGACAGTGCTGGCTGTGTGGGGGGAGCACTGACAGTGCTGGCTGTGTGTTGTAGCACTGACAGTGCTGGCTGTGTTGTGGGAGGACTGACAGGGCTGGCTGTGTGGTGGGAGCACTGACAGTGCTGGCTGTGTGGGGGAGCACTGACACTGCTGGCTGTGTGGTGGGAGCACTGACAGTACTGGCTGTGTGGGGGAGCACTGTGAGTGCTGGCTGTGTGGTGGGAGCACTGACACTGCTGGCTGTGTGGTGGGAGCACTGACAGTGCTGGCTGTGTGGGGTAGCACTGACAGTGCTGGCTGTGTGGAGGGAGCACTGACACGGCTGGCTGAGTGGTGGGAGCACTGACAGTGCTGGCTGTGTGATGGGAGCTCTGACAGTGCTGGCTGTGTGAGAGAGCACTGACAGTGCTGGCTGTGTGGTGGGAGCACTGACGGTGCTGGCTGTGTGGTGGGAGCACTGACAGTGCTGGCTGTGTGGTGGGAGCACTGCCAGTGCTGGCTGTGTGGTGGGAGTACTGACAGTGCTGGCTGTGTGGGGGGTGCACTGACAGTGCTGGCTCTGTGGGGGAGCACTGACAGTGCTGGCTGTGTGGGGGAGCACTGACAGTGCTGGCTGTGTGGGGGGAGCACTCACAGTGCTGACTGTGTGGTGGGAGCACTGGCAGTGCTGGCTGTGTGGGGGAGCACTGACAGTGCTGGCTGTGTGGGGGAGCACTGACAGTGCTGGCTGTGTGGGGGAGCACTGACAGTGCTGGCTGTGTGGTGGGAGCACTGACAGTGCTGGCTGTGTGGTGGGAGCACTGACAGTGCAGGCTGTGTGGTGGGAGCACTGACAGTGCAGGCTGTGTGGTGGGGGAAATAAAAGTGCTGGCTGTGTGAGGGAGCACTGACAGTGCTGGCTGTGTGGTGGGAGCAATGACAGTGCTGGCTGTGTGAGTGGAGCACTGACAGTGCTGGCTGTGTGGGGGAGCACTGACAGTGCAGGCTGTGTGGGGGGAGCACGGACAGTGCTGGCTGTGTGGGGGATCACTGACAGTGCTGGCTGTGTGTGGGGCGCACTTACAGTGCTGGCTGTGTGGTGGCAGCACTGACAGTGCTGGCTGTGTGGTGGGTGCACTGACAGTGCTGGCTCTGTGGTGGGAGCACTGACAGTGCTGGCTGTGTGGTGGGAGCACTGACAGTGCTGGCTGTGTGGGGGGAGCACTTACAGTGCTGGCTGTGTGGGGGAGCACTGACAGTGCTGGCTGTGTGGGGGAGCACTGGCAGTGCTGGCTGTGTGGTGGGAGCACTGACAGTGCTGTGTGTATGGTGGTAGCACTGACAGTGCTGGCTGTGTTGTGGGAGCACTGACAGTGCTGGCTGTGTGAGGGGAGCACTGACAATGCTGGCTGTGTGGTGGGAGCACTGAAAGTGCTGGCTGTGTTGTGGGAGCACTGACAGGGCTGGCTGTGTGGTGGGAGCACTGACAGTGCTGGCTGTGTGGGGGGAGCACTGACACTGCTGGATGTGTGGTGGGAGCACTGACAGTGCTGGCTGTGTGGGGGAGCACTGACAGTGCTGGCTGTGTGGTGGGAGAACTGATAGAGCTGGCTGTGTGGTGGGAGCACTGACAGTGCTGCCTGTGTGTTGTAGCACTGACACTGCTGGCTGTGTGCGGGGAGCACTGACAGTGCTGACAGTGTGGTGGGAGCACTGACAGTGCTGGCTGTGTGGTGGGTGCACTGACAGTGCTGGCTCTGTGGTGGGAGCACTGACAGTGCTGGCTGTGTGGTGGGAGCACTGACAGTGCTTGCTGTGTGGGGGGAGCACTTACAGTGCTGGCTGTGTGGGGGAGCACTGACAGTGCTGGCTGTGTGGGGGAGCACTGGCAGTGCTGGCTGTGTGGTGGGAGCACTGACAGTGCTGTGTGTATGGTGGTAGCACTGACAGTGCTGGCTGTGTTGTGGGAGCACTGACAGTGCTGGCTGTGTGTTGTAGCACTGACACTGCTGGCTGTGTGCGGGGAGCACTGACAGTGCTGGCTGTGTGGTGGGAGCACTGACAGTGCTGGCTGTGTTGTGGGAGCACTGACAGGGCTGGCTGTGTGGTGGGAGCACTGACAGTGCTGGCTGTGTGGGGGGAGCACTGACACTGCTGGCTGTGTGGTGGGAGCACTGACAGTGCTGGCTGTGTGGGGGAGCACTGACAGTGCTGGCTGTGTGGTGGGAGAACTGACAGTGCTGGCTGTGTGGTGGGAGCACTGACAGTGCTGCCTGTGTGGAGGGAGCACTGACAGCGCTGATGTGTGGGGGGAGCACTGACAGTGCTGGCTGTGTGTTGTAGCACTGACACTGCTGGCTGTGTGCGGGGAGCACTGACAGTGCTGACTGTGTGGTGGGAGCACTGACAGTGCTGGCTGTGTGGTGGTAGCACTGACAGTGCTGGCTGTGTGGGGGGAGCACTGACAGTGCTGGCTGTGTGGGGGGAGCACTGACAGTGCTGGCTGTGTGTTGTAGCACTGACAGTGCTGGCTGTGTTGTGGGAGGACTGACAGGGCTGGCTGTGTGGTGGGAGCACTGACAGTGCTGGCTGTGTGGGGGAGCACTGACACTGCTGGCTGTGTGGTGGGAGCACTGACAGTACTGGCTGTGTGGGGGAGCACTGAGAGTGCTGGCTGTGTGGTGGGAGCACTGACACTGCTGGCTGTGTGGTGGGAGCACTGACAGTGCTGGCTGTGTGGGGTAGCACTGACAGTGCTGGCTGTGTGGAGGGAGCACTGACACGGCTGGCTGTGTGGTGGGAGCACTGACAGTGCTGGCTGTGTGATGGGAGCTCTGACAGTGCTGGCAGTGTGAGAGAGCACTGACAGTGCTGGCTGTGTGGTGGGAGCACTGACGGTGCTGGCTGTGTGGTGGGAGCACTTACAGTGCTGGCTGTGTGGTGGGAGCACTGCCAGTGCTGGCTGTGTGGTGGGAGTACTGACAGTGCTGGCTGTGTGGGGGGTGCACTGACAGTGCTGGCTCTGTGGGGGAGCACTGACAGTGCTGGCTGTGTGGGGGAGCACTGACAGTGCTGGCTGTGTGGGGGGAGCACTCACAGTGCTGACTGTGTGGTGGGAGCACTGGCAGTGCTGGCTGTGTGGGGGAGCACTGACAGTGCTGGCTGTGTGGGGGAGCACTGACAGTGCTGGCTGTGTGGGGGAGCACTGACAGTGCTGGCTGTGTGGTGGGAGCACTGACAGTGCTGGCTGTGTGGGGGGAGCACTGACAGTGCTGGCTGTGTGGTGGGAGCACTGACAGTGCAGGCTGTGTGGTGGGAGCACTGACAGTGCAGGCTGTGTGGTGGGAGCACTGACAGTGCTGGCTGTGTGAGGGAGCACTGACAGTGCTGGCTGTGTGGTGGGAGGAATGACAGTGCTGGCTGTGTGAGTGGAGCACTGACAGTGCTGGCTGTGTGGGGGAGCACTGACAGTGCAGGCTGTGTGGGGGGAGCACGGACAGTGCTGGCTGTGTGGGGGATCACTGACAGTGCTGGCTGTGTGTGGGGCGCACTTACAGTGCTGGCTGTGTGGTGGCAGCACTGACAGTGCTGGCTGTGTGGTGGGTGCACTGACAGTGCTGGCTCTGTGGTGGGAGCACTGACAGTGCTGGCTGTGTGGTTGGAGCACTGACAGTGCTGGCTGTGTGGGGGGAGCACTTACAGTGCTGGCTGTGTGGGGGAGCACTGACAGTGCTGGCTGTGTGGGGGAGCACTGGCAGTGCTGGCTGTGTGGTGGGAGCACTGACAGTGCTGTGTGTATGGTGGTAGCACTGACAGTGCTGGCTGTGTTGTGGGAGCACTGACAGTGCTGGCTGTGTGAGGGGAGCACTGACAATGCTGGCTGTGTGGTGGGAGCACTGAAAGTGCTGGCTGTGTTGTGGGAGCACTGACAGGGCTGGCTGTGTGGTGGGAGCACTGACAGTGCTGGCTGTGTGGGGGGAGCACTGACACTGCTGGATGTGTGGTGGGAGCACTGACAGTGCTGGCTGTGTGGGGGAGCACTGACAGTGCTGGCTGTGTGGTGGGAGAACTGACAGTGCTGGCTGTGTGGGGGGAGCACTTACAGTGCTGGCTGTGTGGAGGGAGCACTGACAGCGCTGGCTGTGTGGGGGGAGCACTGACAGTGCTGGCTGTGTGTTGTAGCACTGACACTGCTGGCTGTGTGCGGGGAGCGCTGACAGTGCTGACAGTGTGGTGGGAGCACTGACAGTGCTGGCTGTGTGGTGGGTGCACTGACAGTGCTGGCTCTGTGGTGGGAGCACTGACAGTGCTGGCTGTGTGGTGGGAGCACTGACAGTGCTGGCTGTGTGGGGGGAGCACTTACAGTGCTGGCTGTGTGGGGGAGCACTGACAGTGCTGGCTGTGTAGGGGAGCACTGGCAGTGCTGGCTGTGTGGTGGGAGCACTGACAGTGCTGTGTGTATGGTGGTAGCACTGACAGTGCTGGCTGTGTTGTGGGAGCACTGACAGTGCTGGCTGTGTGTTGTAGCACTGACACTGCTGGCTGTGTGCGGGGAGCACTGACAGTGCTGACAGTGTGGTGGGAGCACTGACAGTGCTGGCTGTGTGGTGGTAGCACTGACAGTGCTGGCAGTGTGGGGGGAGCACTGACAGTGCTGGCTTTGTGGGGAGAGCACTGACAGTGCTGGCTGTGTGTGAGGAGCACTGACATTGCTCGCTGTGTGGGGGAGCACTGACACTGCTGGCTGTGTGGTGGGAGCATTGACAGTGCTGGCTGTGTCGGGGGAGCACTGACAGTGCTGGCTATGTGGGTGGGGCACTGACAGTGCTGGCTGTGTGGGGGGAGAACTGACGGTGCTGGCTGTGTGAGGGGAGCACTGACTGTGCTGGCTGTGTGAGTGGAGCACTGACAGTGCTGGCTGTGTGGGGGGAGCACTGACACTTCTGGCAGTGTGGGGAGAGCACTGACAGTGCTGGCTGTGTCGTGGGAGCACGGACAGTGCTGGCTGTGTGGGGGGAGCACGGACAGTGCTGTCTGTGTGGGGCGAGCACGGACAGTGCTGGCTGTGTGGTGGGAGCACTGACAGTGCAGGCTGTGTGGGGGGAGCACGGACAGTGCTGGCTGTGTGGGGGATCACTGACAGTGCTGGCTGTGTGTGGGGCGCACTGACAGTGCTGGCTGTGTGTTGGGAGCACTGACAGTGCTGGCTGTGTGGTGGGTGCACTGACAGTGCTGGCTTTGTGGTGGGAGCACTGACAGTGCTGGCTGTGTGGTGGGAGCACTGACAGTGCTGGCTGTGTGGGGGGAGCACTTACAGTGCTGGCTGTGTGGGGGAGCACTGACAGTGCTGGCTGTGTGGGGAGCACTGGCAGTGCTGGCTGTGTGGTGGGAGCACTGACAGTGCTGTGTGTGTGGTGGTAGCACTGACAGTGCTGGCTGTGTTGTGGGAGCACTGACAGTGCTGGCTGTGTGAGGGGAGCACTGACAATGCTGGCTGTGTGGTGGGAGCACTGACAGTGCTGGCTGTGTTGTGGGAGCTCTGACAGGGCTGGCTGTGTGGTGGGAGCACTGACAGTGCTGGCTGTGTGGGGGGAGCACTGACACTGCTGGCTGTGTGGTGGGAGCACTGATAGTGCTGGCTGTGTGGGGGAGCACTGACAGTGCTGGCTGTGTGGTGGGAGAACTGACAGTGCTGGCTGTGTGGTGGGAGCACTGACAGTGCTGCCTGTGTGGAGGGAGCACTGACAGCGCTGGCTGTGTGGGGGGAGCACTGACAGTGCTGGCTGTGTGTTGTCGCACTGACACTGCTGGCTGTGTGCGGGGAGCACTGACAGTGCTGACTGTGTGGTGGGAGCACTGACAGTGCTGGCTGTGTGGTGGTAGCACTGACAGTGCTGGCTGTGTGGGGGGAGCACTGACAGTGCTGGCTGTGTGGGGGGAGCACTGACAGTGCTGGCTGTGTGGGGGGAGCACTGACAGTGCTGGCTGTGTGTTGTAGCACTGACAGTGCTGGCTGTGTTGTGGGAGGACTGACAGGGCTGGCTGTGTGGTGGGAGCACTGACAGTGCTGGCTGTGTGGGGGAGCACTGACACTGCTGGCTGTGTGCGGGGAGCACTGACAGTGCTGACAGTGTGGTGGGAGCACTGACAGTGCTGGCTGTGTGGTGGGTGCACTGACAGTGCTGGCTCTGTGGTGGGAGCACTGACAGTGCTGGCTGTGTGGTGGGAGCACTGACAGTGCTTGCTGTGTGGGGGGAGCACTTACAGTGCTGGCTGTGTGGGGGAGCACTGACAGTGCTGGCTGTGTGGGGGAGCACTGGCAGTGCTGGCTGTGTTGTGGGAGCACTGACAGTGCTGTGTGTATGGTGGTAGCACTGACAGTGCTGGCTGTGTTGTGGGAGCACTGACAGTGCTGGCTGTGTGTTGTAGCACTGACACTGCTGGCTGTGTGCGGGGAGCACTGACAGTGCTGGCTGTGTGGTGGGAGCACTGACAGTGCTGGCTGTGTTGTGGGAGCACTGACAGGGCTGGCTGTGTGGTGGGAGCACTGACAGTGCTGGCTGTGTGGGGGGAGCACTGACACTGCTGGCTGTGTGGTGGGAGCACTGACAGTGCTGGCTGTGTGGGGGAGCACTGACAGTGCTGGCTGTGTGGTGGGAGAACTGACAGTGCTGGCTGTGTGGTGGGAGCACTGACAGTGCTGCCTGTGTGGAGGGAGCACTGACAGCGCTGATGTGTGGGGGGAGCACTGACAGTGCTGGCTGTGTGTTGTAGCACTGACACTGCTGGCTGTGTGCGGGGAGCACTGACAGTGCTGACTGTGTGGTGGGAGCACTGACAGTGCTGGCTGTGTGGTGGTAGCACTGACAGTGCTGGCTGTGTGGGGGGAGCACTGACAGTGCTGGCTGTGTGGGGGGAGCACTGACAGTGCTGGCTGTGTGTTGTAGCACTGACAGTGCTGGCTGTGTTGTGGGAGGACTGACAGGGCTGGCTGTGTGGTGGGAGCACTGACAGTGCTGGCTGTGTGGGGGAGCACTGACACTGCTGGCTGTGTGGTGGGAGCACTGACAGTACTGGCTGTGTGGGGGAGCACTGAGAGTGCTGGCTGTGTGGTGGGAGCACTGACACTGCTGGCTGTGTGGTGGGAGCACTGACAGTGCTGGCTGTGTGGGGTAGCACTGACAGTGCTGGCTGTGTGGAGGGAGCACTGACACGGCTGGCTGTGTGGTGGGAGCACTGACAGTGCTGGCTGTGTGATGGGAGCTCTGACAGTGCTGGCAGTGTGAGAGAGCACTGACAGTGCTGGCTGTGTGGTGGGAGCACTGACGGTGCTGGCTGTGTGGTGGGAGCACTCACAGTGCTGACTGTGTGGTGGGAGCACTGGCAGTGCTGGCTGTGTGGGGGAGCACTGACAGTGCTGGCTGTGTGGGGGAGCACTGACAGTGCTGGCTGTGTGGGGGAGCACTGACAGTGCTGGCTGTGTGGTGGGAGCACTGACAGTGCTGGCTGTGTGGGGGGAGCACTGACAGTGCTGGCTGTGTGGTGGGAGCACTGACAGTGCAGGCTGTGTGGTGGGAGCACTGACAGTGCAGGCTGTGTGGTGGGAGCACTGACAGTGCTGGCTGTGTGAGGGAGCACTGACAGTGCTGGCTGTGTGGTGGGAGGAATGACAGTGCTGGCTGTGTGAGTGGAGCACTGACAGTGCTGGCTGTGTGGGGGAGCACTGACAGTGCAGGCTGTGTGGGGGGAGCACGGACAGTGCTGGCTGTGTGGGGGATCACTGACAGTGC
The DNA here is from genome assembly GCF_047496885.1 of Scyliorhinus torazame. Classification (NCBI taxonomy): domain Eukaryota; kingdom Metazoa; phylum Chordata; class Chondrichthyes; order Carcharhiniformes; family Scyliorhinidae; genus Scyliorhinus; species Scyliorhinus torazame. Next base: position 234,350 of record NW_027307863.1, read on the forward strand.
TGGCTGTGTGTGGGGCGCACTTACAGTGCTGGCTGTGTGGTGGCAGCACTGACAGTGCTGGCTGTGTGGTGGGTGCACTGACAGTGCTGGCTCTGTGGTGGGAGCACTGACAGTGCTGGCTGTGTGGTGGGAGCACTGACAGTGCTGGCTGTGTGGGGGGAGCACTTACAGTGCTGGCTGTGTGGGGGAGCACTGACAGTGCTGGCTGTGTGGGGGAGCACTGGCAGTGCTGGCTGTGTGGTGGGAGCACTGACAGTGCTGTGTGTATGGTGGTAGCACTGACAGTGCTGGCTGTGTTGTGGGAGCACTGACAGTGCTGGCTGTGTGAGGGGAGCACTGACAATGCTGGCTGTGTGGTGGGAGCACTGAAAGTGCTGGCTGTGTTGTGGGAGCACTGACAGGGCTGGCTGTGTGGTGGGAGCACTGACAGTGCTGGCTGTGTGGGGGGAGCACTGACACTGCTGGATGTGTGGTGGGAGCACTGACAGTGCTGGCTGTGTGGGGGAGCACTGACAGTGCTGGCTGTGTGGTGGGAGAACTGACAGTGCTGGCTGTGTGGGGGGAGCACTTACAGTGCTGGCTGTGTGGAGGGAGCACTGACAGCGCTGGCTGTGTGGGGGGAGCACTGACAGTGCTGGCTGTGTGTTGTAGCACTGACACTGCTGGCTGTGTGCGGGGAGCGCTGACAGTGCTGACAGTGTGGTGGGAGCACTGACAGTGCTGGCTGTGTGGTGGGTGCACTGACAGTGCTGGCTCTGTGGTGGGAGCACTGACAGTGCTGGCTGTGTGGTGGGAGCACTGACAGTGCTGGCTGTGTGGGGGGAGCACTTACAGTGCTGGCTGTGTGGGGGAGCACTGACAGTGCTGGCTGTGTAGGGGAGCACTGGCAGTGCTGGCTGTGTGGTGGGAGCACTGACAGTGCTGTGTGTATGGTGGTAGCACTGACAGTGCTGGCTGTGTTGTGGGAGCACTGACAGTGCTGGCTGTGTGTTGTAGCACTGACACTGCTGGCTGTGTGCGGGGAGCACTGACAGTGCTGACAGTGTGGTGGGAGCACTGACAGTGCTGGCTGTGTGGTGGTAGCACTGACAGTGCTGGCTGTGTGGGGGGAGCACTGACAGTGCTGGCTTTGTGGGGAGAGCACTGACAGTGCTGGCTGTGTGTGAGGAGCACTGACATTGCTCGCTGTGTGGGGGAGCACTGACACTGCTGGCTGTGTGGTGGGAGCATTGACAGTGCTGGCTGTGTCGGGGGAGCACTGACAGTGCTGGCTATGTGGGTGGGGCACTGACAGTGCTGGCTGTGTGGGGGGAGAACTGACGGTGCTGGCTGTGTGAGGGGAGCACTGACTGTGCTGGCTGTGTGAGTGGAGCACTGACAGTGCTGGCTGTGTGGGGGGAGCACTGACACTTCTGGCAGTGTGGGGAGAGCACTGACAGTGCTGGCTGTGTCGTGGGAGCACGGACAGTGCTGGCTGTGTGGGGGGAGCACGGACAGTGCTGTCTGTGTGGGGCGAGCACGGACAGTGCTGGCTGTGTGGTGGGAGCACTGACAGTGCAGGCTGTGTGGGGGGAGCACGGACAGTGCTGGCTGTGTGGGGGATCACTGACAGTGCTGGCTGTGTGTGGGGCGCACTGACAGTGCTGGCTGTGTGTTGGGAGCACTGACAGTGCTGGCTGTGTGGTGGGTGCACTGACAGTGCTGGCTTTGTGGTGGGAGCACTGACAGTGCTGGCTGTGTGGTGGGAGCACTGACAGTGCTGGCTGTGTGGGGGGAGCACTTACAGTGCTGGCTGTGTGGGGGAGCACTGACAGTGCTGGCTGTGTGGGGAGCACTGGCAGTGCTGGCTGTGTGGTGGGAGCACTGACAGTGCTGTGTGTGTGGTGGTAGCACTGACAGTGCTGGCTGTGTTGTGGGAGCACTGACAGTGCTGGCTGTGTGAGGGGAGCACTGACAATGCTGGCTGTGTGGTGGGAGCACTGACAGTGCTGGCTGTGTTGTGGGAGCTCTGACAGGGCTGGCTGTGTGGTGGGAGCACTGACAGTGCTGGCTGTGTGGGGGGAGCACTGACACTGCTGGCTGTGTGGTGGGAGCACTGATAGTGCTGGCTGTGTGGGGGAGCACTGACAGTGCTGGCTGTGTGGTGGGAGAACTGACAGTGCTGGCTGTGTGGTGGGAGCACTGACAGTGCTGCCTGTGTGGAGGGAGCACTGACAGCGCTGGCTGTGTGGGGGGAGCACTGACAGTGCTGGCTGTGTGTTGTAGCACTGACACTGCTGGCTGTGTGCGGGGAGCACTGACAGTGCTGACTGTGTGGTGGGAGCACTGACAGTGCTGGCTGTGTGGTGGTAGCACTGACAGTGCTGGCTGTGTGGGGGGAGCACTGACAGTGCTGGCTGTGTGGGGGGAGCACTGACAGTGCTGGCTGTGTGGGGGGAGCACTGACAGTGCTGGCTGTGTGTTGTAGCACTGACAGTGCTGGCTGTGTTGTGGCAGGACTGACAGGGCTGGCTGTGTGGTGGGAGCACTGACAGTGCTGGCTGTGTGGGGGAGCACTGACACTGCTGGCTGTGTGGTGGGAGCACTGACAGTACTGGCTGTGTGGGGGAGCACTGAGAGTGCTGGCTGTGTGGTGGGAGCACTGACACTGCTGGCTGTGTGGTGGGAGCACTGACAGTGCTGGCTGTGTGGGGTAGCACTGGCAGTGCTGGCTGTGTGGAGGGAGCACTGACACGGCTGGCTGTGTGGTGGGAGCACTGACAGTGCTGGCTGTGTGATGGGAGCTCTGACAGTACTGGCTGTGTGAGAGAGCACTGACAGTGCTGGCTGTGTGGTGGGAGCACTGACGGTGCTGGCTGTGTGGTGGGAGCACTGACAGTGCTGGCTGTGTGGTGGGAGCACTGACAGTGCTGGCTGTGTGGTGGGAGTACTGACAGTGCTGGCTGTGTGGGGGGTGCACTGACAGTGCTGGCTCTGTGGGGGAGCACTGACAGTGCTGGCTGTGTGGGGAGCACTGACAGTGCTGGCTGTGTGGGGGGAGCACTCACAGTGCTGACTGTGTGGTGGGAGCACTGGCAGTGCTGGCTGTGTGGGGGAGCACTGACAGTGCTGGCTGTGTGGGGGAGCACTGACAGTGCTGGCTGTGTGGGGGAGCACTGACAGTGCTGGCTGTGTGGTGGGAGCACTGACAGTGCTGGCTGTGTGGTGGGAGCACTGACAGTGCAGGCTGTGTGGTGGGAGCACTGACAGTGCAGGCTGTGTGGTGGGAGCACTGACAGTGCTGGCTGTGTGAGGGAGCACTGACAGTGTTGGCTGTGTGGTGGGAGCAATGACAGTGCTGGCTGTGTGAGTGGAGCACTGACAGTGCTGGCTGTGTGGGGGAGCACTGACAGTGCAGGCTGTGTGGGGGGAGCACGGACAGTGCTGGCTGTGTGGGGGATCACTGACAGTGCTGGCTGTGTGTGGGGCGCACTTACAGTGCTGGCTGTGTGGTAGCAGCACTGACAGTGCTGGCTGTGTGGTGGGTGCACTGACAGTGCTGGCTCTGTGGTGGGAGCACTGACAGTGCTGGCTGTGTGGTGGGAGCACTGACAGTGCTGGCTGTGTGGGGGGAGCACTTACAGTGCTGGCTGTGTGGGGGAGCACTGACAGTGCTGGCTGTGTGGGGGAGCACTGGCAGTGCTGGCTGTGTGGTGGGAGCACTGACAGTGCTGTGTGTATGGTGGTAGCACTGACAGTGCTGGCTGTGTTGTGGGAGCACTGACAGTGCTGGCTGTGTGAGGGGAGCACTGACAATGCTGGCTGTGTGGTGGGAGCACTGAAAGTGCTGGCTGTGTTGTGGGAGCACTGACAGGGCTGGCTGTGTGGTGGGAGCACTGACAGTGCTGGCTGTGTGGGGGAGCACTGACACTGCTGGATGTGTGGTGGGAGCACTGACAGTGCTGGCTGTGTGGGGGAGCACTGACAGTGCTGGCTGTGTGGTGGGAGAACTGATAGTGCTGGCTGTGTGGTGGGAGCACTGACAGTGCTGCCTGTGTGGAGGGAGCACTGACAGCGCTGGCTGTGTGGTGGGAGCACTGACAGTGCTGGCTGTGTGTTGTAGCACTGACACTGCTGGCTGTGTGCGGGGAGCACTGACAGTGCTGACAGTGTGGTGGGAGCACTGACAGTGCTGGCTGTGTGGTGGGTGCACTGACAGTGCTGGCTCTGTGGTGGGAGCACTGACAGTGCTGGCTGTGTGGTGGGAGCACTGACAGTGCTGGCTGTGTGGGGGGAGCACTTACAGTGCTGGCTGTGTGGGGGAGCACTGACAGTGCTGGCTGTGTGGGGGAGCACTGGCAGTGCTGACTGTGTGGTGGGAGCACTGACAGTGCTGTGTGTATGGTGGTAGCACTGACAGTGCTGGCTGTGTTGTGGGAGCACTGACAGTGCTGGCTGTGTGTTGTAGCACTGACACTGCTGGCTGTGTGCGGGGAGCACTGACAGTGCTGACAGTGTGGTGGGAGCACTGACAGTGCTGGCTGTGTGGTGGTAGCACTGACAGTGCTGGCTGTGTGGGGGGAGCACTGACAGTGCTGGCTTTGTGGGGAGAGCACTGACAGTGCTGGCTGTGTGTGGGGAGCACTGACATTTCTCGCTGTGTGGGGGAGCACTGACACTGCTGGCTGTGTGGTGGGAGCATTGACAGTGCTGGCTGTGTGGTGGGAGCATTGACAGTGCTGGCTGTGTGGGGGAGCACTGACAGTGCTGGCTGTGTGGGAGGAGCACTGACAATGCTGGCTGTGTGGTGGGAGCACTGACAGTGCTTGCTGTGTCGGGGGGGGGGGGGCACTGACAGTGCTGGTTGTGTGGTGGGAGCACTGACTGTGCTGGCTGTGCGGGGGGAGCACTGACCTTCCTGGCTGTGTGGGGGGCGCTCTGACAGTGCTGGCTGTGTGGGGGGAGTACTGACAATGCTGACTGTGTGGTGGGAGCACTGACAGTGCTGGCTGCGTGGTGGGGGCACTGACAGTGCTGGCTGTGTGGCGGGAGCACTGACAGTGCTGGCTGTGTGGGGGAGCACTGACAGTGCTGGCTGGGTGGGGGAGCACTGGCAGTGCTGGCTGTGTGGTGGGAGCACTGACAGTGCTGGCTGTGTGTGGGGAGCATTGACAGTGCTGGCTGTGTGGGGGGACCACTGACAGTTCTGGCTGTGTGGGAGAGCACTGATAGTGCTGGATGTGTGGGGGAGCTCTGACAGTGCTGGCTGTGTGGGGTGAGCACTGACAGTGCTGGATGTGTGGGGAGAGCATTAACAGTGCTGCTATGTGTGGGAGCACTGACAGTGCTGACTGTGTGGGGGGACCACTGAAAGTGCTGGCTGTGTGTGGGGAGCACTGACAGTGCTGGCTGTGTGGGGGGTGCTCTGACAGTGCTGGCTGTGTGGGGGGAACACTGACGTTGCTGGCTGTGTGCGGGGTAGCACTGACACTGCTGGCTGTGTGTTGGGAGCACTGACAGAGCTGGCTGTGTGGTGGGAGCACTGACAGTGTTGGCTGTGTTGGTGGAGCACTGACAGTGCTGGCTGTGTGGGGGAGCACTGACAGTGCAGGCTGTGTGGCGGGAGCACTGACAGTGCTGGCAGTGTGGCGTGAGCACTGACAGTGCTGGCTATGTGAGGGGTAGCACTGACACTGCTGGCTGTGTGGGGGAGCACTGACAGTTCTGGTTGTGCGGGAGGAGCACTGACAGTGCTGGCTGTGTGGGGGGAGCACTGACAGTGTTGGCTGTGTGGATGGAGCACTGACAGTGCTGGCTGTGTGGTGGGAGCACTGACAGTGCTGGCTGTGTAGGGGGACCACTGACAGTGCTGGCTGTGTGGTGGAAGCACTGACAGTGCTGGCTGTGTGGTGGGAGCACTGACAGTGCTAGCTGTGCGTGGGGAGCACTGACAGTGCTGGTTGTGTGGTGGGTGCACTGACAGTGCTGGCTGTGCGGGGGAGCACTGACCTTGCTGGCTGTGTGGTGGGAGCACTGACAGTGCATGCTGTGTGGGGGAGCACTGACATTGCTGGCTGTGTGGTGCGACCACTGACAGTGCTGGCTGTGTGGGTTGGCACTGACAGTGCTGGCTGTGTGGGGGGCGCTCTGACAGTGCTGGCTGTGTGGGGGGAGTACTGACAGTGCTGACTGTGTGGTGGGAGCACTGACAGTGCTGGCTGCGTGGTGGGAGCACTGATAGTGCTGGCTGTGTGGTGGGAGCACTGACATTGCTGGCTGTGTGGGGGGAGCACTGACAGTGCTGGCTGGGTGGGGGAGCACTGGCAGTGCTGGCTGTGTGGGGGGAGCACTGACAGTGCTGGCTGTGTGTGGGGAGCATTGACAGTGCTGGCTGTGTGGGGAGCACTGAGAGTGCTGGCTGTGTGGGGGGAGCTCTGACAGTGCTGGCTGTGTGGGGGAGCACTGACAGTGCTGGATGTGTGGGGAGAGCACTAACAGTGCTGCTATGTGGGGAGCACTGACAGTGCTGACTGTGTGGGGGGACCACTGACAGTGCTGACTGTGTGGGTGGAGGACTGATCGTGCTGGCTGTGTGGGGGGTGCTCTGACAGTGTTGGCTGTGTGGGTGGAGCACTGACAGTGCTGGCTGTGTGGGGGAGCACTGACAGTGCTGGCAGTGTGGTGGGAGCACTGACAATGCTGGCTGTGTGGTGGGAGCACTGGCAGTGCTGGCTATGTGAGGGGTAGCACTGACACTGCTGGCTGTGTGGGGAGCACTGACAGTTCTGGTTGTGTGGGGGGAGCACGGACAGTGCTGGCTGTGTGGGGGAGCACTGACAGTGTTGGCTGTGTGGATGGAGCACTGACAGTGCTGGCTGTGTGGTGGGAGCACTGACAGTGCTGGCTGTGAAGGGGGAGCACTGACAGTGCTGGCTGTGTGGTGGGAGTACTGACAGTGCTGGCTGTGTGGTGGGAGCACGGACAGTGCTGGCTATGTGTGGGAGAACTGACAGTGCTGGCTGTGTGAGGGGAGCACTGACAGTGCTGGCAGTCTGGGGGGAGCACTGACAGTGCTGGCAGTGTGGGGAGAGCACTGACAGTGCTGGCTGTCAGGTGGGAGCACTGACAGTGCTGGCTGTGTGGTGGGAGCACTGACAGTGCTGGCTGTGTGGGGGTGCACTGACAGTGCTGGCTGTGTGGGGAGCACTGGCAGTGCTAGCTGATTGGGGGGAGCATTGACAGTGCTGGCTGTGTGGAGGGAGTCCTGACAGTGCTGGCTGTGTGTGTGGGGGGGGGGCACTGGCAATGCTGGTTGTGTGGTTGGAGCACTGACAGTGCTGGCTGTGTGGGGCGATCACTGACAGTTCTGGCTGTATGGGGGGAGCACTGACAGTGCTGGCTGTGTGGGGAGAGCACTGACAGTGCTGGCTGTGTGGGGGAGCACTGACAGTGCTGGCTGTCTGGTGGGAGCACTGACTGTGCTGGCTGTGTGGGGAGAGCACTGACAGTGCTGGCTGTGTGGGGGAGCACTGACAGTGCTGACTGTGTGGTGGAGCACGGACAGTGCTGGCTGTCTCGTGGGAGCACTGACTGTGCTGGCTGTGTGGTGGTAGCACTGACAGTGCTGGCTGTGTGGGGGGAGCACTGACATTGCTGGCTTTGTGGGGGAGCACTGGCAGTGCTGGCTGTGTGGGGGGAGCACTGACAGTGCTGGCTGTGTGGGGAGCGCACTGACAGTGCTGCTCTGTGGGGGCGCACTGACAGTGCTGGCTGTGTGGGGGGACCACTGACAGTGCTGGCAGTGTGGGGGGACCACTGATAGTGCTGGCTGTGTGGGGGGAGCTCTGACAGTGCTGGCTGTGTCGGGGGAGCTCTGACAGTGCTGGCTGTGTGTGGGAGCACTGACAGTGTTGGCTGTGTGGTGAGAACACTGACAGTGCTGGCTGTGTGGTGGGAGCACTGACAGTGCTGGCTGTGTGAGGGGTAGCACTGACACTGCTGGCTGTGAGGGGAGCACTGACAGTGCTGGCTGTGTGGATGTAGCACTGACAGAGCTGACTGTGTGGGGGGAGCACTGACAGTGCTGGCTGTGTGGTGGGAGCACTGACACAGCTGGCTGTGTGGTGGGAGCACTGACAGTGCTGGCTATGTGGGGGAGAACTGACAGTGCTGGCTGTGTGAGGGGAGCACTGACAGTGCTGGCTATGTGAGGGGTAGCACTGACACTGCTGGCTTTGTGGGGAGCACTGACAGTTCTGGTTGTGTGGGGGGACCACTGACAGTGCTGGCAGTGTGGGGGGACCACTGATAGTGCTGGCTGTGTGGGGGGTGCTCTGACAGTGCTGGCTGTGTCGGGGGAGCTCTGACAGTGCTGGCTGTGTGTGGGAGCACTGACAGTGCTGGCTGTGTGGTGAGAACACTAACAGTGCTGGCTGTGTGGTGGGAGCACTGACAGTGCTGGCTGTGTGAGGGGTAGCACTGACACTGCTGGCTGTGTGGGGGAGCACTGACAGTGCTGGCTGTGTGGGTGGAGCACTGACAGAGCTGACTGTGTGGGGGGAGCACTGACAGTGCTGGCTGTGTGGTGGGAGCACTGACACAGCTGGCTGTGTGGTGGGAGCACTGACAGTGCTGGCTATGTGGGGGAGCACGGACAGTGCTGGCTGTGTGGGGGGAGCACTGACAGTGTTGGCTGTGTGGATGGAGCACTGACAGTGCTGGCTGTGTGGTGGGAGCACTGACAGTGCTGGCTGTGAAGGGGGAGCACTGATAGTGCTGGCTGTGTGGTGGGAGTACTGACAGTGCTGGCTGTGTGGTGGGAGCACGGACAGTGCTGGCTATGTGTGGGAGAACTGACAGTGCTGGCTGTGTGAGGGGAGCACTGACAGTGCTGGCTGTCTGGGGGGAGCACTGACAGTGCTGGCAGTGTGGGGAGAGCACTGACAGTGCTGGCTGTCAGGTGGGAGCACTGACAGTGCTGGCTGTGTGGTGGGAGCACTGACAGTGCTGGCTGTGTGGGGGTGCACTGACAGTGCTGGCTGTGTGGGGAGCACTGGCAGTGCTAGCTGATTGGGGGGAGCATTGACAGTGCTGGCTGTGTGGAGGGAGTCCTGACAGTGCTGGCTGTGTGTGTGTGGGGGGGGGGCACTGGCAATACTGGTTGTGTGGTTGGAGCACTGACAGTGCTGGCTGTGTGGGGCGATCACTGACAGTTCTGGCTGTATGGGGGGAGCACTGACAGTGCTGGCTGTGTGGGGAGAGCAGACAGTGCTGGCTGTGTGGGGGAGCACTGACAGTGCTGGCTGTCTGGTGGGAGCACTGACTGTGCTGGCTGTGTGGGGAGAGCACTGACAGTGCTGGCTCTGTGGGGGAGCACTGACAGTGCTGACTGTGTGGTGGAGCACGGACAGTGCTGGCTGTCTGGTGGGAGCACTGACTGTGCTGGCTGTGTGGTGGTAGCACTGACAGTGCTGGCTGTGTGGGGGGAGCAATGACATTGCTGGCTTTGTGGGGGAGCACTGGCAGTGCTGGCTGTGTGGGGGGAGCACTGACAGTGCTGGCTGTGTGGGGAGCGCACTGACAGTGCTGCTCTGTGGGGGCGCACTGACAGTGCTGGCTGTGTGGGGGGACCACTGACAGTGGTGGCAGTGTGGGGGGACCACTGATAGTGCTGGCTGTGTGGGGGGAGCTCTGACAGTGCTGGCTGTGTCGGGGGAGCTCTGACAGTGCTGGCTGTGTGTGGGAGCACTGACAGTGCTGGCTGTGTGGTGAGAACACTGACAGTGCTGGCTGTGTGGTGGGAGCACTGACAGTGCTGGCTGTGTGAGGGGTAGCACTGACACTGCTGGCTGTGTGGGGGAGCACTGACAGTGCTGGCTGTGTGGGTGGAGCACTGACAGAGCTGTCTGTGTGGGGGGAGCACTGACAGTGCTGGCTGTGTGGTGGGAGCACTGACACAGCTGGCTGTGTGGTGGGAGCACTGACAGTGCTGGCTATGTGGGGGAGAACTGACAGTGCTGGCTGTGTGAGGGGAGCACTGACAGTGCTGGCTGTGTGAGGGGTAGCACTGACACTGATGGCTGTGTGGGGGAGCACTGACAGTTCTGGTTGTGTGGGGGGAGCACTGACAGTGCTGGTTGTGTGGGGGGAGCACTGACATTGTTGGCTGTGTGGTGGAAGACTGACAGTGCTGGCTGTGTGGGGGGAGCACTGACGGTGCTGGCTGTGTGGGAGGAGCACTGAAAAAGTAGGCTGTGGGGGGAGCACTGCCGGTGCAGTCTGTGTGGGGAGCACTGACAGTGCTAGCTGTGTGGTGGGAGCACTGACAGTGCTGGCTGTGCGGGGGGAGCACTGACAGTGCTGGCTGTGTGGTGGGAGCACTGACAGTGCTGGCTGTGTGGTGGGAGCACTGACAGTGCTGGCTGTGTGGGGGGACCACTGACAGTGCTGGCAGTGTGGGGGGACCACTGATAGTGCTGGCTGTGTGGTGGGAGCACTGACAGTGCTGGTTGTGTGGGGGGAGCACTGACAGTGCTGGCTGTGTGGGGGGAGCACTGACATTGTTGGCTGTGTGGTGGAAGACTGACAGTGCTGGCTGTGTGGGGGAAGCACTGACGGTGCTGGCTGTGTGGGAGGAGCACTGAAAAAGCTGGCTGTGGGGGAGCACTGTCGGTGCAGTCTGTGTGGGGAGCACTGACAGTGCTAGCTGTGTGGTGGGAGCACTGACAGTGCTGGCTGTGCGGGGGGAGCACTGACAGTGCTGGCTGTGTGGTGGGAGCACTGACAGTGCTGGCTGTGTGGTGGGAGCACTGACCATGCTGGCTGTGTGGTGGGAGCACTCACAGTTTTGGCTGTGTGGGGGAACACTGACAGTGCTGGCTGTGTGGGGGTAGCACTGACAGTGCTGGCTGTGTGGTGGGAGCACAGACAGTGCTGGCTGTGTGGTGGGAGCACTGACAGTGCTGGCTGTGCGTGGGGAGCACTGACCTTGCTGGCTGTGTAGTGGGAGCACTGACAGTGCTGGCTGTGTGGGGAGCAGTGACATTGCTGGCTGTGTGGGGGAGCACTGACAGTGCTGGCTGTGTGGGGGGAGTACTGACAGTGCTGACTGTGCGGTGGGAGTACTGGCAGTGCTGGCTGTGTGGTGGGAGCACTGACGTGCTGGCTGTGTGGTGGGAGCACTGACAGTGCTCGCTGTGTGGGGGGAGCACTGACAGTGCTGGCTGGGTGGGGAGCACTGGCAGTGCTGGCTGTGTGGGGAGCACTGACAGTGCTGGCTGTGTGTGGGGAGCATTGACAGTGCTGGCTGTGTGGGGGGACCACTGACAGTGCTGGCTGTGTGGGGGGAGCACTGAGAGTGCTGGCTGTGTGGGGGAGCACTGACAGTGCTGGCTGTGTGGTGGGAGCACTGACAGTGCTGGCTGTGTGGGGGGAGTACTGACAGTGCTGACTGTGTGGTGGGAGCACTGGCAGTGCTGGCTGTGTGGTGGGAGCACTGACAGTGCTGGCTGTGTGGTGGGAGCACTGACAGTGCTGGCTGTGTGGGGGGAGCACTGACAGTGCTGGCTGGGTGGGGGAGCACTGGCAGTGCTGGCTGTGTGGGGAGCACTGACAGTGCTGGCTGTGTGTGGGGAGCATTGACAGTGCTGGCTGTGTGGGGGGACCACTGACAGTGCTGGCTGTGTGGGGGGAGCACTGATAGTGCTGGCTGTGTGGGAGCACTGACAGTGCTGGCTGTGTGGTGGGAGCACTGACAGTGCTGGCTGTGTGAGGGGTAGCACTGACACTGCTGGCTGTGTGGGGGAGCACTGACAGTGCTGGTTGTGTGGGGGGAGCACTGACAGTGCTGGCTGTGTGGGGGGAGCACTGACATTGTTGGCTGTGTGGTGGGAGCACTGACAGTGCTGGCTGTGTGGGGGAGCACTGACGGTGCTGGCTGTGTGGGAGGAGCACTGAAAATGCTGGCTGTGGGGGGAGCACTGTCGGTGCAGTCTGTGTGGGGAGCACTGACAGTGCTAGCTGTGTGGTGGGAGCACTGACAGTGCTGGCTGTGCGGGGGGAGCACTGACAGTGCTGGCTGTGTGGTGGGAGCACTGACAGTGCTGGCTGTGTTGGGGAGCACTGACAGTGCTGGCTGTGTGGGGGAGCACTGACAGTGCTGGCTGTGTGGTGGGAGCACTGACTTTGCTGGCTGTGTGGTGGGAGCACTGGCAGTTTTGGCTGTGTGGGGGAGCACTGACAGTGCTGACTGTGTGGGGGGAGCACTGACAGTGCTGGCTGTGTGGTGGGAGCACTGACAGTGCTGGTTGTGTGGTGGGAGCACTGACAGTGCTGGCTGTGCGTGGGGTGCACTGACCTTGCTCGCTGTGTGGTGGGGGCACTGACAGTGCTGGCTGTGTGGGGGAGCACTGACATTGTTGGCTGTGTAGGGGAGCACTGACAGTGCTGGCTGTGTGGGGGGAGTACTGACAGTGCTGACTGTGTGTTGGGAGCACTGGCAGTGCTGGCTGTGTGGTGGGAGCAATGACAGTGCTGGCTGTGTGGTGGGAGCACGGACAGTGCTGCCTGTGTGGGGGAGCACTGACAGTGCTGGCTGGGTGGGGGAGCACTGGCAGTGCTGGCTGTGTGGGGAGCACTGACAGTGATGGCTGTGTGTGGGGAACATTGACAGTGCTGGCTGTGTGGGGGGACCACTGAGAGTGCTGGCTGTGTGGGGGGAGCACTGACAGTGCTGGCTGTGTGATGGGAGCACTGACAGTGCTGGCTGTGTGGGGGGAGCTCTGACAGTGCTGGCTGTGTGTGGGGAGCACTGACAGTGCTGGCTGTGTGGGGAGTGCACTGACAGTGCTGGCTATGTGGGGGAGAACTGACAGTGCTGGCTGTGTGAGGGGAGCACTGACAGTGCTGGCTGTGTGGGGAGAGCACTGACAGTGCTGGCTGTCTGGTGGGAGCACTGACAGTGCTGGCTGTGTGGAGGGAGCACTGACAGTGCTGGCTGTGTGGGGGGAGCACTGACAGTGCTGGCTGTGTGGGGTGGGGGGTGGCACTGGCAGTGCTGGCTGTGTGGTTGGAGCACTGACAGTGCTGGCTGTGTGGTGGGAGAACTGACAGTGCTGGCTGTGTGGGGAGCACTGGCAGTGCTAGCTGTGTGGGGGGGGGCACTGGCAGTGCTGGCTGTGTGGGGGAGCACTGACAGTGCTGGCTGTGTGGTGGGGGGGGCATTGGCAGGGCTCGCTGTGTGGGGGGAGCACTGAAAGTGCTGGCTGTGTGGTGGGAGCACTGACACTGCTGGCTGTGTGGTTGGAGCACTGACAGTGCTGGCTGTGTGGGGCGATCACTGACAGTGCTGGCTGTGTGGGGGGAGCACTGACAGTGCTGGCTGTGTGGGGAGCACTGACAATGCTGGCTGTGTGGGGGGAGCACTGACAGTGCTGGCTGTGTGGGGGGTGCACTGACAGTGCTGGCTGTGTGGGGAGCACTGACAGTGCTGGCTGTGTGGGAGGAGCACTGACAGTGCTGGCTGTGTGGGGGGAGCACTGACAGTGCTGGCTGTGTGGGGGAGCACTGACAGCGTTGGCTGTGTGGGGGGAGCACTTACAGTGCTGGCTGTGTTGTGGTAGTACTGACAGTGCTGGCTGTGTGGTGGGAGCACTGACAGTGCTTGCTGTGTGGGGGAGCACTGACACTGCTGGCTGTGTGGTGGGAGCACTGACAGTGCTGGCTGTGCGTGGGAGCACTGACAGTGCTGGCTGTGTGGTGGGAGCACTGACAGTGCTGGCTGTGTGGGGGAGCACTGACAGTGCTGGCTGTGTGATGGGAGCATTGACAGTGCTGGCTGTGTGGGGGAGCACTGACAGTGCTGGCTGTGTGGGGGAGCACTGACAGTGCTGGCTGTGTGGTGGGAGCACTGACAGTGCTGGCTGTGTGGGGAGAGCACTGACAGTGCTGGCTGTGCGGGGGGAGCACAGACAGTGCTGGCTGTGTGGGGGGGGAGCACAGACAGTGCTGGCTGTGTGGGGGGGTGCACTGACAGTGCTGGCTGTGTGATGGGAGCATTGACATTGCTGGCTGTTTGGGGAGCACTGACAGTGCTGGCTGTGTGGGGGAGCACTGACAGTGCTGGCTGTGTGGGGGAGCACAGACAGTGCTGGCTGTGTGGGGGGGCACTGACAGTGCTGGCTGTTTGGGGAGCACTGACAGTGCTGGCTGTGGGGGGGGGCACCGTTTTCTTGCAGGATAGTCAGGTAACCTCCCTATCAGCCGACTGACCCTCCGCTGCACTCCCTCTCTGGCAGCTATATCCTTTCTTACTCAGGTAGACAGAAACTGTGCACAGTACTCCAGGTGTGGTCTCACCAAGGTTTTGTGTAACTGCAGTAAGACATCTCCACCTCTGAACTCAAATCCCATTTGCAATGAAGGCCAACATATCATTGGCCTTCTTAACTGCTTGCTGCTCCCCCTCTCCTCTTTCACTGACTGGTGTACAAGGTCACCCAGATCCGTCTGTCCCTCCACATATCCCAACAAATTACTGTTTTAGTGTGACTCTTTCCTTCAATGTATTTTACACGAACGTGTACAACTGTCAGAAATGTCTCAATGTGGATGGCACGTGGCACAGTGGTTAGCACTGCTGCCTCCAGCGCTGAGGATACAGGGTTGATCCGTCCTGTGCTCACATAAAATGTCCACCGTGAACTGACATAAAATGTCCACCGTGAACTGACATAAAATGTCCACCGTGAACTGACATAAAATGGCCACCATGAACTGACATAAAATGGCTGCCGTGAACTGACATAAAATGGCCACCGTGAACTGACATAAAATGTCCACTATGAACTGACAGAAAATGGACACTGCGAATTGACATAAAATGGACACTGTGAGCTGATATAAAATGGACACTGCGAATTGACATAAAATGGACACTGTGAACTGATATAAAATGACCACTGTGAACTGACATAAAATGATGTGGAGATGCCGGCGTTGGACTGGGGTGAGCATAGTACGAAGTCTTACAACACCAGATTAAAGTCCAACAGGTTTGTTTCGATGTCACTAGCTTTCGGAGCGTTGCTCCTTCCTCAGGTGAATGCAGAGGTCTGTTCCAGAAACACATATATAGACAAATTCAAAGATGCCAGACAATGCTTGGAATGCGAGCATTAGCAGGTGATTAAATCTTTA
The DNA here is from genome assembly GCF_047496885.1 of Scyliorhinus torazame. Classification (NCBI taxonomy): domain Eukaryota; kingdom Metazoa; phylum Chordata; class Chondrichthyes; order Carcharhiniformes; family Scyliorhinidae; genus Scyliorhinus; species Scyliorhinus torazame. The sequence goes on from NW_027307863.1 coordinate 249,524, forward strand.
CAGATCCAGAGATGGGGTAACCCCAGGTTAAAGAGGTGTGAATTGTATCAAGCCAGGACAGTTGGTAGGATTTCGCAGGCCAGATGGTGGGGGATGAATGTAATGCAACATGAATCCCAGGTCCCGGTTGAGGCCGCACTCATGTGTGCGGAACTTGGCTATAAGTTTCTGCTCGGCGATTCTGCGTTGTCGCGGATCCTGAAGGCCGCCTTGGAGAACGATTACCCGAACGCGTTCTCCAAGGCGGCCTTCAGGATCCGCGACAACGCAGAATCGCCGAGCAGAAACTTATAGCCAAGTTCCGCACACATGAGTGCGGCCTCAACCGAGACCTGGGATTCATGTCGCATTACATTCATCCCCCACCATCTGGCCTGCGAAATCCTACCAACTGTCCTGGCTTGATACAATTCACAACTCTTTCACCTGGGGTTACCCCATCTCTGGATCTGTAAAGATTTAATCACCTGCTAATGGTTGCATTCCAAGCATTGTCTGGCATCTTTGAATTTGTCTATATATATGTTTCTGGAACAGACCACTTCATTCACCTGAGGAATTGCAGCGCTCCGAAAGCTAGTGACATCAAAACAAACCTGTTGGACTTTAACCTGGTGTTGTAAGACTTCGTACTGACATAAAATGGAGACTGTGAACTGACATAAAATGGCCACCGTGAACTGACATAAAATGGACACTGTGAACTGATATTAAATGGACACTGCGAATTGACATAAAATGGACACTGTGAACTGATATAAAATGTCCACTGTGAACTGACATAAAATGGACACTGTGAACTGACATAAAATGGCCACCGTGAACTGAATAAAATGGCTGCCGTGAGCTGACATAAAATGGCCCCCGTGAGCTGACATAAAATGGTCACTGTTAATGGACATAAAATGTCTGCCGTGAGCTGACATAAAATGGCCACCGCGAACTGACGTAAGATGGCCGCCATGAACCGACAGACAATGGCCACCGTGAACTGACAGAAAATGGCCATTGCAAACTGCCATAAAATGGCCACCGTGAACTGACATAAAAGGGACACCATGAACCGACATAAAATGGTCACCATGAACTGAGATAAAATGGCCATTGTGAACTGACATAAAATGGCCACCGTGAACTGACAGAAAATGGCTGCCGTGAACTGACATAAAATGGCCACCATGAACTGACATAAAATGGCTGCCGTGAACTGACATAAAATGGCCACCGTGAACTGACATAAAATGTCCACTATGAACTGACAGAAAATGGACACTGCGAATTGACATAAAATGGACACTGTGAGCTGATATAAAATGGACACTGCGAATTGACATAAAATGGACACTGTGAACTGACATAAAAGGGACACCATGAACCGACATAAAATGGTCACCATGAACTGAGATAAAATGGCCATTGTGAACTGACATAAAATGGCCACCGTGAACTGACAGAAAATGGCTGCCGTGAACTGACATAAAATGGCCACCATGAACTGACATAAAATGTCCACTGTGAACTGACAGAAAATGGACACTGCCAATTGACATAAAATGCACACTGTGAACTGATATAAAACGTCCACTGTGAACTGACATAAAATGGACACTGTGAACTGACATAAAATGGCCACCGTGAACTGACATAAAATGGACACTGTGAACTGATATAAAATGGACATTGCCAATTGACATAAAATGGACACTGTGAACTGATATAAAATGTCCACTGTGAACTGACATAAAATGGACACTGTGAACTGACATAAAATGGCCACCGTGAACTGAATAAAATGGCTGCCGTGAGCTGACATAAAATGGCCCCCGTGAACTGACATAAAATAGCCACTGTTAAAGGACATAAAATGTCTACCGTGAGCTGACATAAAATGGCCACCGCGAACTGACAGAAAATGGCTGCCGTGAACTGACATAAAATGGCCACCGTGAACTGACATAAAATGTCCACTGTGAACTGACAGAAAATGGACACTGCGAATTGACATAAAATGGACACTGTGAACTGATATAAAACGTCCACTGTGAACTGACATAAAATGGACACTGTGAACTGACATAAAATGGCCACCGTGAACTGACATAAAATGGACACTGTGAACTGATATAAAATGGACATTGCCAATTGACATAAAATGGACACTGTGAACTGATATAAAATGTCCACTGTGAACTGACATAAAATGGACACTGTGAACTGACATAAAATGGCCACCGTGAACTGAATAAAATGGCTGCCGTGAGCTGACATAAAATGGCACCCGTGAACTGACATAAAATAGCCACTGTTAAAGGACATAAAATGTCTGCCGTGAGCTTACATAAAATGGCCACCGCGAACTGAGATAAAATGGCCATTGTGAACTGACATAAAATGGCCACCGTGAACTGACAGAAAATGGCTGCCGTGAACTGACATAAAATGGCCACCGTGAACTGACATAAAATGTCCACTGTGAACTGACAGAAAATGGACACTGCGAATTGACATAAAATGGACACTGTGAACTGATATAAAACGTCCACTGTGAACTGACATAAAATGGACACTGCGAACTGACATAAAATGGCCACCGTGAACTGACATTAAATGGACACTGTGAACTGATATAAAATGGACATTGCGAATTGACATAAAATGGACACTGTGAACTGATATAAAATGTCCACTGTGAACTGACATAAAATGGACACTGTGAACTGACATAAAATGGCCACCGTGAACTGAATAAAATGGCTGCCGTGAGCTGACATAAAATGGCCCCCGTGAACTGACATAAAATAGCCACTGTTAAAGGACATAAAATGTCTACCGTGAGCTGACATAAAATGGCCACCGCGAACTGACATAAAATGGCCGCCGCGAACTGACATACAATGGCCACTGTGAACTGACATAAAATGGACACTGTGAACTGATATAAAATGGACACTGTGAACTGACATAAAAGGGACACCATGAAACGACATAAAATGGCCGCCGTGAACTGACATACAATGGCCATTGCAAACTGCCATAAAATGGCCACCGTGAACTGACATAAAAGGGACACCATGAAACGACATAAAATGGCCACCGTGAACTGAGATAAAATGGCCATTGTGAACTGACATAAAATGGCCATTGTGAACTGACATAAAATGGCCACCGTGAACTGATATACAATGGCCACCATGAACTGACATAAAATGGCCATTGCGAACTGCCATAAAATGGCCCCCGTCAACCGACATAAAATGACCACCGTGAACTAACATAAAATGGCCACCGTGAACTGACAAAAAATGGCCCCCACGAACTTACATAAAATGTCCGCCATGAACTGACATAAAATGGCCACCGTGAACTGACATAAAATGGACACTGTGAACTGACATAAAATGGCCCCCATGAACCGACATAAAATGGCCACCGCGGACTGAGATCTAATGGCCATTGTGAACTGACATAAAATGGCCATTGTGAACTGACATAAAATGGCCACTGTGAACTGACATACAATGGCACCCGTGAACTGACATAAAATGGCCACCGTGAAATGACATACAATGGCCCCCGTGAACTGACATACAATGGCCACCGTGAGCTGACATAAAATGGCCACTGTGAACTGACATACAATGGCCCCCGTGAACTGACATAAAATGGCCACCGTGAACTGACATACAATGGCCCCCGTGAACTGACTTTCAATGGCCACCATGAGCTGACATAAAATGGCCAGTGTGAAGTGAAATAAAATGGCCCCCGTGAACTGACATAAATTGGCCGCCGTGAACCGAACTAAAATGGCCATTGTGAACTGACATAAAATGGCCACCGTCAACCGATATAAAATGACCACCGTGAACTAACATAAAATGGCCACCGTGAACATACATACAATGGCCCCCGTGAACTGACATAAAATGGCCCCCGTGAACTGACAGACAATGGCCATTGTGAACTGACATACTAATGGACACCGCGATCTGACGTAAAATGGCCACCGTGAACTGACATAAAATGACCACCGTGAACTGACATAAAATGTCCACTGTGAACTGACATAAAATGGACACTGTGAACTGACATAAATTGGCCACTGTGAACAGAGATAAAATGACAACCGTGAATTGACATAAAATGGCCACTGTGATCTGACATAAAATGGCCACCGCGAACTAATGTAAAATGGCTACCATAAACTGACATAAAATGGCCACCGTGAACTGACATAAGTTGGCCACCGTGAACTGACATAAAATGGCCACCGTGAATTGATATAAAATGGCCACCGTGAACTGACAAAAAATGGACACTGTGAAATGACATAAAATGGACCCCACGAACTGACATAAAATGGCCGACTGCTGATTCTGGATTTTGTTTTGACAGATTCGCGGACAGAGTCGGAGAGATGCAGAGACTGAGAGAGATGGAGAGTGGCGACCGCCCCCCCCAACGAGATAGATCGAGAGGGAGGAACCCCCCTCCACCGAGAGCGATGGAGAAGGAGAACCCCCCCCCCCCCGCCGAGGGGACCCACCCACACAGAGTGAGATGGAGAAGGGACCCCCCCACAGAGCGAGATGGAGAAGGCGAATTCCCCCCCCCCACACCGAGAGAGATGGAGAGGGGAGAATGCCCCCCCCCACCGAGAGAGATAGGGAGGGTGGAACCCCCCCCCCACCGAGAGAGATGGCGAGGGGGAACCCCCCCCCACCGAGAGAGATGGAAAGGGGGGAATCCCCCCACGGAGAGAGATGGAGAGGGGGGAACCCCTCCCCACAGAGAGAGATGGAGAGGGGGGAACCCCGCCCCAACCGTGAGAGATGGAGAGGGAGAACCCGCACCCCCCCCCACCGAGGTGGAGAGGACAACTGCAGGGGATGGGCACAATGGAAATGTGGAGCTTGTTCAAGGTACAGCTACTGCGTGTCCTTGATAAGTATGTACCTGTCAGGCAGGGAGGAAGTGGTCGAGCAAGGGAACCGTGGTTTACTAAGGCAGTCAAAACACTTGTCGAGAGGAGGAAGGAAGGAGGCTTATGTAAAGATGAGACATGAAGGTTCAGTTGGGGCGCTTGAGAGTTACAAGTTAGCGAGGAAGGACCTAAAGAGAGAGCTAAGAAGAGCCAGGAGGGGACATAAGTCTTTGGCAGGAAGGATCAAGGATAACCCTAAAGCTTTCAAAAGAGATGTCAGGAATAAACGAATGACTAGGGTAAGAGTAGGGCCATTCAAGGACAGTATTGGGAAGTTGTGCTTGGAGTCCGAGGAGATAGGAGAGGTACTAAATGAATATTTTTTGTCAGTACTCACACAGGGAAATGCCAATGTTGTCGAGGAGAATACTGAGATTCAGGCTACTAGACTAGAAGTGCTTGAGGTTCATAAGGAGGAGGTGTTATCAATTCTGGAAAGTGTGAAAATAGATAAGTGCCCTGGGACGGGTGAGATTTATCCTAGGATTCTCTGGGAAGCTAGGGAGGAGATTGCTGAGCCTCTGGCTTTGATCTTTAAGTCATCTTTGTCTACAGGAATAGTGCCAGAAGACTGGAGGATAGCAAATGTTGTCCCCTTGTTCAAGAAGGGGAGTAGAAACAACCCCGGTGAATATAGACCAGTGAGCCTTATTTCTGTTGTGGGAAAAATCATGGAAAGGTTTTCAGAGATAGGATGTATAATCATCTGGAAAGGAATAATTTGATTAGATATAGTCAACACGGGTTTTTGAAGGGTAGGTCGTGCCTCACAAACCTTATTGAGTTCTTTGAGAAGGTGACCAAACAGGTGGATGAGGGTAAAGCAGTTGATGTGGTGTATATGGATTTCAGTACAGCGTTTGACAAGGTTCCCCACGGTAGGGTACTGCAGAAAATACGGAAGCATGGGATTCAGGGTGATTTAGCAGTTTGGATCAGAAATTGGCTAGCTGGAAGAAGACAAAGGGTGGTGGTTGATGGGAAATGTTCAGACTGGAGTCCAGTTACTAGTGGTGTACCACAAGGATCTGTTTTGGGGCCACTGCTGTTTGTCATTTTTATAAATGACCTGGAGGAGGGCGTAGAAGGATGGGTGAGTAAATTTACAGATGACACTAAAGTCGGTGGAGTTGTGGACAGTTTGGAAGGATGTTACAAGTTACAGAGGGGCATAGATAAGCTGCAGCGCTGGGCTGAGAGGTGGCAAATGGAGTTTAATGCAGAAAAGTGTGAGGTGATTGATTTTTTAAGGAAAAACAGGAAGACAGAGTACTGGGCTAATGGTAAGACTCTTGGCAGTGTGGATGAGCAGAGAGATCTCGGTGTCCATGTACATAGATCCCTGAAAGTTGCCACCCAGGTTGAGAGGGTTGTTAAGAAGGCGTACGGTGTTTTAGCTTCTATTGGTAGAGGGATTGAGTTTCGGAGCCATGAGGTCATGTTGCAGCTGTACAATACTCTGGTGCGGCTGCATTTGGAGTATTACATGCAATTCTGGTCGCCGCATTATAGGAAGGATGTGGAAGCATTGGAAAGGGTGCAGAGGAGATTTACCAGAATGTTGCCTGGTATGGAGGGAAGATCTTATGAGGAAAGGCTGAGGGACTTGAGGCTGTTTTCGTTAGAGAGAAGAAGGTTAAGAGGTGACTTAATTGAGGCATACAAGGTGATCAGAGGATTGGATAGGGTGGACAGTGAGGGCCTTTTTCCTCGGATGGTGATGTCCAGCACGAGGGGACATAGCTTTAAATTGAGGAGAGATAGATATAGGACAGATGTCAGAGGTAGGTTCTTTACTCAGAGAGTAGTAAGGGCGTGGAAAGCCCTGCCTGCAACAGTAGTGGACTCTCCAACACTAAGGGAATTCAAATGGTCATTGGATAGACATATGGGCGATAAGGGAATAGTGTAGATGGGCTTTAGAGTGGTTTCACAGGTCGGCGTAACATCGAGGGCCGAAGGGCCTGTACTGCGCTGTAATGTTCTATGTTCTATGAGATAGATGGGGAGGGGGGAACCCCCCCCCCCACCGAGAGAGATGGAGAGGGGGACCCCCCCCCCCCACCGAGAGAGATGGAGAGGGGGGAACCGCCCCCCCCCCCCCCACCGAGAGAGATGGGGAGGGGGGAACCCCCACCGAGAGAGATGGAGAGGAGGGACCCCCCCACCCACCGAGAGAAATGGAGAGGGGAGGAACTACCCCCATCGAGAGAGATGGAGAGGAGGGAACCCCCCCCCCCCACCGAGAGAGATGGAGAGGGGGGAACCCCCCCCCACCCACCGAGAGAGATGGTCAAGGGGACCCACCCCTACCGAGAGAGATGGAGAGGGGGGACCACCCCCCACCGAGAGAGATGGAGAGGTGGGACCCCCCACCGAGAGAGATGGAGATGGGGGAACCGCCCCCCCACCGAGAGAGATGGGGAGGGGGAACCCCCCCCCAATCCACTGAAAGAACACGGCTGAAACCGATGGAGGGAGAAAAGAAAGGGGGGTAAGGGGGTAAACAAGGAGCAGGGGGGTCACACACCAGGTCGGCCCGGAAGGGCATCACGGAGGGTCTGCGGGGGAGAGAGGGGAAGGGTTAGGGAAAGGGGGGGTTGGGGGGGGGGGGGCAGACACGCCGAACTGAACGGCAACAGTTTGTAACGATAGAAACGTAAGAGAAAGCCTTTTCACTCTCTGAGAAATGTAAACAAGCCGCAATGCACAGAATTGTAGAAATGGCAATAAAAAGATTTTTACAATAAATTCAGAGCCCAGTTCAATTTTTCCAATTCAGGGGCAACTTAGTGTGGCCAATCCACCTGCCCTGCACATCTTTGGGTTGTGGGGGTGAAACTCAAACAAACACGGGGAGAATGTGCAGACTCCGCACGGGCTGCGACCCAAGCCGGGATTCGAACCTGGGACCCTGGAGCTGTGAGACCGCAGTGCTAACCACTGTGCTACCGTTTAACTTCCAGTGCCGCGTAAAGAATGCCACACATAACCCCCCCCCCCCCAAACACACACACACGTGTACAGAAACACAGATACTCAAACTCAGACAGACTGGGTCAATTCATCTTTCAAATGGAGCGAGATCCATTCTCCACCTTTAACTTGGAGAGGTGTATCTGGCCTGTGTGTGACCCAAGTCACACACTGACTCTGAACATCCTCACAGCAGCTTGGGGACAGACTTTTCGAAAGCACTTTTCATAACCTTTGGGTATCACAAACTGCTTCACAGGCAATGGAGCCCTTTTGAAATCTAGTCAGGAGTAATTTAGGAAATGGACCAGCTAATTTCAGAGAGAGACACAGAAACAGGATGAGATTGTGCTGTACATGTTTCAGAGCTGTCACTGAGACACACACGAGATGTACAATATCAATTATTATTCTAAAGCATGTGATTGAATCAGCCCTGAGACTGAATTCCAGTGTTTCAGAGTAAAGCTTCATCTACACTGCCCATCAAACACTCACAACACAAATACTGTCTGGGGTTAAATACAGAGTCAAAATCCCTCTGTCCTGTCCAAGGAATTTTTCATTGCAGATAGTTATTTTTATTTTTTGGAAAAGCAGAACTTAAATTGCACCGAATCCCAGGGTGGACTCTTGTTTATTTCAGCCCTTCACATTCAAACGTGAAGTTTAAGCTCCGATTACAGGTGTCTGCTTGTCTCTGTCTGTATATTCAATGTTCCTGTAGCTTATTCACTTGTCTAAAGTATTTGAATAATAGGCCTTGGTTAATCAATCCTTTCTCACAGCACATGGAAGTTGTGAATCTTCAAGGCTCTCAGTCTAATGTAGTTAAAAAACAACTGCTTCCCTTGATCCTCAATCCATTTCCCAACCCTAAATAGATCTCACACATTTCCATAATGCAGGAATATCTCCATCAAAACTTCTAATCAGTTCCCCATACACTTGTTAAACTTGCCTGTGTGAAGTAAATTCCACTGACAGATTCCGAAAGCTGCACAGAAAAATGACTGCTTATTTTAAACTTTGAAACGGAACTATTTTAACTTGCCCATCATTCCTATTAAACAGAAATGTTGTCCTTGTGGGCTGACAGTCTCTCAGCAAGATTGAAACATTGAGGGACCCCACGTCCTGCATTTGACAACATTTGTGGCACTTCCACAATCTCCGATACATTGCTGTCTGTATTGGGTGATTCCAGCTGTGAAATATCTGTCCAGTTTACACTTCCACTGTTTCTGTATTCTCATCATTGATAAAGATCACGGTTTGATCACCCCTCTGTCTGAGGTGGGACTGTGACCATCCAGGGCTGCAGGCCCAGCCTCCTGTCCTCCCACCCCTCTGCCTGAGGTGGGAGCGGGATCATCCAGGGCTGCAGGCCCGGCCTCCTGTCCTCCCACCCCTCTGCCTGAGGTGGGACCTTCCAGGGCTGCAGGCCCGGCCTCCTGTCCTCCCACCCCTCTGCCAGAGGTGGGAGTGGGACCATCCAGGGCTGCAGGCCCAGCCTCCTGTCCTCCCACCCCTCTGCCTGAGGTGGGAGTGGGACCATCCAGGGCTGCAGGCCCGGCCTCCTGTCCTCCCCGTCCCCCTCTGCCTGAGGTGGGACTGGGACCATCCAGGGCTGCAGGCCCGGCCTCCTGTCCTCCCACCCCTCTGCCTGAGTTGGGACTGGGACCATCCAGGGCTGCAGGCCCAGCCTCCTGTCCTCCCACCCCTCTGCCTGAGGTGGGAGTGGGACCATTGGTGACTGCGGACCCTGTCCTCCCACCCCTCTGCCTGAGGTGGGAGCGGGACCATCCAGGGCTGCAGGCCCGGCCTCCTGTCCTCCCACCCCTCTGCCTGAGGTGGGACCATCCAGGGCTGCAGGCCCGGCCTCCTGTCCTCCCACCCCTCTGCCAGAGGTGGGAGTGGGACCATCCAGGGCTGCAGGCCAAGCCTCCTGTCCTCCCACCCCTCTGCCTGAGGTGGGAGTTGGACCATCCAGGGTTGCAGGCCCGGCCTCCTGTCCTCCCACCCCTCTGCCTGAGGTGGGAGTGGGACCATCCAGGGCTGCAGGCCCGGCCTCATGTCCTCCCCGTCTCCCTCTGCCTGAGGTGGGACTGGGACCATCCAGGGCTGCAGGCCCGGCCTCCTGTCCTCCCACCCCTCTGCCTGAGTTGGGACTGGGACCATCCAGGGCTGCAGGCCCAGCCTCCTGTCCTCCCACCCCTCTGCCTGAGGTGGGAGTGGGACCATTGGTGACTGCGGACCCTGTCCTCCCACCCCTCTGCCTGAGGTGGGAGCGGGACCATCCAGGGCTGCAGGCCCAGCCTCCTGCCCTCCCGCCCTCTGGCCAGCACCTCAGGGGCATCCTCCACTCTGCCGGGGGCAGGGCGGCAAGACATTATGTGGGGGCGGCAGCCTCCCGTCGCTCCGCTGCCCCCGCGGTGCCCTCGCCCTCCCGCCTGCTCACGCGGCAGCTGGGGGTGAAGTGCTATGCCCACCCTGCCATGACCACTGAGGCGGGCACCCGTGCGATGGGCGGGGCTGTCGGCCCCTCGGCCATCGTAGCCGCCTCGCGGATGTACGGCAAGGCCGGGTTCTTCTTGCAGGCCGAGCCTCCTGTCCTCCCAGCCCTCTGCCTGAGTTGGGACTGGGACCATTCAGGGTGCAGGCCCAGCCTCCTGTCCTCCCACCCCTCTGCCTGTGGTGGGACCCGGACCATCCAGGGCTGCAGGCCCAGCCTCCTGTCCTCCCACCCCTCTGCCTGTGGTGGGACCCGGACCATCCAGGGCTGCAGGCCCAGCCTCCTGTCCTCCCATCCCTCTGCCTGAGGTGGGACCATCCAGGGCTGCAGGCCGAGCCTCCTGTCCTCCCAGCCCTCTGCCTGAGTTGGGACTGGGACCATCCAGGGCTGCAGGCCCTGCCTCCTGTCCTCCCACCCCTCTGCCAGAGGTGGGAGTGGGACCATCCAGGGCTGCAGGCACAGCCTCCTGTCCTCCCCCCCCCTCTGCCTGAGGTGGGACTGGGACCATCCAGGGCTGCAGGCCCGGCCTCCTGTCCTCCCACCCCTCTGCCTGAGTTGGGACTGGGACCATCCAGGGCTGCAGGCCCAGCCTCCTCTCCTCCCACCCCTCTGCCTGAGGTGGGAGTGGGACCATTGGGGACTGCGGACCCAGTCCCACCCCTCGGCCTGAGGTGGGAGCGGGACCATCCAGGGCTGCAGGCCCAGCCTCCTGCCCTCCCACCCTCTGGCCAGCACCTCAGTGTCATCCTCCACTCTGCAGGGGGCAGGGCGGACAAGACATTATGTGGGGGCGGCAGCCTCCCGTCGCTCCGCTGCCCCCGCGGTGCCCTCGCCCTCCCGCCTGCTCACGCGGCAGCTGGGGGTGAAGTGCTATGCCCACCCTACCATGACCATTGAGGCGGGCACCCGTGCGATGGGCGGGGTTGTCGGCCCCTCGGCCATCGTAGCCGCCTCGCGGATGTACGGCAAGGCCGGGTTCTTCCTGCGGGCCGAGCAGGCATCCCACCGGGCCCTGGAAAGGGGGCTCACGGTGGGCGGGACACACATGGCGGTGGAGACGCTGGAGGCCACCGCAGAACGTGTTGTTCTATCAAACGTCCCGCCCTCCCTCCCCACCGAGCTCCTCCTGCCCCATCTCTCCCGTGTTGGTGCCCATCCCCCTGACGCCTGGCCCGGGGCACACAATGAAGAGAAGCAAGGCCGGGGGGGCCTCCGAGGCCCCCGAGCCCCTCGAGCTGCTGCCCCCCCCCCCCGAGCAGGAGGACCCAGGGTCGAGCGGAGTCGAAGCCCCTGGGGGCCCGTCCCGCCCGGTGCAAGTTTCCTCCCCGGACGCCTCCTCTTCACCATCGCCGGGGGCCGGCAGCAGCAGCGACCGCTCATCTTGCCACTGTGGGCCGTGGACGGGGGATGACGGGGAAGGCTCCCCGCCCTCTACATCATGGGCGGGCGACGCCGGAGAGCCCTGTTTTCAAGCCGGACATGTTTCCGGGGGGCCTGTCCGAGGTCCCGGAGTCGCCGGCGTGGGTGGAGGCGCCGTCCACGGGCCGTGAGCCGCGGGAGGAGCCTGCGAGGGACCTGCCTGAGGACGACCCTGGAGTGGGGTCGACACGGGCCAAGGGTTAGCCGGTGGGCCCGTGCCACCCGCCATACTCCATGTGGCGGGGGACTCGAGCTCGGGAGGTGACCGTTCGGAGGAGGAAGGCTGCACGGTGGCGGGTGAGGAGGAGGATTTAGACGCGCTCTGCAGCGAGGCAGAGGGCACCCTCACACCCGGCACTGAGTCTCCCCTCGCCCCCCCCCCCTGGGGAACGCCGGATATTTCTGGGAACGCACCATGGTCACCCGGACTGTGTGCGGCTGGCCCTGGGCAGCTGGGGAAACTTGGGGCTGCTCTTGGCTCCGCCCGGGCCTATGTCAGAGAGGCCCGGGAGTTCGATCAAGACCAGGAGGAGCAGCGCCAAGCTGTTCCGCTCCTTGTGGGACTCCTGAGGGAGTGGAGGGGCGGTACCCCCACTCTGAGCACTAAAGGTGATGGATAACTATTGCTGCTGACATGGAGGTAACCATGGCCAGCCTCAACATCAACGGCAGCAGCCACGCGCACCACCGGTTCCAGTTCTTGTCTATCCACCGGGACGGAAAGTACGGGATGTGCTTACTGCAGGAAACCCAGGCCATCCGGGTTACGAAGCTCAGTGGACGCTGGAGGGGCAAGGAGGAGTCTTCATGAGTCACCTGGCCCCACGTTCGGGAGGGGTGGCTATCTTGTTGGCTCCACATTTTCAGCCGGAGATCTTGGGCGGTCAAGGAGCCGGTGCCAGTCCGTCTGCTGCACCTAAAGGACCGTTTCGGGGCAGCGGTGATTCACTTTGTAAATGTTTCCGCTCCCGTGGCCGGACCGCAGCAGGCGGCTTTCTTCCAAAAGGTGTCCACTCTTCCAGGCACCATCCCGGTGGGAGAGTTGTTATTGAAAATATGGAAAGATGTGTCATTTGAAACATGGAAGTCTGGCAATATCTGGTCTGAGAGAAACAAGAGAGGATACAGGGAAAGATCCCACAAAGGGTGAACAGCAGCTGCCAGGAGAGGATTGTAAAATGCAGATATCCTTGCTCAAGCAGGCTCAGCAAACAAGACAAACAGGATTTTGAATGAAGCCAAAAACAATGGCCCACACCTTCATTGAAAGTAACTGTCTTAGATAGCAGCTGGAAAAAAGGATGAGGTTCAGCTGAATTTGGTGATAATTCTAGGTGTGAAAATTTGCTAAACCAGGTAAATTAAAGAAAACTGGAGACTATCAGTCTACGAGAAACATAATTCAAAGCCAAAATCAAAGTCAAAATTATGAGCTGAGGACACAATTGGAAAATAAAACTACAGAAATGACAGGAATTAAAAATAACACCTCTTGAAACCAAAGCATTTTGATCATCACAAAGGAAACAATGTAATCAGATCTATGAGATGCAGTTATGTCAAAATGAATACGTAGTTGGATTAGAAAGTTTAGATCAAAGATACTTTTTACAATCAAAGTGAAATAAGTTACTTTACAATAAAATCATAAAAGCTAGAAAACTGTTAGAAAAATATGTAAACCCAGAGACCAGGGCAGGAACTACCAGAACCAGAATCGGAACTCAGAGGGAGGGAGAGAGAGAAGCAGAGAAGAACAAGCAGCTTAGAGTCAGATTACAGTCAGCTCGGCCATGGGAAAGATAAGGCATAGCAGCCCAGCTAAAACAGCTAATACATCTCAGGAAGACTAGAATTTAAAGAGTCAGCTCTATGTCAGCTCAGAGATAGCCAGCAGAGTCAGCTCTCACAGCGCGGTACATGGGAAAGACAGGACACAGCAACCGAGCTCATCAGCGATTACATCCAAAGAAGACCAGACTTTAAAAAGAAGATTGATTGTCAAGGTGGGCCTGAAGGTCGCTTCAACCACCCAGATGGACCCAGAAGCAAGATCTTTTTCCTCTCTGTAAAGAAACTATTTGCAGCTTTTAAAAGAAAAAAATATAATCAGAAAATTACTTAATTTAACCTGAAATGGTGGTTATTCCAAAGTCTACTTTACTTACTGAGCAATGCGGGACCCAAGATCGATGGTACTAAGTGGGAAGTAGATTAAATCTTCGGTGAAGGCATGGGTTATACCGGGGGATAACTAGAAAACATAGTTTGACCTGAATAGCACCCACTGAAGTTTGCATCGGAGTCGGGGAGTGAGAATCCCTGATCACCATTTAGAATGTCGCCCCTTTTTGGTATCGGGGGACTTCTAAGAATAGTGGTGAGTTTTCAAAAACATGGCGTTCAACGTTTTAATTAAAACCCTGCCAATTACACCTAATTTGTTGCTTTATTTTCCTCACGGCAGCCGTCGTGTTAACACCGTGTGAATTGCGCCCAGCCGGTTGTTTTGCTTTCTCCATGGCATCCAGCGTGGAGACCTAGAATATTAGAAGTTTCTAGGTAAAACAAGGCTAGAATAGTAGAAGTTTCTAAATCAGCAGAGGGGGCTCTAATATTAGAAGTTTCTAGTTCCCAACAAACGGTTGGAATATTAGAAGTTTCTAACCGGCACAAAGGCTGGAATATTAGAAGTTTCTGGTCTATTGTGAGTCAGACTTTACCTGCCGAGTTTAGTCAGGAAAGTCATGTGATTGATTTCTGCAAAGATATTCTGTGGATCGAGGGGACATAAAACTCAGGTTGGGTGTGAAATCAGCAAATTAGAAGATGCTGACCCTGAGAAAAAGTCTGCAAGACATCTTGGTGACCGCACTAAAAATCTTGCATCCATTACTGGTAAAAGGAGGTCAAAAAATAAATCATCCTCTGAGTAAGGCAGATTGTGAGGTTAAATCCTAAAGAAATAGAGGACGCCTAGAATCTTTAGAGACCAATAACCAATCGACCCTTAACTAAAACAGGAAGATAGTGCCTTAGTTAGCCTTGGGTAGGGCCCAGAAAGGGCACCTATCCTTAATTTCAGATTGCAACTGAAAGGGACAACCAGGACAGAACTTAGAATTCCGAAAAATGGCAATTAGAACAATCCTCTTGCTCTGAAACACGGTCAAGAGAGTTGAAGCAATGAACCAGAGTGGGAGAAATTAATAGAGGCAAAAAACTCCTGTATAAGTGAAACTTTATCAGCATGGAGGGGGTCTCAATTGTTGTTAAAAGTAATTAAAACCCCACTGGACAGAGGTCCAAGATCTCAATGTATAAACGTGCGTGCGTGTTCAATAAGGGTTTGTGAAACCCTACAAAGTAGAGGTCCAAGATCTGAGCGGATGAATGAGTGTGTGTGTGTCTCATAAGGAATTGTGAATTTCCTTTGGTGTTTGTATTTTTAAAAAAATTTTGTATTTTGCAAAACCGAGTTTCACATCAATTAAAAGTTATAAATGGCAGGTAGAAATGTGATCAGTATTATGAGGTGATAAATCAGTATGTTCAGAGTTAAATTGGTCTCAGAATAAACAGATAAAGAGTTTGTACTGGGCAGCAGTCAGCTGCTAGCAGGCTTTGAAACTGAGCGTTGAAATTGACACTGCATAGCTCCGCAGGGTCCTAGTGCCCGAGCAGCACAAGAATGTCACCAGCAAAAATAATCATGTTTAGAATGTTAAATACATTGAAGAAGGAGCTTTAGAGAATAAAGATTTTGGACCAAAAGTTAGATTAAGAGAATTACTTGCAGGATAAGGAAAAGAGAATCTGATGGCAGGAAAAGATTTGATAAAAATAGATGCAGGTAAAATTAAGATATTAAAACAATTGATAACAGACGAAGTTTGGGTGAAGCTACCAACTAAGACTGCAGGGAAAATAATCAGTGAAGCTGTAAAATGTGAAGACAAGATTGTTCAGAATCTGGGTAAACATACAGTTGACTTAGAGAAGCATGGTGTCTGGAGCAAAAGAAATTGTATCACAATTAAAACACATGACCCAATTGGTGGGAAGACAGTGAATTAAAACCTGTTAGCAGCATTGATTGGACAGATCATGAAGTTAAAATGACATGTTTGGAACTTACCTTCATAAAAATCCGGCCGTAATCAAAATAAAGTAAGTGAAGTAAATGCAGTAGCAATATCAGGAATGCATCAGGGTAAGGTTTCGACAGATTGGATCAGAGTGAGTAAAAGGGGAGGAGTTTGAGATTCTTCGAATCTCACTCAGGGGTGCAATGACAGAAGGAGGAGGCTTAACAGGCCTTCATTGTGTGATGTACATCAATGATAAGGAAAATAAACGAGTTTAAAAAAAAAAGAAAAGAGATAAAAGAAATGGTAACAAAAGAAATCCGGAAGTCCTGGAGAGGGCACTTCGGGAGTGTTCAAACGAAGATAGAAAGTACAAATTAAAGAATCGGGCCCTCTCCACCCTTGACCTGCTCACTTGATTTTTCAGATGGAAAAAGTAAATAACAGACAAACCAGCTCACAAGAAGGAAGAGAACTGCACTCCAGAAAGGAATGTTCTAGACAGGATTGGGGGGAAACTAATGATACAATCGCCTACATACTTGAGGGAATTAAATGACAGAGCCTGAAGGAAAACTTTACGGGTTGGAAACAAATCAAAATCTCATATTATTACTGCACAGTGAAACCTCCGGTCAGACATCTCTAACTGGACATCAGCTGATGGATGATCTGCGGTCTCCATGGGGTATGTACTATGTGGTGGAGTTATTAAGGGTCTCGGCAGACAGCAGCGACTGACGAGGAACCCCAATATGATAAACAACAATAGTTAAAAAAATTTTGGAGCTTGATGCCAAGGGGGGAAAATTATTACCAATGAAGCAAACAATATTGCATTGTCGAGCTGTAAACATTATTAAGGAAGAAATGTCATGTCAATTGTTAGGCACTGTTATGTATGTATGATCATGGGGGTATGTGTGCCGTTAGAGAACTTGATCAGCATTTCGAAACTGTGTGAATGTTTTAATAGAAGGGGAATAGTGGTAGTTTAGTGTGCTTTCTTGATTTAACTGCATAGAACATCACAAATAATATTGATGTTGTTAACACGCCATATTTAATATGTAGTGACTATTGGTTCCAAAGCCACGAAGGGATGTGTCGATATTGTACTTTATTTTTCGTATTGAAATTGTGATAACAGATGCAATTATGTAAAGTTGGAACACACGGTCTATTTGTGTAGTTAGGTGATGGGTAATGTGTTAAGATAAGACTTCATTTTTTTTAACTGTGTATTTAACAATAGGGAGAATTGATTTGGAAAAAGTGACAGTTCGATGCGGTTTGCGAATACTGTCGGCATATTGTATTGCAAATGTTGTAAGGGAAATTATAACAGACGAAAGGGATTTGAAGGAAGTTTGTCAGAATGATATTCTCTCCTGTACACCAGGGGCTGGCAGACATACATGGTTCAGAACAATATTAGACATTAATGTGGGAAAGTCAGGGTTAGAAGCAGGATCAATTGAACCTTTTAAATTAATGAAGCGAGGGAACCAGTGGGTGGTACAGGGTGTCATAAGTTACCATTCCAATGAGAAACGGTAAGCAATTTGGATGCCAGAAAAATGGACACGAAACAGCCAGTGATGGACAAATGGCCTTTTTGGTGACGGATGGACTGAGTTGTGTGCTGTTTCTAAGGGACATGAGGAAGTTTTTACGGTGCTGCTACCCCAAGGAAGTAAACTGCTTTGGAGGTAGTGGAACACGGATATAGCTATTGTGTTACCTTCCTGAGCGGCTACGGCTATGGTTCACTGTAATTGGACTTGAGGAAAGAACGAAAAAGACACTGGTCTGTGATATGGATACATTTACAAATTGATTACGATGCACAATTTAAAATCACAAAACATGGACATTCAAATGAGAAAGGTCGAGTATAAATGTTCATCAGTACAATTAGATGGGGGGGGGGGATAATTGACCAAATGATATAGATCTGTTTCAAATGTCAATACGGGGTGTTATTGAAAATATGGAAAGATGTGTCATTTGAAACATTGAAGTCTGGCAATATCTGGTCTGAGAGAAACAAGAGAGGATACAGGGAAAGATCCCACAAAGGGTTAACAGCAGCTGCCAGGAGAGGATTGTAAAATGCAGATATCCTTGCTCAAGCAGGCTTAGCAAACAAGACAAACAGGATTTTGAATGAAGCCAAAAACAATGGCTCACACCTTCATTGAAAGTAACTGTCTTAGTTAGCAGCTGGAAAAAAGGACGAGGTTCAGTTGCATTTGGTGATAATTCTAGGTGTGAAAATTGGCTAAACCAGGTAAATTAAAGAAAACTGGAGACTATCAGTCTACGAGAAACATAATTCAAAGCCAAAATCAAAGTCAAAATTACGAGCTGAGGACACAATTGGAAAATAAAACTACAGAAATGACAGGAATTAAAAGTAACACCTCTTGAAACCAAAGCATTTTGATCATCACACAGGAAACACTGTAATCAGATCTCTGAGATGCAGTTATGTCAAAATGAATACTTAGTTGGATTAGAAAGTTTAGATCAAAGATACATTTTACAATCAAAGTGAAATAAGTTACTTTACGATATAGTCATAAAAACTAGATAACTGTTAGAAAAATATGTAAACCCAGAGACCAGGGCAGGAACTACCAGAACCAGAACCAGAACTCAGAGGGAGGGAGAGAGAGAAGCAGAGAAGAAACAAGCAGCTCAGAGTCAGATTACAGTCAGCTCGGCCATGGGAAAGACAAGGCATAGCAGCCGAGCTAAAACAGCTAATACATCTCAGGAAGACTAGAATTTAAAGTCAGCTCTATGTCAGCTCAGCGACAGTCTGCAGAGTCAGCACTCACAGCTCGGTACATGGGAAAGACAGGACACAGCAACTGAGCTCATCAGCGATTACATCTAAAGAAGACCAGACTTTATAAAGAATGTTGATTGTCAAGGTGTGCCTGAAGATCCCAAAACCACCCAGAAGGACCCAGAAGCAAGGTCTTTTTCCTTTCTGTAAAGAAAGTATTTGCAGCTGTTAAAAGAAAAAATATAATAATAAAATAACTTAATTTAACCTGAAATAGTGGTTATTCCAAAGTCTACTTTACTTACTTAGCAATGCGGGACCCAGGATCGATGCTACTAAGTGGGAAGTAGATGAAATCTTCGGTGAAGGTATGGGTTATACCGGGGGATAACTTGAAAATATAGTTTGACCTGAATAGCACCCACTGAAGCTTGCATCGGAGTCCGGAGTGAGAATCCTGATCACAATTTAGAATCTCGGCCCTTTTTGGTAGAGGGGGAATTCTAAGAATAGTGGTGGGTTTTCAAAAACAGAGTGCATCGTCCTAGGAGGGGATTGTAATTGCACCCTCAAGGACAAGGACCGCACTGGAGTCCAGCGCGGCCTGGCTGCGGTGGTGAAGTTGAGGGACCTGGTTAGGTCCTATGACTTGGTGGATGTCTGGCGGACTCTCCATCCTGAATTGCGGGTGCGCACCTCTGTGCGGCCCCCGTTCAGAGCGTCCAGCATCGACCGTCTTTACATTTCCAAGATGTACTTGCCCAGCGTTCCGACGGCCTCCATGGAGCAGGCGCCGAGCTCGGATCACCACCTGGTGTGGGCGGGTCTCGCCCCGTCCCGCGCTCAGACACGGTCCGCGTACTGGCACTTTAACAACCTGCTGCTGGAGGAAGAGCGGTTCCTGGACTCGTTCCACCTTTTCTGGGCCGGCTGGAGAAGGAAGCGGGGTGGCTTCCCCTCCTTGAGGCTACGGTGGGATGTGGGCAATGCCCAGAACCGTGCCTTCTGTCAGGGGTACACGGAGGGGTCTTCGGCGGGGCGGAACTCCACGATCGCCAACCTGGCTGAGGAACTCCTTGATCTGGAGTCACGTCTCGCTCAGCCCGATGAGGCCCGGCCCTGGGGCTGGTGTACAGAGAGAAGAGGGGCGCACTGCGGGGCCTGCATCTCGCCGGGTCCCACGGCGTGTACGTGAGGTCGCGGATCCGTCTCCTAACGGACATGGACCACGGCTCCCGTTTCTTCTACTCGCTGGAAAGAGCACGCGGGGCCCGTCGGCAGATTTCTACGCTGCTGGCCAACGACCGGCCCCTCGTCTCGGATCCGGAGGGGGTCAGGACCCTGATCAGGGATTTTTACTCCGACCTCTTCTCTCCGGGTCCGTCCAGCGAGGACGCTTGCAGAGTTCTGGGGGAGGACCTGCCGCAGGTGGGCCCGGAGGGCACCGGGAAGCTCGATAATGCCATCAACCTCCAAGAGCTGACCGGCGCCCTGGACAGCCTCTCACGGGGCAAATCCCCAGGACTGGACGGGCTGACCGTGGAGTTCTTCAGGGCGTGCTGGGACGGCCTGGGGAGTGACTATACGGGGGTCCTGGGGGAATGTATCGCGACCGGGGAGATGCCCCTTTCGTGGCGCAGGGCCGTCATTGCCCTGCTGCCCAAGAAGGGGGATCTCCGCCGACATAAGAACGGACGACCGGTCTCCCTCCTCAGCACGTTGCTGTGTTTACGCCTTGGCCCCGAGCTGGACCACATGATCCACCCTGACCAGTCCTACACAGTCCCGGACCGCACAATCTATGACAATATCCACCTGGTCCGGGACATTATTCACTTTACCCAGAGGACTGGTATGTCGAGCGCCTCCCTGTCTCTTGACCAGGAGAAGGCGTTCGACAGGGTGGGGCCCGGGGATTTGCTCGGGACTCTGCGAGCTGTCGGGTTCGGGTGGTATTTTGTCCCGCGGATCCGGTTACTGTCCGCCGCCTCGGAGAGTCTGATTAAGGTTAACGGGTCCCTGACGGCGCCCCTTCGCTTTGGGAGAGGAGTGCGTCAGGGCTGCCCCCTGTCCGGCCAACATTATTCCCTCTGCGTGGAGCCTTTCCTGTGCCTCCTGCGGAGGAGGTTCACGGGGCTGGTTCTGCGCGAGCCGGACGGGGGGGTGGTCCTCTCGGCGGACGCTGATGCCGTGTTCCTCATGGTCACTGACCCCGGGGAATGCGGAGGATGCGAGAGAGCCAAGCTGTCTACTCCGCCGCGTCCTCCGCACGGATCAACTGGGCCAAATGTTCCGGACTCCTGGTCGGTCCGTGGCAGGTGGACCCCCTCCCGGAGGAGCTCGGGCCCTTCAGCTGGAGTCGGACCAACAGCCTCGACCTGGGAGTCCATCTTTGCCCGGCAGAGGGAGCCTGGCCGGCGAACGGGCAGGAGCTGGAGACCAAGGTCACCGCTGGCCTGGGACGCTGGACAGGACGGCTCCGAGTGCTGTCCCCCAGGGGCCGAGTTCTCGTCATAAACCAGCTGATCGCCTCCATGCTGTGGTCCCGGCTGGTCACTGACTCCTCCCCCTGGCTTTGTCCCACCATCCAGAGAGCCCGGCTTCGGGTCCTCCGGGACAATCGACTGCACGGGGTCGCTGCGGAGGTCTGGAGTCTCCCGATGGCGGAGGGCGGTCAGGCGCTGGTGTGCCTCCGCACCCAGACTGCCACTTTCCACCCTCAGACTCTGCAGCGTTACCTGTACGCTGAGCCTCCGGTGGGGCCCTGGCGACGGATTTCTCCCCCCAGGGGCTCGGCCTGAACTACGACGTGCGGCTCCTGTCTGTGGGCCAGCAGGGTCTTCGGAACTCTCTGTTGGCGCTGCCCGTCTTGTACCAGGACCTCCTCAAAGTCTGGAACACGGTCTCCAGGCGCCGCAGCTCTCCCCCGTCAGGAGTGGCGGCTGTCGTAAGGGAGCCGCTGCTCAGGAATCCGCACCTCCGCCAATCTCCACTCGGGTGGCTGGCGGAGCGGAGGGCTGTGGGTGCCGTGGGAAGGGCTGGGTGGGGGAGGGCCGGGCTGTGGGTGCCGTGGGAAGGGCTGGGTGGCGGAGGGCTGTGGGTGCCGTGGGAAGGGCTGGGTGGGGGAGGGCCGGGCTGTGGGTGCCGTGGGAAGGGCTGGGTGGCGGAGGGCTGTGGGTGCCGTGGGAAGGGCTGGGTGGCGGAGGGCCGGGCTGTGGGTGCCGTGGGCAGGGCTGGGTGGGGGAGGGCGGTGGGTGCCGTGGGAAGGGCTGGGTGGCGGAGGGCTGTGGGTGCCGTGGGAAGGGCTGGGTGGCGGAGGGGAGTGGGTGCCGTGGGAAGGGCTGGGTGGCGGAGGGCCGGGCTGTGGGTGCCGTGGGCAGGGCTGGGTGGGGAGGGCTGTGGGTGCCGTGGGAAGGGCTGGGTGGCGGAGGGCTGTGGGTGCCGTGGGAAGGGCTGGGTGGGGAGGGCGGTGGGTGCCGTGGGAAGGGCTGGGTGGCGGAGCGGAGGGCGGTGGGTGCCGTGGGAAGGGCTGGGTGGCGGAGGGCCGGGCTGTGGGTGCCGTGGGAAGGGCTGTTTGGCGGCCGGGGGTCCCTGGAGCGGGGGCAGGCGCTGCCCACGGGCACACTCGAAGCTTTCCGGGCTGGCTGGGCCCCGCAGGGGGTGGGCTGCCGGACCGACCCCCATTCTCACACTTTCATTGGGCGGGTATTGGGTGAGGTTTGGTCTCTTTTCCTGTTCTGTTGGGGCTGTGCTCCACCCGCGGTTTGGGGCACTCCCCACATTTTGTTTTGTCCATCAGTTACTTCTGGTCTGTTTTGCTTTGTTGTGTCCCAGCTCCAGGCCGATGCCAGCGGCGGGCGCTGCCTCACCCTGCCCGCGGGAAGAGCGGGCAGGACAGGCAATCTCAGGGAAAACAGATCCAAATAAACATTATATAGACATCAAATAAACAGCACCATCAAACTGTCCGACCCGAGACAATGCTGCTGGGGGAGGGGGACCGCGCCTGCTGGGGGAGGGGGACCGCGGCTGCTGGGGGAGGGGGACCACGGCTGCTGGGGGAGGGGGGCCGCGGCTGCTGGGGGAGGGGGACCGCGGCTGCTGGGGAGGGGGACCGCGGCTGCTGGGGGAGGGGGACCGCGGCTGCTGGGGGAGGGGGACCACGGCTGCTGGGGAAGGGGAGGGGGACCGCGGCTGCTGGGTGAGGGGAAGGGGACCGCGGCTGCTGGGGGAGGGGGACCGTGGCTGCTGGGGAGGGGAGGGGGACCGCGGCTTGTGGGGGGGGGGAGGGGGACCGCAGCTGCTGGCGAAGGGGAGGGGGACCGCGGCTGCTGGGTGAGGGGAAGGGGACCGCGGCTGCTGGGGGAGGGGGACCGCGGCTGCTGGGGAGGGGGACCGCGGCTGCTGGGGAGGGGGACAGCGGCTGCTGGGGAAGGGGGACCGCGGCTGCTGGGGAGGGGGAGGGGGACCGCGGCTGCTGGGTGAGAGGAAGGGGACCGTGGCTGCTTGGGCAGGAGGAGGGGGGCCGCGGCTGCTAGAGGAGGGGTAGGGGGGCCGTAGCTGCTAGAGGAGGGGGAGGGGGGCCGCGGCTGCTGGGGGAGGGGGAGGGATCGCGGCTGCTGGGGGAGGGGGACCACAGTTGCTGGGAGGTGGAGGGGGACCGCGGCTGCTAGACGAGGTGGAGGGGGGCCGCGGCTGCTGAGGGAGGGGGGAGGGATCTCGGCTGCTGGGGGAGGGGTGTCCCGAAGCGTGGTACATTGGCGAGACCATGCAGACGCTGCGACAACAAATGAACGGACATCGCGCAACACTCGCCAGGCAGGAATGTTCCCTTCCAGTCGGGGAACACTTCAGCAGTCAAGGGCATTCAGCCTCTGATCTCCGGGTAAGCGTTCTCCAAGGCGGCCTTCAGGACCCGCGACAACGCAGAATCTCCGAGCAGAAGCTTATAGCCAAGTTCCGCACACATGAGTGCGGCCTCAACCGGGACCTGGGATTCATGTCGCATTACATTCACCCCCCCACCATCTGGCCTGCGAAATCCTACCAACTGTCCTGGCTTGACACAATTCACACCTCTTTAACCTGGGGTTACCCTACCTCTGGATCTATAAAGATTTAATCACCTGCTAATGCTCGCATTCCAAGCATTGTCTGGCATCTTTGAATTTATCTTTATATATGTTTCTGGAACATACCTCTTCATTCACCTGAGGAAGGAGCAGCGCTCCGAAAGCTAGTGACATCGAAACAAACCTGTTGGACTTGAACCTGGTGTTGTAAGACTTCTTACTGTGCTCACCCCAGTCCAACGCCGGCATCGCCACATCATCTGTAAATACAGATATACTGCCCAGGGACCACTGCAAATAGTGATATACTACCCAGGGTACACTGTAAATAATGATATACGACCCAGTGACCACTGTAAATAAAGGAATACCGCCCAGGAACCACAGTAAATAAAGACTTTCTACACAAGGACCACTGGAAATAATGATATACTACCCAGGGACCACTGCAGATGATGATATACTACACAGTGATCATTGAAAATAATGACATACTGCACAGAGCAACTGTAAATAATGATATACTGCACAGAGCCACTGTAAATAATGATAAACCACCCAGGGACCACTGTAAATAAAGGTATACCACCCAGGGACCATTGTAAATTATAATAACCTACCCAGGAACCACTGTAAATAAAGGTATACCACCCAGGGACCATTATAAATTATAATAACCTATCCAGGAACCACTGTAAATAATGATATACCAGCCAGTGACCACGGTAAATAAAGAAATACCACCCAGGGACCACTGTAAATAAAAGTATACCACCCAGGGACTACTGTAAATAATGATATACTACACAGTGGCCACTGTAAATAATGATATACAACTCAGTGACCACTGTAAATAAAGATATCCCGCCCAGGAACCACTGTAATTAAAGAATTTCTATACAAGGACCACTGTAAATAATGATTATACTACCCAAGGACCACTGCAGATAATGATATACTTTCCAGTGATCATTGTAAATAATGATATACTACCCAGGGACCACTGCAGATAAATATATACTGCACACAACCACTGTGAATAATGACATACTACCCAGGCCACACTGTAAATAATGATATACTACCAAGGCACACTGTAAATAATGATATACTACCCAGGGTCCACTAAAAATAAAGATACACTGCACAGAGACCACTGTAAATAAGGTAATACTGCCTAGGGACCACTGTAAATAATGATACACTGTCCAGGGACCACTGTCAATAGTGATATAATACTGAGGGACAACTGTAAATAATGATATTCTACCCAGGGACAACTGCAAATAATGATGTACTACACAGGGGTCACTGTAAATACTGATTTACTACCCAGTGACCTCTGCAGATAAAGATATACTGCCCAGGGACCACTGAAAATAGTGATATACTATCCAGGATTCAATGTAAATAATGATATACTACCCAGTGACCACTGTAAATAAAGATATACCGCCCGGGAACTATGTAAATAAAGACTTTCTACACAGGGACCACTGTAAATAATTACATACTACACAGGGACCACTGTAAATAATGATATACAACCAGGGGCCACTGTAAATAATGATATTCTACACATGGAGCACTGTAAATAATTATATACTACCTATGGACAACGGCAAATTAAGATATACTATCCAGGGACAACTGTAGATAATGATATTCAACCCAGGGACAATTGTAAATAAAGATATACTGCCGGGGGACGACTGTAAATAATGATATACCACCGAGTGAACACTGGAAATCATGATACTCTACCCAGGGACCACAGTAAATCATAGATCATAGAATTTACAGTGCAGAAGGAGGCCATTCGGCCCATCGAGTCTGCCCGGCTCTTGGAAAGAGCACCCTACCCAAGTCCACATCTCCACCCTATCCCCATAAGCGAGTAATCCCACCCAACACTAAGGGCAATTTTGGACACTAAAGCAATATATGATGGCCAATTCACCTAAACTGCACATCTTTGGACTGTGGGAAAAAACCGGAGCAGTCGGAGGAAACCCACGCAGACACGGGGAGGATGTGCAGACTCCGCACAGACAGTGACCCAAGCCGGAATCAAACCTGCGACCCTGGAGCTGCGAAACAATTGTGCTATCCACTATGCTACCGTGCTGCACACTAAATGATATAGTGGTGCTAAATGATATAATAATATACGGTGCTGCCCACTAAATGATACAGTATAATGATATACTTCCCAGGGACCACTGTAAATAAAGTTATCCCACCCAGGGACCACTGCAAATAAAGATATACCAGCCAGAGACCATTGTAAATAATGAAAAACAAACCGGGAACCACTGCAAATAAAATATACTGCACAGTGCCCACTGTAAATAATGATATTCTAATCAGAGACCATAGTAAATAATGATATACTACCAGGGATCACTAAATAAAGGTATACTGCCGAGGGACCACTGTAAATAAAGTCATACTATCCAGGGACTATTGTAGATAATGATATACTACACAGTGACCACTGTAAATAATGATATTCTAACCAGAGACAACTGCAAATAATGAAATATTACCCATGGACCACTGATATCCTGATCAGGGATCACTGTAAATTATGACATACTGCCCAGGTACCACTGTAAAAATAAAATACTGCCCAGGGACCGCTGTAAATAATGATCAACTACCCAGGGACCACTGTAAATAATGATACACTACCCAGGGACCACATTAAATAATGATATACTATCATGGGACCACTGTAATGAATGGTATACTACCAGGAACCACTGTAAATAAAGACATACTACATAGGGACCACTGTAAATAATGATATACTACCCAGGGACCACTTTAAATAAAGGTACACTGCCCAGGGACCACTGTAAATAAAGACATACTACACAGGGGCCACTGTAAATAATTATTTACTACCCAGTGACCACTGTAAAGAATGATATACTACCAGGAACCACTGTAAATAGAGGTACCCTCCCAGGGACCATTGTAAATAAAGATATACAACCCAGTGACCACTGTAAAGAATTATATACCACCCAGGGACCACTGTAGATAATGATATACTACCCAGGGACGAATGTAAATAATGATAGACTACCCAGGGACCACTGTAAATAAAGATATACTGCCCAGGGACGACTGCAAACAGTGACATACTGCACAGGCGCACTGCAAAAAAATTATATACTCCCCTGGGACCACTGTAAATAATGATACGTTGCCCAGAAACCACTGTAAATAATGATATACTGCCCAGGGGCCGCTGTAAACAATGATATTCTATCCAGTGACCACTGTAAATAACGATATTCTACCCAATGACCACTGTAAATAATGATATACTACCTAGGGACCACTGTAAATAATGATATTCTACACAGGGACCACTGTAAATAATGACAGACTACTCAGGGACCACTGTAAATAAAGATATACTGCCATGGGACTTACTGCCTAGGGTTCACTGTAAATGATGATATACTCCCCAGGCACTACTGTAAATGATGATATACTACCCAGGAACCACTGTAAATAATGATTATACACCCCAGGGACCTCTGTAAATAATGATATACTACCCAGGGACCACTGCAAATAATGATATACTACCCAGGGACCACTTTAAATAATGATATACTATCATGGGACCACTGTAATGAATGGTATACTACCAGGAACCACTTTAAATAAAGACATACTACACAGGGACCACTGTAAATTATGATATACTACCCAGGGACCACTTGAAATATAGGTACACTGCCCAGGGACCACTGTAAATAAAGACATACTACACAGGGGCCACTGTAAATACGTATTTACTACCCAGTGACCACTGTAAAGAATGATATACTACCCAGGGACCACTGTAGATAATGATATACTACCCAGGTACGAATGTAAATAATGATAGACTACTCAGGGACCACTGTAAATAAAGATACACTGCCCAGGGACGAATGTAAATAATGATAGACTACTCAGGGACCACTGTAAATAAAGATACACTGCCCAGGGACGAATGTAAATAATGATAGACTACCCAGGGACGAATGTAATGATAGACTACTCAGGGACCACTGTAAATAAAGATACACTGCCCAGGGACGACTGCAAACAGTGATATACTGCACAGGCGCACTGCAAAAAAATTGTATACTACCCTGGGACCACTGTAAATAATGGTACGTTGCCCTGAAACCACTGGAAATAATGTTAAACTATGCAGGGAACACTAAAAATGATGATATACAGCACAGGGACAACTGTAAATAATGATATTCTACACCGGGAGCAGTGTAAATAATGATATAGTGCACAGAGACCACTGAAAATAATGATATACTGCCCAGGGACCACTGTAAATAATGATATTCTACCCAGGGTCAAATGCAAATAATAATGTACTACCCAGGCACAACTGTAAATAATGACATTCTGACCATGGACCATTGTAAATGCTGATATTCTACCAGGGACTACAGTAAATAATGATTTACTACCCAGGGACCACTGCAGAATATAATATACTACCGATGGACAACTATTAATAATGGTGAGGTGCCCATGGAACGCTGTAACTAATGATATTCTACCAAGGAACCACTGTAAATAATGATATACGACCCAAGGACCACTGTAAACAATGATAGTCTACCCAGTGGCCACTGTAAATAATGATATACTACCGAAGGACCACTGTAAATAATGATATTATACACAGGGACCACTGTAAATAATGACAGACTGCCCAGGGACCTCTGTAAATAATTATATCCTCACCAGGGACCACTGTAAATAATGTTATACTACTCAGGGACCACTGTAAATAAAGATATACTGCCCAGGGACCACAGTTAATACTTACTGCCCAGGGTCAACTTTAAAAGATGATATACTCCCCAGGCACTACTGTAAATGATGATATACTACCCAGGGACCGCGGTGAATAATGATATACACACCAGGGAACACTGTAAATAATGATATACTACCCAGGGACCACTGTAAATAATGATATTCTACACAGGGACCACTGTAAATAATGACAGACTGCCCAGGGACCACTGTAAATAATTATATACTCACCAGGGACTACGATGAATAATGTTATACTACTCAGGGACCACTGTAAATAAAGATATACTGCCCAGGGACCACTGTTAATACTTACTGCCCAGGGTCCACTGTAAATGATGATATACTCCCCAGGCACTTCTGTAAATAATGAAACACTACCAGGGGCCCACTGTAAATAATTATATACAACCTAGGGTCCACAGTAAATAATGATATACTATCCAGGGACCACTCTAAATTATGATTTGCTACACAGGGTCCACTGTAAATAATGATATACTCCCCAGAGACCACTGTAAATAATGATATACTACACAGGGTCCACTGTAAATAATGATATACTATACAGGGACCACTGTAAATAATGATTTACTATCCAGGGACTACTGTATATAATGGTATACTGCCCAGGGACCACCGTAAATAATGATATACTTTCCACGGTTCAATGTAAATAATGATATACACCCCAGGGAACACTATAAATATTCATATACTACCCATGGACCACTGTAAGTAATAACAAACGGCCCAGGGACCAGTGTAGATAATGATATTCTACCCAGGGACCACTGCAAATAATAATATTCTAATCAGAGAGCACTGCAAATAATGATATACTACATAGGGACCATTGTAAATAATCATCCACTATCAAGGGACCACTGTAAATAATGATATACTGCCGAGGGACCACTGTCAGTAATGAAATACTATCCAGGGACCACTGTAAATCATGATATATCAATCTGGGACCACTGTAGATAATACTACACTACACTGGGTCCACTGTAAATAATGATATGTTACCCAGGGACCACTATAAATAATGATATACCGTCCAGAGACCACTGCAAATAATTATATATCACCAAGGGACAACTATAAATAATGATATGCAATCCAGGGACCACTGTAAAGGATGATATACTACCCAGTGACCTGTGTAAATAATGACATACTACCCAGGAACCACTGTAAAGAATGATATACTTCCCAGGAACCGCGGTCAATGATGATATACTACCCAGAGCCCACTGTGATTAATGATATATTGCCCAGGGACCACTGTAAATAATGATATACTACACTGGGACCACTGTAAATAATGGTATACTGCCCAGGGCCCACTGTAAATAATGATATTCTACCCAGGGTCCACTGTAAATAATGAAATACTATACAGTGACCACTGTAAATGATGATAACTGCCCACAGCCAATGTAAATAATAGTATACGACACAGGGACCACTGTAAATAATGATATACTACCCAGGGATCACGGTAAATAATGATGTACTACCCAGGGTACGTTGTAAATAATGATATTATACCCAGGGTCCACTGTAAATATTGATATACTATCCAAGTACCACAGTAAATAATAATTAATATCCCAGGAGCCAGTGTAAATAATGATATTCTACCCAGGGACCATTGTAAATAATGATATACTGCCCAGGGACCACTGTAAATAATGATATTCTACCCAGGGACCACTGTAAATAATTATATTCTACCCAGGGTCCACTGTAAATAATGAGACATTCCCCAGGAACCAATGTGAATAATGATATATTACCCAGGGACCACTGTAAATACTGATATTCTACACAGGGACCACTGTAAACAATGATATAATACCCAGGGACCACTGTAAATAATGATATTCTACCCAGGGACCACTGCAAATATTGATATACTACCCAGGGACCACTGTAAATAATGATATTCTACCCAGAGACCACTGTAAATAATGGTATACTGCCCAGGGAACACAGTGCTTAATGATATATTGCCCAGTGACCACTGTAAATAATGATACGCTGCCCATGGACCACTGTGAATAAAGATGTACTGCACAGTGCACACTATAATTGATGACATACTGTCCAACGTCCACTGTAAATCATGATATATCACCCTGGGACCACTGTAAATAACGATATACTACGCAGGGACCACTGTTGAAAATGATATACTACCCAGGGACTACAGTAAATAAAGATATACGACCCAGGGACTACAGTAAATAAAGATATACTGTCCAGGGACAACTGTAAATAATGATATCCTACCCAGGGACAACTGTAAATAATGATATACTGCTCAGGGACCACTGTAAATAATGAAATACTACCAGGGGCCCACTGAAAATACTGATATACAACGCAGGGACGACTGTATATTGGACATGATACCCATGGTCCACTGTAAGTAATGATATACTCCCCAGGGAACACTATGAATAAAGATATACTGCCCACGGTCCACTGAAAATAATGATATACTGCCCTGGCGCCACTGTAAATAATGAAATACTATCCAGTGACCACTGTAAATGATGATAACTGCCCACAGCCAATGTAAATAATAGTATACGACACAGGGACCACTGTAAATAATGATATACTAACCAGGGACCACTGTAAATAATGATATACTACCCAGGGTACATTGTAAATAATGATAGTCTACCCAGGGACCACTGTAAATAATGATATACCGCCCAGAGACCACTGTAAATAATGATATACTACCCAGGGACCACTGTAAATAATGATGTACCGCCCAGAGACCACTGTAAATAATGAGATACTCCCCAGGGACCACTGTAAATAATGATATTCTACCCAGTGACCACTGTAAATATTCATATACTACCCAAGGACCACTGTAAATAATAACAAACGGCCCAGGGACCAGTGTAGATAATGATATTCGACCTAGGGTCCACTATAATTAATGATATTCTACCCAGGGACCACTGCAAATAAAGATATTCTAACCAGGGACTACTGTAAATAATGATATTCTGCCCAGGGACCACTGTAAATAATGATATACTACCCATGGCAACTGAAAATAATGATATACTACCCACGGCCACTGTAAATAATGATACACTACCCTGGGACCACTGTAAATAATGATATACTACCCACGGCCACTGTAAATAATGATATACTACCCTGGGACCACTGTAAATAATCATATTCTTCACAGGGACCACAATAAATAATAATATACTACCCTGGGAGCACTGTAAATAATGACGTACTACCCAGGGACCACTGTAAGTAATGATATTCTACCCAGGGACCACTGTAAATAATGATATTCTACCCAGGGACCAATGTAAATAATGATACATTACCCAGGGACCACTGTAAATAATGATATTCTACACAGGGACCTCTGTAAACAATGAAATAATACCCAGGGACCACTGTAAATAATGATATTCTACCCAGGGACCACTGTAGTTAACGGTATACTACCCAGTGACCACTGTAAATAATGATATACTTTCCACGGTCCAACGTAAATAATGATATACACCCCAGCGATCACAGTAAATAATGAGATACTACCAAGGAACCATTGTAGATACGGATATACTACCCAGGGACCGCTGTAAATAATGATATTCTCCACAGGGACCACAGTAAATAATGAGATACTACCCAGGGACCATTGTAGATACGGATATACTACCCAGAGACCACTGCAAATAATGATATTCTCCACAGGGACCACAGTAAATAATGAGATAATACCCAGGGACCACTGTAAATAACGATATACTACCCAGGGACAAAAGTAAATAATGAGATTATACCCAGGGACCACTGTAAATAATGACATATTACCCAGGGACCATTGTAGATCCTGATACTCTACCCAGGGACCACTCTAAATAATGATATACTACCTAGGGACCACTGTAAATAATGATAATCTCCCCAAACCACTGCAAATAATGGGATAATACCCAGGGACCATTGTGATAAGAATATACTCCCCAGAGACCACTGTAAATAATGAGATAATACCCAGGGACCATTGTAGATACTGATATACGACTCAGGCACCACTGTAAATAATGATATACTACCCAGGGACCACTGTAAATAATGATATACTACCCAGAGACCACAGTAAATAATGAGATTAAACCCAGGGACCATTGTAGATACTATTATACCACCCAGGGACAACTGTAAATAATGATATACTGCTCAGGGACCACTGTAAATAATGAAATACTACCAGGGGCCCACTGAAAATACTGATATACAACGCAGGGACGACTGTATATTGGACATGATACCCATGGTCCACTGTAAGTAATGATCTTCTCCCCAGGGAACACTATGAATAAAGATATACTGCCCACGGTCCACTGAAAATAATGATATACTGCCCTGGCGCCACTGTAAATAATGAAATACTATCCAGTGACCACTGTAAATGATGATAACTGCCCACAGCCAATGTAAATAATAGTATACGACACAAGGACCACTGTAAATAATGATATACTAACCAGGGACCACTGTAAATAATGATATACTACCCAGGGTACATTGTAAATAATGATAGTCTACCCAGGGACCACTGTAAATAATGATATACCGCCCAGAGACCACTGTAAATAATGATATACTACCCAGGGACCACTGTAAATAATGATGTACCGCCCAGAGACCACTGTAAATAATGAGATACTCCCCAGGGACCACTGTAAATAATGATATTCTACCCAGTGACCACTGTAAATATTCATATACTACCCAAGGACCACTGTAAATAATAACAAACGGCCCAGGGACCAGTGTAGATAATGATATTCGACCTAGGGTCCACTATAATTAATGATATTCTACCCAGGGACCACTGCAAATAAAGATATTCTAACCAGGGACTACTGTAAATAATGATATTCTGCCCAGGGACCACTGTAAATAATGATATACTACCCATGGCAACTGAAAATAATGATATACTACCCACGGCCACTGTAAATAATGATACACTACCCTGGGACCACTGTAAATAATGATATACTACCCACGGCCACTGTAAATAATGATATACTACCCTGGGACCACTGTAAATAATCATATTCTTCACAGGGACCACAATAAATAATAATATACTACCCTGGGAGCACTGTAAATAATGACGTACTACCCAGGGACCACTGTAAGTAATGATATTCTACCCAGGGACCACTGTAAATAATGATATTCTACCCAGGGACCAATGTAAATAATGATACATTACCCAGGGACCACTGTAAATAATGATATTCTACACAGGGACCTCTGTAAACAATGAAATAATACCCAGGGACCACTGTAAATAATGATATTCTACCCAGGGACCACTGTAGTTAACGGTATACTACCCAGTGACCACTGTAAATAATGATATACTTTCCACGGTCCAACGTAAATAATGATATACACCCCAGCGATCACAGTAAATAATGAGATACTACCAAGGAACCATTGTAGATACGGATATACTACCCAGGGACCGCTGTAAATAATGATATTCTCCACAGGGACCACAGTAAATAATGAGATACTACCCAGGGACCATTGTAGATACGGATATACTACCCAGAGACCACTGCAAATAATGATATTCTCCACAGGGACCACAGTAAATAATGAGATAATACCCAGGGACCACTGTAAATAACGATATACTACCCAGGGACAAAAGTAAATAATGAGATTATACCCAGGGACCACTGTAAATAATGACATATTACCCAGGGACCATTGTAGATCCTGATACTCTACCCAGGGACCACTCTAAATAATGATATACTACCTAGGGACCACTGTAAATAATGATAATCTCCCCAAACCACTGCAAATAATGGGATAATACCCAGGGACCATTGTGATAAGAATATACTCCCCAGAGACCACTGTAAATAATGAGATAATACCCAGGGACCATTGTAGATACTGATATACGACTCAGGCACCACTGTAAATAATGATATACTACCAAGGGACCACTGTAAATAATGATATACTACCCAGAGACCACAGTAAATAATGAGATTAAACCCAGGGACCATTGTAGATACTATTATACCACACAGGGACCATTGTAAATAATGAGATACTACCCTGGGACCACAGTAAATAACGAGATACTACCCTGGGACCACAGTAAATAATGAGTTAATACCCAGGGACCATTCCAGATACTGATATAACACACAGGGACCATTGTAAATAATGAGATACTACCCAGGGACCACAGTAAATAATGATATTCTACCCAGGGACCTCAGTAAATAATGAGATAATACCCAGGGACCATTGTAGATACTGATATACCACTCAGGGACCATTGCAAATAATGAGATACTACCCTGGGACCACAGTAAATAATGATATACTACCCAGGGACCACAGTAAATAATGAGATAATACCAAAGGACCATTGTAGATACTATTATACCACACAGGGACCATTGTAAATAATGAGATACTACCCTGGGACCACAGTAAATAATGAGATACTACCCTGGGACCACAGTAAATAATGATATACTACCCAGGGACCACAGTAAATAATGAGATAATACCCAGAGACCATTGTAGATACTGATATACCACACAGGGACCATTGTAAATAATGAGATACTACCCTGGGACCACAGTAAATAATGATATACTACCCAGGGACCACAGTAAATAATGAGATAATACCCAGGGACCATTGTAGATACTATTATACCACACAGGGACCATTGTAAATAATGAGATACAACCCAGGGTCCACAGTAAATAATGATATTCTACCCAGGGACCTCAGTAAATAATGAGATAATACCCAGGGACCATTGTAGATACTGATATACCGCTCAGGGACCATTGTAAATAATGAGATACTACCCTGGGACCACAGTAAATAATGATATACTACCCAGGGACCACAGTAAATAATGAGATAATACCCAGGGACCATTGTAGATACTATTATACCACACAGGGACCATTGTAAATAATGAGATACAACCCAGGGTCCACAGTAAATAATGATATTCTACCCAGGGACCTCAGTAAATAATGAGATAATACCCAGGGACCATTGTAGATACTGATATACCGCTCAGGGACCATTGTAAATAATGAGATACAACCCAGGGACCACAGTAAATAATGATTTACAACGCAGGGACGACTGTTATTGGACATGATACCCAGGGTCCACTGTAAGTAATGATATACTCCGCAGGGAACACTATAAATAAAGATATACTGCCCACGGTCCACAGAAAATAATGATATACTGCCCTGGCGCCACTGTAAATAATGAAATACTGTCGAGTGACCACTGTAAATGATTATAACTACCCACAGCCAATGTAACTAATAGGATACTACATATCGACCACTGTAAATAATGATATACTACCCAGGGATCACGGTAAATAATGAGATAATACCCAGGGTTCACTGTAAATATTGATATACTATCCAAGTACAACAGTAAATAATAATTAATATCCCAGGAGCCAGTGTAAATAATGATATTCTACCCAGGGACAACTGGAAATATTGAGACATTACCCAGGGACCAATGTAAATAATGATATTCTACACAGGGACCACTGTAAACAATGATATAATACCCAGGGACCACTGTAAATAATGATATTCTACCCAGGGACCACTGTAAATATTGATATACGAGACAGGGACCACTGTAAATAATGATATTCTACCCAGGGACCACTGTAGATAACGGTATACTACCCAGTGACCACTGTAAATAATGATATACTTTCAACGGTCCAACGTAAATAATGATATACACCCCAGCGACCACAGTAAATAATGAGATACTACCAAGGGACCATTGTAGATACGGATATACTACCCAGAGACCACTGTAAATAATGATATTCTCCACAGGGACAACAGTAAATAATGAGATAATACACAGAGACCACTGTAAATAATGATATTCTCCACAGGGACCACAGTAAATAATGAGATACTACCCAGGGACCACAGTAAATAATGAGATAATACCCAGGGACCATTGTAGATACGGAAATACTACCCAGAGACCACTGTAAATAATGATATTCTCCACAGGGACCACAGTAAATAATTAGATAATACCCAGGGACCACTGTAAATAATGATATACTACCCAGGGACCACAGTAAATAATGAGATAATACCCAGGGACCACTGTAAATAATGATATATTACCCAGGGACCATTGTAGATCCTGATACTCTACCCAGGGACCACTTTAAATAATGATATACTACCCAGGGACCACTGTAAATAATGATATTCTCCCCAAACCACAGTAAATAATGAGATCATACCCAGGGACCACTGTAAATAATGATTTATTACCCAGGGACCATTGTAGATCCTGATACTCTACCCAGGGACCACTCTAAATAATGATATACTACCTAGGGGCCACTGTAAATAATGATATTCTCCCCAAACCACTGCAAATAATGAGATAATACCCAGGGACCATTGTAGATAAGAATATACTCCCCAGAGACCACTGTAAATAATGAGATACTACACAGGGACCACTGTAAGTAATGAGATAATACCCAGGGACCATTGTAGATAAGAATATACTCCACAGAGACCACTGTAAATAATGAGATACTACACAGGGACCACTGTAAGTAATGAGATAATACCCAGGGACCATTGTAGATACTGATATACCACTCAGGGACCACTGTAAATAATGAGATACTACCCTGGGACCACAGTAAATAATGATGTACTACCCAGGGGCCACAGTAAATAATGATATATTACCCAGGGACCATTGTAGATCCTGATACTCTACCCAGGGACCACTCTAAATAATGATATACTACCTAGGGAACACTGTAATTATTGATATTCTCCCCAAACCACTGCAAATAATGAGATAATACCCAGGGACCATTGTAGATAAGAATATACTCCCCAGAGACCACTGTAAATAATGAGATACTACACAGGGACCACTGTAAGTAATGAGATAATACCCAGGGACCATTGTAGATAAGAATATACTCCACAGAGACCACTGTAAATAATGAGATACTACACAGGGACCACTGTAAGTAATGAGATAATACCCAGGGACCATTGTAGATACTGATATACCACTCAGGGACCACTGTAAATAATGAGATACTACCCTGGGACGACAGTAAATAATGATGTACTACCCAGGGACCACAGTAAATAATTAGATAATACCCAGGGACCATTGTAGATACTGATATACCACTCAGGGACCACTGTAAATAATGATATACTACCCAGGGACCACTGTAAATAATGATATACTACCGAGAGACCAATATAAATAATGATATTCTCCCCAGGGACCACAGTAAATAATGAGATAATACCCAGGGACCATTGTAGATACTGATATTCCACTCAGGGGCCACTGTAAATAATGATATACTACCCAAGGACCACTGTAAATAATGATATACTACCCAGAGACCAATATAAATAATGATATTCTCCCCAGGGACCATTGTAGATACTATTATACCACACAGGGACCATTGTAAATAATGAGATACTACCCTGGGACCACAGTAAATAATGAGATACTACCCTGGGACCACAGTAAATAATGATATACTACCCTGGGACCACAGTAAGTAATGAGATACTACACTGGGACCACATTAAATAATGATATACTACCCAGGGACCACAGTAAATAATGAGATAATACCCAGAGACCATTGTAGACACTGATATACCACACAGGGACCATTGTAAATAATGAAATACTACCCTGGGACCACAGTAAATAATGATATACAACCCAGGGACCACAGTAAATAATGAGATAATACCCAGGGACCATTGTAGATACTATTATACCACACAGGGACCATTGTAAATAATGAGATACTACCCTGGGACCACAGTAAATAATGAGATACTACCCTGGGACCACAGTAAATAATGATATACTACCCAGGGACCACA
Organism: Scyliorhinus torazame; assembly: GCF_047496885.1. Lineage (NCBI taxonomy): Eukaryota > Metazoa > Chordata > Chondrichthyes > Carcharhiniformes > Scyliorhinidae > Scyliorhinus > Scyliorhinus torazame. The sequence goes on from NW_027307863.1 coordinate 288,264, forward strand.
GTAAATAATGAGATAATACCCAGAGACCAATGTAGATACTGATATACAGCTCAGGGACCATTGTAAATAATGAGATAATACCCAGGGACCACAGTAAATAATGATATTCTAACCAGGGACCACTGTAAATTATTCCTTGGAAAAACAGCAAGAAATGGGGGGAGTTTCTAGAATACGCAAATCGATTCTACAATGAGGGGCAGGTGGGAGGCCAGCCCACACTCACACTCCAGGCCACTCCCGGCCAGCCCACACTCACACTCCAGGCCACTCCCGACCAGTCCACACACACACTCCAGGCCACACCCGGCCACCCCACACACACACTCCAGGACTCTCCCGGCCAGCCCACACTCACACTCCAGGCCACTCCCGGCCAGCCCACACACACACTCCAGGCCACTCCCGGCCAGTCCACACACACACTCCAGGCCACTCCCGGCCAGCCCACACACACACTCCAGGCCACTCCCGGCCAGCCCACACACACACTCCAGGCCACTCCCGGCCAGCCCACACACACACTCCAGGCAACTCCCGGCCAGCCCACACACACACTCCAGGCCACTCCCGGCCAGTCCATACACACACTCCAGGCCACTCCCGGCCAGCCCACACACTCACTCCAGGCCACTCCCGGCCAGCCCACACTCACACTCCAGGCCACTCCCGGCCAGCAAACACACACACTCCAGGCCACTCCCAGCCAGCCCACACACACACTACAGGCCACTCCCGGCCAGCCCACACACACACTCCCGGCCACTCCCGGCCAGTCCACACACACACTCCCGGCCACTCCCGGCCAGTCCACACACACACTCCAGGCCACTCCCGGCCAGCCCATACACACACTCCAGGCCACTCCCACCCAGCCGACACACACACTCCAGGCCACTCCCGGTCAGCCCACACACACCAGGCCACTCCCGACCAGCCCACACACACACTCCAGGTCACTCCCGGCCAGTGCACACTCACACTCCAGGCCACTCCCGGCCAGCCCACACACACACTCCAGACCAGGTCACTCCCGGCCAGCCCACACACACACTCCAGGCCACTCCCGGCCAGTCCACACACACACTCCCGGCCACTCCCGGCCAACCCTCACTCACACTCCAGGCCATTCCTGGGCAGCCCACACACACACTCCCGGCCACTCCCGGCCAGCCCACACACACACTCCAGGACTCTCCCGGGCAGCCCACACACACACTCCAGGCCACTCCCGGCCAGTCCACACACACACTCCAGGCCACTCCCGGCCAGCCCACACACACACTCCGGGCCACTCCCTGCCAGCCCACACACACACACACAACAGGCAACTCCAGGCCTACCCACACACACACACACAACAGGCAACTCCCGGCCAACCCACACACACACTCCAGGCCACTCCCGGCCAGCCCACACACACACAGTCCAGGCCACTCCCGGCCTCTCACACACACACTCCCGGCCACTCCCGGCCAGCCCACGCACACACTCCAGGCCACTCCCGGCCAGCCCACACACACACTCCAGGCCACTCCCCGCCAGCCCACACACACTCTCCAGGCCACTCCCGGCCAGCCCACAGACACACTCCAGGCCACTCCCGGCCAGCCCACACACACTCTCCAGGCCACTCCCGGCCAGCCCACACACACACTCCAGGCCAGGCCACTCCCGACCAGCCCACACACACACTCCAGGCCACTCCTGGCCAGCTCACACACACACTCCAGGCCACTCCCGGCCAGCCCACACACACACACTCCAGGCCACTCCCTGCCAGCCCACACACACACTCCAGGCCACTCCCAGCCAGCCCACACACACACTCCAGGCCACTCCCGGCCAGCCCACACACACTCCAGGCCACTCCCGGCCAGCCCACACACACTCCAGGCCACTCCCGGCCAGCCCACACACACACTCCAGGCCACTCCCGGCCAGCCCACACACACTCCAGGCCACTCCCGGCCAGCCCAAACACACACCCCAGGCCACTCCCGGCCTGCCCACACACACACTCCAGGCCACTCCCGGCCAGCCCACACACACACTCCAGGCCACTCGCGGCCAGCCCACACACACACTCCAGGCCAGGCCACTCCCGGCCAGCCCACACTCACACTCCAGGCCACTGCCGGCCAGCCCACACACACACTCCCGGCCACTCCCGGCCAGCCCACACACACACTCCAGGCCACTCCAGGCAAGCCCACACACACACTCCAGGCCACTCCCGGCCAGCCCACACACACACTCCAGGCCACTCCCGGCCAGCCCACACACACACTCCAGGCCAGGCCACTCCCGGCCAGCCCACACACACACTCCAGGCTAATCCCGGCCAGGCCACACACACACTCCAGGCCAGGCCACTCCCGGCCAGCCCACACTCACACTCCAGGCCACTCCTGGACAGCCCACACACACACTCCAGGCTACTCCCGGCCAGCCGACACACACACTCCAGGCTACTCCCGGCCAGCCCTCACACATACTCCAGGCCACTCCCGGCCAGCCCACACTCACACTCCAGGCTACTCCCGGCCAGCCCACACACACACTCCAGGCCACTCCCGGCCAGCCCACACACACACTCCAGGCCACTCCCGGCCTGCCCACACTCACACTCCAGGCCACTCCCGGCCAGCCCACACACACACACTCCAGGCCACTCCCGGCCAGCCCACACACACACTCCAGGCCACTCCCGGCCAGCCCACACACACACTCCAGGCTACTCCCGGCCAGCCCACACACACTCTCCAGGCCACTCCCGGCCAGCCCACAGACACACTCCAGGCCAGGCCACTCCCGGCCAGCCCACACACACACTCCAGGCCACTCCCGGCCAGCCCACACACACTCCAGGCCACTCCCGGCCAGCCCACACACACTCCAGGCCACTCCCGGCCAGCCCATACACACTCCAGGCCACTCCCGGCCAGCCCACACACACACTCCAGGCCAGGCCACTCCCGGCCAGCCCACACTCACACTCCAGGCCACTCCCGGCCAGCCCACACACACACTCCAGGCCACTCCCGGCCAGCCCACACACACACTCCCGGACACTCCCGGCCAGCCCACACACACACTCCAGGCCACTCCCGGCCAGCCCACACACACACTCCAGGCCACTCCCGGCCAGCCCACACACACACTCCAGGCCACTCCCGGCCAGCCCACACACACACTCCAGGCCACTCCCGGCCAGCCCACACACACACTCCAGGCCACTCCCGGCCAGCCCACGCACACACTCCAGGCCAGGCCACTCCCGGCCCGCCCACACACACACTCCAGGCCACTCCCGGCCAGCACACACACACACTCCAGGCCACTCCCGGCCAGCCCACACAAACACTCCAGGCGACTCCCGGCCAGACCACACACATACTCCAGGCCATTCCCGGCCAGCCCACACACACACTCCAGGCCACTCCCGATCAGCCCACACAGACACTCCAGGCCACTCCCGACCAGCCCACACACACACTCCAGGCCACTCCCGGCCAGCCCACACACACACTCCAGGCCACTCCCGGCCAGCCCACACTCACACTCCAGGCCACTCCCGGCCAGCCCACACACACACTCCAGGCCACTCCCGGCCAGCCCACACACACACTCCAGGCCACTCCCGGGTAGCCCACACACACACTCCCGGCCACTCCCGGCCAGCCCACACACACACTCCAGGCCACTCTCGGCCCACACACACACTCCAGGCCACTCCCGGCCAGCCCACACAAACACTCCAGTCCACTCCCGGCCAGCCCACACACACACTCCAGGCCACTCCCGGCCAGCCCACACACACACTCCAGGCCACTCCCGGCCCACACACACACTCCAGGCCACTCCCGGCCAGCCCACACACACACTCCAGTCCACTCCCGGCCAGCCCACCCACACACTCCAGGTCACTCCCGGCCAGCCCACACTCACACTCCAGGCCACTCCCGGCCAGCCCACACACACACTCCAGTCCACTCCCGGCCAGCCCACACACACACTCCCGGCCACTCCCGGGCAGCCCACACACACTCCCGGCCACTCCCGGCCAGTCCACACTCACACTCCAGTCCACTCCCGGCCAGCCCACACACACACTCCCGGCCACTCCCGGGCAGCCCACACACACTCCCGGCCACTCCCGGCCAGCCCACACACACACTCCAGACCACTCCCGGCCAGCCCACACACACACTCCCGGCCAGCCCACACACACTCCCGGCCACTCCCGGCCAGCCCACACACACACTCCAGGTCACTCCCGGCCAGCCCACACACACACTCCAGGCCAGGCCACTCCCGGCCAGCCCACACACACACTCCCGGCCAGCCCACACACACTCCCGGCCACTCCCGGCCAGCCCACACACACACTCCAGGCCACTCCCGGCCAGCCCACACAGACACTCCAGGCCACTCCCGGCCAGCCCACACACACACTCCCGGCCAGCCCACACACACTCCCGGCCACTCCCGGCCAGCCCACACACACACTCCAGGTCACTCCCGGCCAGCCCACACACACACTCCAGGCCAGGCCACTCCCGGCCATCCCACACACACACTCCAGGCCACTCCCGGCCAGCCCACACACACACTCCAGGCCAGGCCACTCCCGGCCATCCCACACACACACTCCAGGCCACTCCCGGCCAGCCCACACACACACTCCAGGTCACTCCCGGCAGCCCACACACACACTCCAGGACACTCCCGGCCAGCCCACACACACACTCCAGGCCACTCCCGGCCAGCCCACACACACACTCCAGGTCACTCCCGGCAGCCCACACACACACTCCAGGCCACTCCCGGCCAGCCCACACACACACTCCAGGCCACTCCCGGCCAGCCCACACACACACTCCAGGCCACTCCCGGCCAGCCCACACTCACACTCCAGGCCACTCCCGGCAGCCCACACACACACTCCAGGCCACTCCCGGCCAGCCCACACACACACTCCAGGCCACTCCCGGCCAGCCCACACACACACTCCAGGCCAGGCCACTCCCGGCCAGCCCACACACACACTCCAGGCCACTCCCGGCCAGCCCACACACACACTCCAGGCCACTGCCGGCCAGCCCACACACACACTCCAAGCCACTCCCGACCAGCCCACACACACACTCCAAGCCACTCCCGGCCAGCCCACACACACACTCCAGGCCACTCCCGGCCAGCCCACACACACACTCCAGGCCACTCCCGGCCAGCTCACACACACACTCCAGACCACTCCCGGCCAGCCCACACACACACTCCAGGCCAGGCCATCCCGGACAGCCCACACACACACACCAGGCCACTCCCGGCCAGCCCACACACACACTCCAGGCCACTCCCGGCCAGCCCACACACACACCCCAGGCCACTCCCGGCCAGCCCACACACACACTCCAGGCCACTCCCGGCCAGCCCACACACACACTCCAGGCCACTCCCGGCCCACACACACACTCCAGGCCACTCCCGGCCAGCCCACACACACACTCCAGGCCACTCCCGGCCAGCCCACTCACACACTCCAGGCCACTCCCGGCCAGCCCACACACACACTCCAGGCCACTCCCGGCCAGCCCACACACACACTCCAGGCCACTCCCGGCCCACACACACACTCCAGGCCACTCCCGGCCAGCCCACACACACACTCCAGGCCACTCCCGGCCAGCCCACACACACACTCCAGGCCACTCCCGGCCAGCCCACACTCACACTCCAGGCCACTCCCGGCCAGCCCACACACACTCCAGGCCACTCCCGGCCAGCCCACACACACACTCCCGGCCACTCCCGGCCAGCCCACACACACACTCCAGGCCAGGCCACTCCCGGCCAGCCCACACACACACTCCAGGCCATCCGGCCAGCCCACACACACACTCCAGGCCACTCCCGGCCAGCCCACACACACACTCCAGGCCACCCGGCCAGCCCACACACACACTCCCGGCCACTCCCGGCCAGCCCACACACACACTCCAGGCCAGGCCACTCCCGGCCAGCCCACACACACACTCCAGGCCACTCCCGGCCAGCCCACACACACACTCCAGACCAGGCCACTCCCGGCCAGCCCACACACACACTCCAGGTCACTCCCGGCCAGTGCACACTCACACTCCAGGCCACTCCCGGCCAGCCCACACACACACTCCAGACCAGGTCACTCCCGGCCAGCCCACACACACACTCCAGGCCACTCCCGGCCAGTCCACACACACACTCCCGACCACTCCCGGCCAGCCCTCACACACACTCCAGGCCATTCCTGGGCAGCCCACACACACACTCCCGGCCACTCCCGGCCAGCCCACACACACACTCCAGGACTCTCCCGGGCAGCCCACACACACACTCCAGGCCACTCCCGGCCAGTCCACACACACACTCCAGGCCACTCCCGGCCAGCCCACACACACACTCCGGGCCACTCCCTGCCAGCCCACACACACACACACAACAGGCAACTCCCGGCCTACCCACACACACACACACAACAGGCAACTCCCGGCCAACCCACACACACACTCCAGGCCACGCCCGGCCAGCCCACACACACACAGTCCAGGCCACTCCCGGCCTCTCACACACACACTCCCGGCCACTCCCGGCCAGCCCACACACACACTCCAGGACTCTCCCGGGCAGCCCACACACACACTCCAGGCCACTCCCGGCCAGTCCACACACACACTCCAGGCCACTCCCGGCCAGCCCACACACACACTCCAGGCCACTCCCGGCCAGCCCACACACACACTCCAGGCCACTCCCGGCCAGCCCAGACACACACACTCCAGGCCACTCCCGGCCAGCCCACACACACACTCCAGGCCACTCCCGGCCAGCCCACACACACACTCCAGGTCACTCTCGGCCAGCCCACACACACTCTCCAGGCCACTCCCGGCCAGCCCACACACACACTCCAGGCCACTCCCGGCCAGCCCACACACACTCTCCAGGCCACTCCCGGCCAGCCCACACACACACTCCAGGCCACTCCCGGCCAGCCCACACACACACTCCAGGCCACTCCCGGCCAGCCCACACACACACACTCCAGGCCACTCCCTGCCAGCCCACACACACACTCCAGGCCACTCCCGGCCAGCCCACACACACACTCCAGGCCACTCCCGGCCAGCCCACACACATTCCAGGCCACTCCCGGCCAGCCCACACACACCAGGCCACTCCCGGCCAGCCCACACACACACTCCAGGCCACTCCCGGCCAGCCCACACACACTCCAGGCCACTCCCGGCCAGCCCAAACACACACTCCAGGCCACTCCCGGCCTGCCCACACACAAACTCCAGGCCACTCCCGGCCAGCCCACACACACACTCCAGGCCACTCCCGGCCAGCCCACACACACACTCCAGGCCACTCCCGGCCAGCCCACACACACACTCCAGACCACTCCCGGCCAGCCCACACTCACACTCCAGGCCACTCCCGGCCAGCCCACACACACACTCCAGGCCACTCCCGGCCAGCCCACACACACACTCCCGGCCACTCCCGGCCAGCCCACACACACACTCCAGGCCAGGCCACTCCCGGCCAGCCCACGCTCACACTCCAGGCCACTCCCGGCCAGCCCACACACACACTCCCGGCCACTCCCGGCCAGCCCACACACACACTCCAGGCCACTCCCGGCCAGACCACACACACACTCCAGGCCACTCCAGGCAAGCCCACACACACACTCCAGGCCACTCCCGGCCAGCCCACACACACACTCCAGGCCACTCCCGGCCAGCCCACACACACACTCCAGGCCAGGCCACTCCCGGCCAGCCCACACACACACTCCAGGCTAATCCCGGCCAGGCCACACACACACTCCAGGCCACTCCCGGCCAGTCCACACACACTCTCCAGGCCACTCCTGGACAGCCCACACACACACTCCAGGCTACTCCCGGCCAGCCGACACACACACTCCAGGCTACTCCCGGCCAGCCCTCACACACACTCCAGGCCACTCCCGGCCAGCCCACACTCACACTCCAGGCCACTCCCGGCCAGCCCACACTCAGACTCCAGGCTACTCCCGGCCAGCCCTCACACACACTCCAGGCCATTCTCGACCAGCCCACACACACACTCCAGGCCATTCTCGACCAGCCCACACACACACTCCAGGCCACTCCCGGCCAGCCCACACACACTCTCCAGGCCACTCCCGGCCAGCCCACACACACACTCCAGGCCAGGCCACTCCCGGCCAGCCCACACACACACTCCCGGCCACTCCCGGCCAGCCCACACACACGCTCCAGGCAAGGCCACTCCCGGCCAGCCCACACACACACTCCAGGCCACACTCGGCCAGCCCACACACACACTCCAGGCCACTCCCGGCCAGCCCACAGACACACTCCAGGCCACTCCCGGCCAGCCCACACACACACTCCAGGCCAGGCCACTCCCGGCCAGCCCACACACACACTCCAGGCCACTCCCGGCCAGCCCACACTCACACTCCAGGCCACTCCCGGCCAGCCCCCACACACACTCCAGGCCACTCCCGGCCAGCCCACACACACACTCCCGGACACTCCCGGCCAGCCCACACACACACTCCAGGCCACTCCCGGCCAGCCCACACACACACTCCAGGCCACTCCCGGCCAGCCCACACACACACTCCAGGCCACTCCCGGCCAGTCCACACACACACTCCAGGCCACTCCCGGCCAGCCCACGCACACACTCCAGGCCAGGCCACTCCCGGCCAGCCCACACACACACTCCAGGCCACTCCCGGCCAGCCCACACAAACACTCCAGGCGACTCCCGGCCAGCCCACACACACACTCCAGGCCATTCCCGGCCAGCCCACACACACACTCCAGGCCACTCCCGATCAGCCCACACAGACACTCCAGGCCACTCCCGACCAGCCCACACACACACTCCAGGCCACTCCCGGCCAGCCCACACACACACTCCAGGCCACTCCCGGCCAGCCCACACTCACACTCCAGGCCACTCCCGGCCAGCCCACACACACACTCCAGGCCACTCCCGGCCAGCCCACACACACACTCCAGGCCACTCCCGGGTAGCCCACACACACACTCCAGGTCACTCCCGTCCAGCCCACACACACACTCCAGGCCACTCCCAGCCAGCCCACACACACACTCCAGGCCACTCCCGGGTAGCCCACACACACACTCCAGGTCACTCCCGTCCAGCCCACACACACACTCCCGGCCACTCCCAGCCAGCCCACACACTCACTCCAGGCCACTCCCGGGTAGCCCACACACACACTCCAGGTCACTCCCGTCCAGCCCACACACACACTCCAGGCCACTCCCAGCCAGCCCACACACACACTCCAGTCCACTCCCGGCCCACACACACACTCAAGGCCACACCCGGCCAGCCCACACACACACTCCAGGCCACTCCCGGCCAGCCCACACAAACACTCCAGTCCACTCCCGGCCAGCCCACACACACACTCCAGGCCACTCCCGGCCAGCCCACACACACACTCCAGGCCACTCCCGGCCAGCCCACACACACACTCCAGGCCACTCCCGGCCAGCCCACACACACACTCCAGGCCACTCCCGGCCAGCCCACACACACACTCCAGGCCACTCCCGGCCCACACACACACTCCAGGCCACTCCCGGCCAGCCCACACACACATTCCAGGCCACTCCCGGCCCCCCACACACACTCTCCAGGCCACTCCCCGCCAGCCCACACACACACTCCAGGCCACTCCCGGCCAGCCCACACACACACTCCAGGCCACTCCCGGCCCCCCACACACACACTCCCGGCCAGTCCACACACACACTCCAGGCCACTCCCGGCCAGCCCGCACACACACTCCAGTCCACTCCCGGCCAGCCCACCCACACACTCCAGGTCTCTCCCGGCAGCCCACACTCACACTCCAGGCCACTCCCGGCCAGCCCACACACACACTCCAGGCCACTCCCGGCCAGCCCGCACATACACTCCAGTCCACTCCCGGCCAGCCCACCCACACACTCCAGGTCACTCCCGGCAGCCCACACTCACACTCCAGGCCACTCCCGGCCAGCCCACACACACACTCCAGACCACTCCCGGCCAGCCCACACACACACTCCAGGCCACTCCCGGCCAGCCCACACACACACTCCAGGCCACTCCCGGCCAGCCCACACACACACTCCAGGCCACTCCCGGCCAGCCCACACACACACTCCCGGCCACTCCCGGCCAGCCCACACACACACTCCAGGCCACTCCCGGCCAGCCCACACACACACTCCAGGCCACTCCCGGACAGCACACACACACACTCCAGGCCACTCCCGGCCAGCCCACACACACACTCCCGTCCACTCCCGGCCAGCCCACACTCACACTCCAGGCCACTCCCGGCCAGCCCACACACACACTCCAGGCCACCCCCGGCCAGCCCACACGCACACTCCAGGCCACTCCCGGCCAGCTCACACACACACTCCCGGCCACTCCCGGCCAGCCCACACACACTCTCCAGGCCACTCCCGGCCAGCCCACACACACACTCCCAGCCAGCTCACACACACACTCCAGGCCACTCCCGGCCAGCTCACACAGACACTCCAGGCCACTCCCGGCCAGTCCACACACACACTCCAGGCCACTCCCGGCCAGCCCACACACACACTCCAGGCCACTCCCGGCCAGCCCACACACACACTCCCGGCCTCTCCCGGCCAACCCACGCACACACTCCCGGCCACTCCCGGCCAGCCCCCACACACACTCCAGGCCACTCCCGGCCAGCCCCCACACACACTCCAGGCCACTCCCGGCCAGCCCACACACACACTCCAGGCCTCTCCCGACCAGCCCACACACACACTCCAGGCCACTCCCGGCCAGCCCACACACACACTCCAGGCCACTCCCGGCCAGCCCACACACACACTCCAGGCTAATCCCGGCCAGGCCACACACACACTCCAGGCCAGGCCACTCCCGGCCAGCCCACACTCACACTCCAGGCCACTCCTGGACAGCCCACACACACACTCCAGGCTACTCCCGGCCAGCCGACACACACACTCCAGACTACTCCCGGCCAGCCCTCACACACACTCCAGGCCACTCCCGGCCAGCCCACACTCACACTCCAGGCCACTCCCGGCCAGCCCACACTCACACTCCAGGCTACTCCCGGCCAGCCCACACACACACTCCAGGCCACTCCCGGCCTGCCCACACACACACTCCAGGCCATTCTCGACCAGCCCACACACACACTCCAGGCCACTCCCGGCCAGCCCACACACACACACTCCAGGCCACTCCCGGCCAGCCCACACACACACTCCAGGCCACTCCCGGCCAGCCCACACACACACTCCAGCCTACTCCCGGCCAGCCCACACACACTCTCCAGGCCACTCCCGGCCAGCCCACAGACACACTCTAGGCCAGGCCACTCCCGGCCAGCCCACACACACACTCCAGGTTTTCCCGGGCAGCCCACACACACTCCAGGCCACTCCCGGCCAGCCCACACACACACTCCAGGCCACTCCCGGCCAGCCCACACACACTCCAGGCCACTCCCGGCCAGCCCATACACACTCCAGCCCACTCCCGGCCAGCCCACAGACACACTCCAGGCCACTCCCGGCCAGCCCACACACACACTCCAGGCCACTCCCGGCCAGCCCACACACACTCC